>NC_057824.1:6702692-7019807 GCF_910594005.1 Cervus elaphus | reverse complement strand
CCATGATTGCTGTGGCACGTGGAAAGGGACCCTTGGTCTCCCGCCTCAGCTGGAGATGCGTCCCAATTGCCCTGCCAAGCCTCGAGGAGAATCCCGAGTTGTCCCTCGCAACTAGGCAGGAGTCCTGACATGGCTGAACAAACACGTGCGTGGAAGGGCCATCCCCGTCGTAACTCGAGAATATATTCCAGGTTCCCGTCGCAACTCGAGAAAAACCATGAGACTTCCCCCTCGCCGCAAAATGAGGCCCGATTCCCCTGCACTGCATGCAGAGTAATTCCGTGTTGCACATCACACATGAAAGGAGCCTTATTTTCCTTGATGGCACTCCAGAGAAACCCCAAGAACACTGTTCCAAGGCTAGAGGGATCCTGAGGTCACTGTAGCAACACGAAAGAGCTCTGTGGACCAAAAATCAACTCGAGATGAGAGGTTAGTCCCTGGCTTCCACTCCAGAGGAATACCGCCTTACCACAAGCACCTCAAGAGGAGGCTTCTCTCAGCTCTAGGTATCTGAAAGGGACCCTGAGTTTGCGGCCTCAAGTGGAATGGACACCGTGATGCCCTGACTCGAAATAAGGCCGGATATCCTTGCAGTGACTTGAATGCAGGCTCGTCTTGCATCTCCCAAGACGAAAATATGTCAGAATCCCCAGTGGAGACCATAGAAAAAGACCTAGTTTCCCACCTCATCACGACCAGAGGCCTCACATCCTTTGAAAACTCCAGAGGTACGCGGAGATCAGTGCCTCCAAAGGAGACGATGGCTGACTCCTCGTGAATTTTGATAGGAGTCCCAGGTTTCCCGTGGCACGTGGAAAGGGACACTTGGTCTCCCGCCTCAGCTGGAGAGGCATCCCAATTGCCCTGGCAAGCCTCGAGGAGAATCCCGAGTTGTCCCTCGCAACTAGGCAGGAGTCCTGACGTCGCTGAACAAACACGTGTGTGGAAGGGCCATCCCTGTCGTAACTCGAGAATATACCCCAGGTTCCCGCCTCAACTCGAGAAAAACCATGAGACTTCCCCCTCGCCGGGAGATGAGGCCCAATTCCTCTGAACTGCATGCAGAGCAATCCGTGTTGCACATCAAACATGAAAGGAGCCTAGATTTCCTTGATTGCACTCCAGAGAAACCCCGAGAAAACTGTTTCAAGGCCAGAGGGATCCTGAGGTCACTGTAGCAACACGAAAGAGCTCCGTGGACCAAAAATCCACTCGAGATGAGAGGTTAGTCACTGGCTTCGATTCCAGAGGAATACCACCTTACCACAAGCACCTCAAGAGGAGGCTTCTCTCAGCTCTAGCTATGTGAGAGGGACCCTGATTTTGCGGCCTCAAGTGGAATGGACACTGCGATGCCCTGACGCAAAATAAGGCCAGATATCCCTGCAGTGACTTGAATGCAGGCTCGTCTTGCATCTCCCAAGATGAAAGGATGTCTGAATCCCCTGAGGAGACCACAGAGAATGACCTAGTTCCCCACCTCATGGCGACCGGAGGCCGCACATCCTTTGAAAACTCCAGAGGTACGCGTAGATCAGTGCCTCCAAAGGAGACGAGGCCTGACTCCTCGTGAAACTTGATAGGAGTCCCAGGATTCCTGTGGCACCTGGAAAGGGACCCTTGGTCTCCGCCTCAGCTGGAGAGGCGTCCCAATTGCCCTGCCAAGCCTCGAGGAGAATCCCGAGTTGTCCCTCGCAACTAGGCAGGAGTCCTGACGTCGCTGAAGAAACACGTGTGTGGAAGGGCCATCCCCGTCCTAACTCGAGAATATACCCCAGGTTCCCGCCGCAACTCGAGAAAAACCATGAGACTTCCCCCTCGCCGCTAGATGAGGCCCGATTCCCCTGCACTGCATGCAGTGCAATTCCGTGTTGCACATCACACATGAAAGGAGCCTTGATTTCCTTGATGGCACTCCAGAGAAACCCCAAGAACACTGTTTGAAGGCTAGAGGGATCCTGAGGTCACTGTAGCCACACGAAAGTGCTCCGTGGACCAAAAAACAACTCGAGATGAGAGGTTAGTCCCTGGCTTCGACTCCAGAGGAATACCACCTTACCACAAGCACCTCAAGAGGAGGCTTCTCTCAGCTCTAGCTATGTGAGAGGGACCCTGAGTTTGCGGCCTCAATTGGAATGGACACCGCGATGCCCTGACTCGAAATAAGGCCGGATATCCCTGCAGTGACTTGAATGCAGGCTCGGCTTGCATCTCCCAAGACGAAAGGATGTCTGAATCCCCTGTGGAGACCACAGAGAAAGACCTACTTCCCCACCTCATCGCGACCGGAGGCCTCACATCCTTTGAAAACTCCAGAGGTACGCGGAGATCAGTGCCTCCAAAGGAGACGATGCCTGACTCCACGTGAAACTTTATAGGAGTCCCAGTATTCCTGTGGCACGTGGAAAGGGACCCTTGGTCTCCCGCGTCAGCTGGAGAGGCGTCCCAATTGCCCTGCCAAGCCTCGAGGAGAATCCAGAGTTGTCCCTCACAACTAGGCAGGAGTCCTGCCGTCGCTGAAGAAACACGTGGGTGGAAGGGCCATCCCCGACGTAACTCGAGAATATACCCCAGGTTCCCGCCGCAACTCGAGAAAAACCATGAGACTTCCCCCTTGCCGCGAGATGAGGCCCGATTCCCCTGCACTGCGTGCAGAGCAATTCCGTGTTGCACATCACACATGAAAGGAGCCTTGATTTCCTTGATGGCACTCCAGAGAAACCCCAAGAACACTGTTTCAAGGCTAGAGGGATCCTGAGGTCACTGTAGCAACACAAAAGAGCTCCGTGGACCAAAAATCAACTCGAGATGAGAGGTTAGTCCCTGGCTTCCACTCCAGAGGAATACCACCTTACCACAAGCACCTCAAGAGGAGGCTTCTCTCAGCTCTAGGTATGTGAGACGGACCCTGAGTTTGCGGACTCAAGTGGAATGGACACCGCGATGCCCTGACTCGAAATAAGGCCGGATATCCCTGCAGTGACTTGTATGCAGGCTCGTCTTGCATCTCCCAAGACGAAAGGATGTCTGAATCCCATGTGGAGACCACAGAGAAAGACCTAGTTCCCCACCTCATCGCGACCGGAGGCCTCACATCCTTTGAAAACTCCAGAGGTACGCGGAGATCAGTGCCTCCAAAGGAGACGATGCCTGACTCCTCGTGAAACTTGATAGGAGTCCCAGGATTCCTGTGGCACGTGGAAAGGGACCCTTGGTCTCCAGCCTCAGCTTTATAGGCGTCCCAATTGCAATGCCAAGCCTCGAGGAGAATCCCGAGTTGTCCCTCGCAACTAGGCAGGAGTCCTGACGTCGCTGAAGAAACATGTGTGTGGAAGAGCCATCCGCGTCGGAACTCGAGAATATACCCCAGGTACCCGCCGCAACTCGAGAAAAACCATGAGACTTCCCCCTCGCCGCGAGATGAGGCTCGATTCCCCTGCACTGCGTGCAGAGCAATTCCGTGTTGCACATCACACATGAAAGGAGCCTTGATTTCCTTGATGGCACTCCAGAGAAAGCCCAAGAACACTGTTTCAAGGCTAGAGGGATCCTGAGGTCACGGTAGCCACACGAAAGAGCTCTGTGGACGAAAAATCAACTCGAGATGAGAGTTTAGTCCCTGGCTTCGACTCCAGAGGAATACCACCTTACCACAAGCACCTCAAGAGGAGGCTTCTCTCAGCTCTAGCTATGTGAGAGGGACCCTGAGTTTGCGGCCTCAAGTGGAATGGACACTGCGATGCCCTGACTCAAAATAAGGCCGGATATCCCTGCAGTGACTTGAATGCAGGCTCGTCTTGCATCTCCCAAGACGAAAGGATGTCTGAATCCCCTGTGGAGACCATCGAGAAAGACCTAGTTCCTCACCTCATCGCGACCGGAGGCCTCACATCCTTTGAAAACTCCAGAGGTATGCGGAGATCAGTGCCTCCAAAGGAGACGATGCCTGACTCCTCGTGAAACTTGATAGTATTCCCAGGATTCCTGTGGCACGTGGAAAGGGACCCTTGGTCTCCCGCCTCAGCTGGAGAGGCGTCCCAATTGCCCTGCCAAGCCTCGAGGAGAATCCCGAGTTGTCCCTCGCAACTAGGCAGGAGTCCTGACGTCGCTGAAGAAACACGTGGGTGGAAGGGCCATCCCCGTCGTAACTTGAGAATATACCCCAGGTTCCGGCCGCAACTCGAGAAAAACCATGAGACTTCCCCCTCGCCGCGAGATGAGGCCCGATTCCCCTGCACTGCGTGCAGAGCAATTCCGTGTTGCACATCACACATGAAAGGAGCCTTGATTTCCTTGATGGGACTCCAGAGAAACCCCAAGAACACTGTTTCAAGGCTAGAGGGATCCTGAGGTCACTGTAGCAACACGAAAGAGTTCCGTGGACCAAAAATCAACTCGAGGTGAGAGGTTAATCCCTGGCTTCGACTCCAGAGGAATACCACCTTACCACAAGCACCTCAAGAGGAGGCTTCTCTCAGCTGTAGGTATGTGAGAGGGACCCTGATTTTGCGGCCTCAAGTGGAATGGAAACCGCGATGCCGTGAGTCAAATAAGCCCGAATATCCCTGCAGTGTCTTGAATGCAGGCTCGTCTTGCATCTCCCAAGATAAAAGGATGTCTGAATCCCCTGCGGAGACCACAGAGAAAGACCTAGTTCCCCACCTCATCGCGACCGGAGGCCTCACATCCTTTGAAAACTCCAGAGGTACGCAGAGATCAGTGCCTCCAAAGGAGACGATGCCTGACTCCTCGTGAAACTTTATAGGAGTCCCAGGATTCCTGTAGCACGTGGAAAGGGACACTTGGTCTCCCGCCTCAGCTGGAGAGGCGTCCCAATTGCCCTGCCAAGCCTCGAGGAGAATCCCGAGTTGTCCCTCGTAACTAGGCAGGAGTCCTGACGTCGCTGAAGAAACACGTGGGTGGAAGGGCCATCCCCGTCGTAACTCGAGAATATACCCCAGGTTCCCGCCGCAACTCGAGAAAAACCATGAGACTTCCCCCTCGTCGCGATATGAGGCCCGATTCCATTCCAATGCGTGCAGAGCAATCCGTGTTGCACATCAAACATGAAAGGAGCCTTGATTTCCTTGATTGCACTCCAGAGAAACCCCGAGAAAACTGTTTCAAGGCCAGAGGGATCCTGAGGTCACTGTAGCAACACGAAAGAGCTCCGTGGACCAAAAATCAACTCGAGATGAGAGGTTAGTCCCTGGCTTCGATTCCAGAGGAATACCACCTTACCACAAGCACCTCAAGAGGAGGCTTCTCACAGCTCTAGGTATGTGAGAGGGACCCTGATTTTGCGGCCTCAAGTGGAATGGACACTGCGATGCCCTGACGCAAAATAAGGCCAGATATCCCTGCAGTGACTTGAATGCAGGCTCGTCTTGCATCTCCCAAGATGAAAGGATGTCTGAATCCCCTGAGGAGACCACAGAGAATGACCTAGTTCCCCACATCATGGCGACCGGAGGCCTCACATCCTTTGAAAACTCCAGAGGTACGCGTAGATCAGTGCCTCCAAAGGAGACGAGGCCTGACTCCTCGTGAAACTTGATAGGAGTCCCAGGATTCCTGTGGCACCTGGAAAGGGACCCTTGGTCTCCGCCTCAGCTGGAGAGGCTTCCCAATTGCCCTGCCAAGCCTCGAGGAGAATCCCGAGTTGTCCCTCGCAACTAGGCAGGAGTCCTGACGTCGCTGAACAAACACGTGTGTGGAAGGGCCATCCCCGTCCTAACTCGAGAATATACCCCAGGTTCCCGCCGCAACTCGAGAAAAACCATGAGACTTCCCCCTCGCCGAGTGATGAGGACCGATTCCCCTGCACTGCGTGCAGAGCAATTCCGTGTTGCACATCACACATGAAAGGAGCCTTGATTTCCCTGATGGCACTCCAGAGAAACCCCAAGAACACTGTTTCAAGGCTAGAGGGATCCTGAGGTATCTGTAGCAACACGAAAGAGCTCCGTGGACCAAAAATCAACTCGAGATGAGAGGTTAGTCCCTGGCTTCGACTCCAGAGGAATACCACCTTACCACAAGCACCTCAAGAGGAGGCTTCTCTCAGCTCTAGGTATGTGAGAGGGACCCTGAGTTTGCGGCCTGAAGTGAATGGACACTGCGATGCCCTGACTCGAAATAAGGCCGGATATCCCTGCAGTGACTTGAATGCAGGCTCGTCTTGCATCTCCCAAGATGAAAGGATGTCTGAATCCCCTGTGGAGACCACAGAGAAAGACCTAGTTCCCCACTTCATCGCGACCGGAGGCCTCACATCCTTTGAAAACTCCTGAGGTACGCGGAGATCAGTGCCTCCAAAGGAGACGAGGCCTGACTCCTCGTGAATCTTGATAGGAGTCCCAGGATTCCTGTGGCACGTGGAAAGGGACCCTTGGTCTCCGCCTCAGCTGGAGAGGCGTCCCAGTTGCCCTGCCAAGCCTCGAGGAGAATCCCGAGTTGTCCCTCGCAACTAGGCAGGAGTCCTGCCGTCGCTGAACAAACACGTGGGTGGAAGGGCCATCCCCGTCGTAACTCGAGAATATACCCCAGGTTCCCGCGGCAACTCGAGAAAAACCATGAGACTTCCCCCTCACCAAGAGATGAGGCCTGATACCCTGCACTGCGTGCAGAGCAATTCCGTGTTGCACATCACACATGAAAGGAGCCTTGATTTCCTTGGTGGCACTTCAGAGAAACCCCAAGAACACTGTTTCAAGGCTCGAGGGATCCTGAGGTCACTGTAGCAACAAGAAAGAGCTCCGTGGACCAAAAATCAACTCGAGATGAGAGGTTAGTCCCTGGCTTCGACTCCAGAGGAATACCACCTTACCACAAGCACCTCAAGAGGAGGCTTCTCTCAGCTCTAGGTATGTGAGAGGGACCCTGATTTTGCGGCCTCAAGTGGAATGGACACTGCGATGCCCTGACGCAAAATAACGCGGGATATCCCTGCAGTGACTTGAATGCAGGCTCGTCTTGCATCTCCAAGATGAAAGGATGTCTGAATCCCCTGTGGAGACCACAGAGAAAGACCTAGTTCCCCACCTCATGGCGACCGGAGGCCTCACATCCTTTGAAAACTCCAGAGGTACGCGGAGATCAGTGCCTCCAAAGGAGACGATGCCTGACTCCTCGTGAAACTTGATAGGAGTCCCAGGATTCCTGTGACACGTGGAAAGGGACGCTTGGTCTCCCGCCTCAGCTGGATAGGCGTCCCAATTGCCCTGCCAAGCCTCGAGGAGAATCCCGAGTTGTCCCTCGCAACTAGGCAGGAGTCCTGACGTCGCTGAACAAACACGTGTGTGGAAGGGCGATCCCTGTCGTAACTCGAGATTGTACCCCAGGTTCCCGCAGCAACTCGAGAAAAACCATGAGACTTCCCCCTCGCCGAGTGATGAGGCCCGATTCCCCTGCACTGCGTGCAGAGCAATTCCGTGTTGCACATCACACATGAAAGGAGCCTTGATTTCCCTGATGGCACTCCAGAGAAACCCCAAGAACACTGTTTCAAGGCTAGAGGGATCCTGAGGTATCTGTAGCAACACGAAAGAGCTCCGTGGACCAAAAATCAACTCGAGATGAGAGGTTAGTCCCTGGCTTCGACTCCAGAGGAATACCACCTTACCACAAGCACCTCAAGAGGAGGCTTCTCTCAGCTCTAGGTATGTGAGAGGGACCCTGAGTTTGCGGCCTGAAGTGAATGGACACTGCGATGCCCTGACTCGAAATAAGGCCGGATATCCCTGCAGTGACTTGAATGCAGGCTCGTCTTGCATCTCCCAAGATGAAAGGATGTCTGAATCCCCTGTGGAGACCACAGAGAAAGACCTAGTTCCCCACTTCATCGCGACCGGAGGCCTCACATCCTTTGAAAACTCCAGAGGTACACGGAGATCAGTGCCTCCAAAGGAGATGATGCCTGACTCCTCGTGAAACTTGATAGGAGTCCCAGGATTCCTGTGGCAGGTAGAAAGGGACCCTTGGTCTCCCGCATCAGCTGGAGAGGCGTCCCAATTGCCCTGCCAAGCCTCGAGGAAAATCCCGAGTTGTCCCTCGCAACTAGGCAGGAGTCCTGACTTCGCTGAACAAACACGTGGGTGGAAGGGCCATCCCCGTCGTAACTCGAGAATATACCCCAGGTTCCCGCCGCAACTCGAGAAAAACCATGAGACTTCCCCCTCGCCGTGAGATGAGGCCCGATTCCCCTGCACTGCGTGCAGAGCAATTCCGTGTTGCACATCACACATGAAAGGAGCCTTGATTTCCTTGATGGCACTCCAGAGAAACCCCAAGAACACTGTTTCAAGGTTGAGGGATCCTGAGGTCACTGTGGCAACACGAAAGAGCTCCGTGGACCAAAAATCAACTCGAGATGAGAGGTTAGTCCCTGGCTTCGACTCCAGAGGAATACCACCTTACCACAAGCACCTCAAGAGGAGGCTTCTCTCAGCTCTAGCTATGGGAGAGGGACCCTGAGTTTGCGGCCTCAAGTGGAATGGACACCGCGATGCCCTGACGTGAAATAAGGCCGGATATCCCTGCAGTGACGTGAATGCAGGCACGTCTTGCATCTCCCAAGATGAAAGGATGTCTGAATCACCTGTGGAGACAACAGAGAAAGACCTAGTTCCCCACCTCATGGCGACCGGAGGCCTCACATCCTTTGAAAACTCCTGAGGTACGCGGAGATCAGTGCCTCCAAAGGAGACGATGCCTGACTCCTCGTGAAACTTGATAGGAGTCCCAGGATTCCTGTGACACGTGGAAAGGGACCCTTGGTCTCCCGCCTCAGCTGGATAGGCGTCCCAATTACCCTGCCAAGCCTCGAGGAGAATCCCGAGTTGTCCCTCGCAACTAGGCAGGAGTCCTGACGTCGCTGAACAAACACGTGTGTGGAAGGGCGATCCCTGTCGTAACTCGAGATTGTACCCCAGGTTCCCGCAGCAACTCGAGAAAAACCATGAGACTTCCACCTCGCCGCGAGATGAGGCCCGATTCCCTTGCACTGCGTGCAGAGCAATTCCCTGTTGCACATCACACATGAAAGGAGCCTTGATTTCCTTGATGGCACTCCAGAGAAACCCCAAGAACACTGTTTCAAGGCTAGAGGGATCCTGAGGTCACTGTAGCAACACGAAAGAGCTCCGTGGCCCAAAAATCAACTCGAGATGAGAGGTTAGTCCCTGGCTTCGACTCCAGAGGAATACCACCTTACCACAAGCACCTCAAGAGGAGGCTTCTCTCAGCTCTAGGTATGTGAGAGGGACCCTGATTTTGCGGCCTCAAGTGGAATGGACACCGCGATGTCCTGACTCGAAATAAGGCCGGATATCCCTGCAGTGACTTGAATGCAGGCTCGTCTTGCATTTTCCAAGATGAAAGGATGTCTGAATCCCCTGTGGAGACCACAGAGAAAGATCTAGTTCCCCACCTCACCCCGAACGGAGGCCTCATATCCTTTGAAAACTCCAGAGGTACGCGGAGATCAGTGCCTCCAAAGGAGACGATGCCTGATTCCTCGTCAAACTTGATAGGAGTCCCAGGATTCCTGTGGCTCGTGGAAAGGGACCCTTGGTCTCCCGCCTCAGCTGGAGAGGCCTCCCAATTCCCCTGCCAAGCCTTGAGGATAATCCCGAGTTGTCCCTCGCAACTAGGCAGGAGTCCTGACTTCGCTGAACAAACACGTGGGTGGAAGGGCCATCCCCGTCATAACTCGAGAATATACCCAGGGTCCCGCCGGAACTTGAGGAAAACCATGAGACTTCCCCCTCGCCGCGAGATGAGGCTCGAATCCCCTGCACTGCGTGCAGAGCAATTCCGTGTTGCACATCAAACATGAAAGGAGCCTTGATTTCCTTGATGGCACTCCAGAGAAACCCCAAGAACACTGTTTCAAGGATAGAGGTATCCTGAGGTTACTGTAGCAAAACGAAAGAACTCCGTGGACCAAAAATCCACTCGAGATGAGAGGTTAGTCCCTGGCTTCGACTTCAGAGGAATACCACCTTACCACAAGCACCTCAAGAGGAGGCTTCTCTCAGCTCTAGGTATGTGAGAGGGACCCTGAGTTTTTGGCCTCAAATGGAATGGACACTGCGATGCCCTGACGCGAAATAAGGCCGGATATCCCTGCAGTGACTTGAATGCAGGCTCATCTTGCATCTCCCAAGATGAAAGGATGTCTGAATCCCCTGTGGAGACCACAGAGAAAGACCTAGTTCCCCACCTCATCGCGACCGGAGGCCTCACATCCTTTGAAAGTTTCAGAGTTACACGGAGATCAGTGCCTCCAAAGGAGACGATGCCTGACTCCTCGTGAAACTTGATAGGAGTCCCAGGATTCCTGTGGCACGTGGAAAGGGACCCTTGGTCTCCCGCCTCAGCTGGAGAGGCGTCCCAATTGCCCTGCCAAGCCTCGAGGAGAATCCCGAGTTGTCCCTCGCAACTAGGCAGGAGTCCTGACGTCGCTGAACAAACACGTGGGTGGAAGGGACATCCCCGTCATAACTCGAGAATATACCCCAGGTTCCCGCCGCAACTCGAGAAAAACCATGAGACTTCCCCCTCGCCGCGAGATGAGGCCCGATTCCCCTGCACTGCGTGCAGAGCAATTCCGTGTTGCACATCACACATGAAAGGAGCCTTGATTTCCTTGATGGCACTCCAGAGAAACCCCAAGAACACTGTTTCAAGGCTAGAAGGATCCTGAGGTCAATGTAGCAACACGAAAGAGCTCCGTGGACCAAAAATCAACTCGAGATGAGAGGTTAGTCCCTGGCTTCGACTCCAGAGGAATACCACCTTACCACAAGCACCTCAAGAGGAGGCTTTTCTCAGCTCTAGGTATGTGAGAGGGACCCTGATTTTGCGGACTCATTTGGAATGGACACCGCGATGCCCTGACTCGAAATAAGGCCGGATATCCCTACAGTGACTTGAATGCAGGCTCGTCTTGCATTTCCCAAGAAGAAAGGATGTCTGAATCCCCTGTGGAGACCACATAGAAATACCTAGTTCCCCACCTCATCGCGAACGGAGGCCTCATATCCTTTGAAAACTCCAGAGGTACGCGGAGATCAGTGCCTCCAAAGGAGACGATGCCTGACTCCTGGTCAAACTTGATAGGAGTCCCAGGATTCCTGTGGCACGTGGAAAGGGACACTTGGTCTCCCGCCTCAGCTGGAGAGGCGTCCCAATTGCCCTGCCAAGCCTTGAGGAGAATCCTGAGTTGTCCTTCGCAACTAGGCAGGAGTCCTGACGGCGCTGAACAAACACGTGGCTGGAAGGGCCATCCCCGTCATAACTCGAGAATATACCCCAGGGTCCCGCCGCAACTCGAGAAAAACCATGAGACGTCCCCCTCGCCGCGAGATGAGGCCCGATTCCCCTGCACTGCGTGGAGAGCAATTCCGTGTTGCACATCACACATGAAAGGAGCCTTGATTTCCTTGATGGCACTCCAGAGAAACCCCAAGAACACTGTTGCAAGGCTAGAGGGATCCTGAGGTCACTGTAGCAACACGAAAGAGCTCCGTGGACCAAAAATCAACTCGAGATGAGAAGTTAGTCCCTGGCTTCGATTCCAGAGGAATACCACCTTACCACATGCACCTCAAGAGGAGGCTTCTCTCAGCTCTAGGTATGTGAGAGGGACCCTGATTTTGCGGCCTCAAGTGGAATGGACACCGTGAGGCCCTGACTCGAAATAAGGCCAGATATCCCTGCATTGACTTGAATGCAGGCACGTCTTGCATCTCCCAAGATGAAAGGATGTCTGAATCCCCTGTGGAGACCACAGAGAAAGATCTAGTTCCCCACCTCATGGCGACCGGAGGCCTCACATCCTTTGAAAACTCCAGAGGTACGCGGAGATCAGTGCCTCCAATGGGGACGATGCCTGACTCCTCATGAAACTTGATAGGAGTCCCAGGATTCCTGTGGCACGTGGAAAGGGACCCTTGGTCTCCCGCCTCAGCTGGAGAGGCGTCCCAATTGCCCTGCCAAGCCTCGAGGAGAATCCCGAGTTGTCCCTCGCAACTAGGCAGGAGTCCTGACGTCGCTGAACAAACACGTGTGTGGAAGGGCCATCCGCGTCGTAACTCGAGAATATACCCCAGGTTTCCCCCGCAACTCGAGAAAAACCATGAGACATCCCCCTCGCCGCGAGATGAGGCCTGAGTACCCTGCACTGCGTGCAGAGCAATTCCGTGTTGCACATCACACATGAAAGGAGCCTTGATTTCCTTGATGGCACTCCAGAGAAACCCCAAGAACACTGTTTCAAGGCTAGAGGAATCCTGAGGTATCTGTAGCAACACGAAAGAGCTCCGTGGCCCAAAATCAACTCGAAATGAGAGGTTAGTCCCTGGCTTCGACTCCAGAGGAATACCACCTTACCACAAGCACCTCAAGAGGAGGCTTCTCTCAGCTCTAGGTATGTGAGAGGGACCCTGAGTATGCGGCCTCAAGTGGAATGGACACCGCGATGCCCTGACTCGAAATAAGGCCGGATATCCCTGCAGTGACTTGAATGCAGGCTCATCGTGCATCTCCCAAGACGAAAGGATGTCTGAATCCCCTGTGGAGACCACAGAGAAAGACCTAGTTCCCCACCTCATCGCGACCGGAGGCCTCACATCCTTTGAAAACTCTAGAGGTACGCGGAGATCAGTGCCTCCAAAGGAGACGATGCCTGACTCCTCATGAAACTTGATAGGAGTCCCAGGATTCCTGTGGCACGTGGAAAGGGACCCTTGGTCTCCCGCCTCAGCTGGAGAGGCGTCCCAATTGCCCTGCCAAGCCTCGAGGAGAATCCCGAGTTGTCCCTCGCAACTAGGCAGGAGTCCTGACGTCGCTGAACAGACAGGTGGATGGAAGGGCCATCCCCGTCGGAACTCGAGAATATACAGCAGGTTCCCGCCGCAACTCGAGAAAAACCATGAGACTTCCCCCTCGCCGCGAGATGAGGCCCGATTCCCCTGCACTGCGTGCAGAGCAATTCCGTGTTGCACATCACACATGAAAGGAGCCTTGATTTCCTTGATGGCACTCCAGAGAAACCCCAAGAACACTGTTTCAAGGTTGAGGGATCCTGAGGTCACTGTAGCAACACGAAAGAGCTCCGTGGACCAAAAATCAACTCGAGATGAGAGGTTAGTCCCTGGCTTCGACTCCAGAGGAATACCACCTTACCACAAGCACCTCAAGAGGAGGCTTCTCTCAGCTCTATGTATGTGAGAGGGACCCTGAGTTTGCGGCCTCAAGTGGAATGGAGACCGGGATGCCCTGACTCGAAGTAAGGCCGGATATCCCAGCAGTGACTTGAATGCAGGCTCGTCTTGCATCTCCCAAGACGAAAGGATGTCTCAATCCCCTGTGGAGACCACAGAGAAAGACCTAGTTCCCCACCTCATCGCGACCGGAGGCCTCACATCCTTTGAAAACTCCAGAGGTACGCGGAGATCAGTTCCTCCAAAGGAGACGATGCCTGACTCCTCGTGAAACTTGATAGGAGTCGCAGGTTTCCTGTGGCACGTGGAAAGGGACCCTTGGTCTCCCGCCTCAGCTGGAGAGGCGTCCCAATTGCCCTGCCAAGCCTCGAGGAGAATCCCGAGTTGTCCCTCGCAACTAGGCAGGAGTCCTGACATGGCTGAACAAACACGTGGGTGGAAGGACCATCCCCGTCGTAACTCGAGAATATACCCCAGGTTCCCATCGCAATTCGAGAAAAACCATGAGACTTCCCCCTCGACGCAAAATAAGGCCCGATACCCTGCACTGCGTGAAGAGCAATTCCGTGTTGCACATCACACATGAAAGGAGCCTTGATTTCCTTGATGGCACTCCAGAGAAACCCCAAGAACACTGTTTCAAGGGTAGAGGGATCCTGAGGTCGCTGTAGCAACACGAAAGAGCTCCGTGGACCAAAAATCAACTCGAGATGAGAGGTTAGTCCCTGGCTTCGACTCCAGGGGAATACCACCTTACCACAAGCACTTCAAGAGGAGGCTTCTCTCAGCTCTAAGTATGTGAGAGGGACACTGATTTTGCGGCCTCAAGTGGAATGGAGACCGCGATGCCCTGACTCGAAGTAAGGCCGGATATCCCAGCAGTGACTTGAATGCAGGCTCGTCTTGCATCTCCCAAGACGAAAGGATATCTCAATCCCCTGTGGAGACCACAGAGAAAGACCTAGTTCCCCACCTCATCGCGACCGGAGGCCTCACATCCTTTGAAAACTCCAGAGGTACGCGGAGATCAGTGCCTCCAAAGGAGACGATGCCTGACTCCTCGTGAAACTTGATAGGAGTCCCAGGATTCCTGTGGCACATGGAAAGCGACCCTTGGTCTCCCGCCTCAGCTGGAGAGGCGTCCCAATTGCCCTGCCAAGCCTCGAGGAGAATCCCGAGTTGTCCCTCGCAACTAGGCAGGAGTCCTGACGTCGCTGAACAAACACGTGGGTGGAAGGGCCATCCCCGTCGTAACGCGACAATATACCCCAGGTTCCCGCCGCAACTCGAGAAAAACCATGAGACTTCCCCCTCGCCGCGAGATGAGGCCCGATTCCCCTGCACTGCGTGCAGAGCAATTCCGTGTTGCACATCACACATGAAAGGAGCCTTGATTTCCTTGATGGCACTCCAGAGAAACCCCAAGAACACTGTTTCAAGGCTAGAGGGATCCTGAGGTCACTGTAGCAAAACGAAAGAGCTCCGTGGACCAAAAATCAACTCGAGATGAGAGGTTAGTCCCTGGCTTCGACTCCAGAGGAATACCACCTTACCACAAGCACCTCAAGAGGAGGCTTCTCTCAGCTCTAGCTATGTGAGAGGGACCCTGAATTTGCGGCCTCAAGTGGAATTGACACCGCGATTCCCTGACGCGAAATAAGGCCGGATATCCCTGCAGTGACTTGAATGCAGGCTCGTCTTGCATCTCCCAAGACGAAAGGATGTCTGAATCCCCTGTGGAGACAACAGAGAATGACCTAGTTCCCCACCTCATCGCGACCGGAGGCCTCACATCCTTTGAAAACTCCAGAGGTACGCGGAGATCAGTGCCTCCAAAGGAGACGATGCCTGACTCCTCGTGAAACTTGATTGGAGTCACAGGATTCCTGTGGCACGTGGAAAGGGACACTTGGTCTCCCGCCTCAGCTGGAGAGGCGTCCCAATTGCCCTGCCAAGCCTCGAGGAGAATCCCGAGTTGTCCCTCGCAACTAGGCAGGAGTCTGACGTCGCTGAACAAACACGTGGGTGGAAGGGCCATCCCCGTCGTAACTCGAGAATATACCACAGGTCCCCGCCGCAACTCGAGAAAAACCAAGAGACTTCCCCTCGCCGCGAGATGAGGCCCGATTCCCCTGCACTGCGTGCAGAGCAATTCCGTGTTGCACATGACAAATGAAAGGAGCCTTGATTTCCTTGATGGCACTCCAGAGAAACCCCAAGAACACTGTTTCAAGGCTAGAGGGATCCTGAGGTCACTGTAGCAACACGAAAGATCTCCGTGGACAAAAATCAACTAGAGATGAGAGGTTAGTCCCTGGCTTCGACTCCAGAGGAATACCACCTTACCACAAGCACCTCAAGAATTGGCTTCTCGCAGCTCTAGGTATGTGAGAGGGACCCTGAGTATGCGGCCTCAAGTGGAATGGACACCGCGATGCCCTGACTCGAAATAAGGCCGGATATCCCTGCAGTGACTTGAATGCAGGCTCGTCGTGCATCTCCCAAGACGAAAGGATGTCTGAATCCCCTGTGGAGACCACAGAGAAAGACCTAGTTCCCCAGCTCATCGCGACTGGAGGCCTCACATCCTTTGAAAACTCCAGAGGTAGGCGGAGATCAGTGCCTCCAAAGGAGACGATGCCTGACTCCTCGTGAAACTTGATAGGAGTCCCAGGATTCCTGTGGCACGTGGAAAGGGACCCTTGGTCTCCCGCCTCAGATGGAGAGGCGTCCCAATTGCCCTGCCAAGCCTCGAGGAGAATCCCGAGTTGTCCCTCGCAACTAGGCAGGAGTCCTGACGTGGCTGAACAAACACGTGGGTGGAAGGGCCATCCCCGACGTAACTCGAGAATATACCCCAGGTTCCCTCCGTAACTCGAGAAAAACCATGAGACTTCCCCCTCGCCGCGAGATGAGGCCCGATTCCCCTGCACTGCGTGCAGAGCAATTCCGTGTTGCACATCATACATGAAAGGAGCCTTGATTTCCTTGATGGCAATCCAGAGAAACCCCAAGAACACTGTTTCAAGGCTAGAGGGATCCTGAGGTCACTGTAGCAACACGAAAGAGCTCCGTGGACCAAAAATCAACTCGAGATGAGAGGTTAGTCCCTGGCTTCGACTCCAGAGGAATACCACCTTACCACAAGCACCTCAAGAGGAGGCTTCTCTCAGCTCTATGTATGTGAGAGGGACCCTGAGTTTGCGGCCTCAAGTGGAATGGACACCGCGATGCCCTGACTCGAAATCAGGCCGGATATCCCTGCAGTGACTTGAATGCAGGCTTGTCTTGCATCTCCCAAGACGAAAGGTTTTCTGAATCCCATGTGGAGACCACAGAGAAAGACCTAGTTCCCCACCTCATGGCGACCGGAGGCCTAACATCCCTTGAAAACTCCAGAGGTACGCGGAGATCAGTGCCTCCAAAGGAGACGATGCCTGACTCCTCGTGAAACTTGATAGGAGTCGCAGGATTCCTGTGGCACGTGGAAAGGGACCCTTGGTCTCCCGCCTCAGCTGGAGAGGCGTCCCAATTGCCCTGCCAAGCCTCGAGGAGAATCCCGAGTTGTCCCTCGCAACTAGGCAGGAGTCCTGACATGGCTGAACAAACACGTGGGTGGAAGGACCATCCCCGTCGTAACTCGAGAATATACCCCAGGTTCCCATCGCAACTCGAGAAAAACCATGAGACTTCCCCCTCGACGCAAAATAAGGCCCGATACCCTGCACTGCGTGAAGAGCAATTCCATGTTGCACATCACACATGAAAGGAGCCTTGATTTCCTTGATGGCACTCCAGAGAAACCCCAAGAACACTGTTTCAACGGTAGAGGGATCCTGAGGTCACTGTAGCAACACGAAAGAACTCCGTGGACCAAAAATCAACTCGAGATGAGAGGTTAGTCCCTGGCTTCGACTCCAGGGGAATAGCCCCTTACCACAAGCACTTCAAGAGGAGGCTTCTCTCAGCTCTAGGTATGTGAGAGGGACACTGATTTTGCGGCCTCAAGTGGAATGGACACTGCGATGTCCTGACGCAAAATAAGGCCGGATATCCCTGCAGTGACTTGAATGCAGGCTCGTCTTGCATCTCCCAAGATGAAAGGATGTCTGAATCCCCTCTGGAGACCGCAGAGAAAGACCTAGTTCCCCACCTCATCGCGACCGGAGGCCTCACATCCTTTGAAAACTCCAGAGGTCCGCGGAGATAAGTGTCTCCAAAGGAGACGATGCCTGACTCCTCGTGAAACTTGATAGGAGTCCCCGGATTCCTGTGGCTCCTGGAAAGGGACCCTTGGTCTCCCGCCTCAGATGGAGAGGCGTCCCAATTGCCCTGCCAAGCCTCGAGGAGAATCCCGAGTTGTCCCTCGCAACTAGGCAGGAGTCTGACGTCGCTGAACAAACACGTGGGTGGAAGGGCCATTCCCGTCGTAACTCGAGAATATACCCCAGGTTACCATCGCAACTCGAGAAAAACCATTAGACTTCCCCCTCGCCGCAAAATGAGGTCCGATACCCTGCACTGCGTGCAGAGCAATTCCGTGTTGCACATCACACATGAAAGGAGCCTTGATTTCCTTGATGGCACTCCAGACAAACCCCAAGAACACTGTTTCAAGGTTGAAGGATCCTGAGGTCACTGTAGCAACACGAAAGAGCTCCGAGGACCAAAAATCAACTCGAGATGAGAGGTTAGTCCCTGGCTTCGACTCCAGAGGAATACCACCTTACCACAAGCACCTCAAGAGGAGGCTTCTCTCAGCTCTAGCTATGTGAGAGGGACCCTGAGTTTGCGGCCTCAAGTGGAACGGAGACAGCGATGCCCTGACTCGAAATAACGCCGGATATCCCTGCAGTGACTTGAATGCAGGCTCGTCTTGCATCTCCCTAGATTAAAGGATGTCTGAATCCCATGTGGAGACCGCAGAGAAAGAACTAGTTCCCCACCTCATGGCGACCGGAGGCCTCACATCCTTTGAAAACTCCAGAGGTCCGCGGAGATCAGTGCCTCCAAAGGAGACGATTCCTGACTCCTCATGAAACTTGATAGGAGTCCCAGGATTCCTGTGGCACGTGGAAAGGGACCCTTGGTCTCCCGCCTCAGCTGGAGAGGCGTCCCAATTGCCCTGCCAAGCCTCGAGGAGAATCCCGAGTTGTCCCTCGCAACTAGGCAGGAGTCCTGACGTCGCTGAACAAACACGTGGGTGGAAGGGCCATCCCCGTCGTAACTCGAGAATATACCCCAGGTTCCCGCCGCAACTCGAGAAAAACCATGAGACTTCCCCCTCGCCGCGAGATGAGGCCCGATTCCCCTGCACTGCGTGCAGAGCAATTCCGTGTTGCACATCACACATGAAAGGAGCCTTGATTTCCTTGATGGCAATCCAGAGAAACCCCAAGAACACTGTTTCAAGGCTAGAGGGATCATGAGGTCACTGTAGCAACACGAAAGAGCTCCGTGGACCAAAAATCAACTCGAGATGAGAGGTTAGTCCCTGGCTTCGACTCCAGAGGAATACCACCTTACCACAAGCACCTCAAGAGGAGGCTTCTCTCAGCTCTATGTATGTGAGAGGGACCCTGAGTTTGCGGCCTCAAGTGGAATGGACACCGCGATGCCCTGACTCGAAATCAGGCCGGATATCCCTGCAGTGACTTGAATGCAGGCTCGTCTTGCATCTCCCAAGACGAAAGGTTTTCTGAATCCCATGTGGAGACCACAGAGAAAGACCTAGTTCCCCACCTCATGGCGACCTGAGGCCTAACATTCCTTGAAAACTCCAGAGGTACGCGGAGATCAGTTCCTCCAAAGGAGACGATGCCTGACTCCTCGTGAAACTTGATAGGAGTCGCTGGTTTCCTGTGGCACGTGGAAAGGGACCCTTGGTCTCCCGCCTCAGCTGGAGAGGCGTCCCAATTGCCCTGCCAAGCCTCGAGGAGAATCCCGAGTTGTCCCTCGCAACTAGGCAGGAGTCCTGACATGGCTGAACAAACACGTGGGTGGAAGGACCATCCCCGTCGTAACTCGAGAATATACCCCAGGTTCCCATCGCAATTCGAGAAAAACCATGAGACTTCCACCTCGACGCAAAATAAGGCCCGATACCCTGCACTGCGTGAAGAGCAATTCCGTGTTGCACATCACACATGAAAGGAGCCTTGATTTCCTTGATGGCACTCCAGAGAAACCCCAAGAACACTGTTTCAAGGGTAGAGGGATCCTGAGGTCGCTGTAGCAACACGAAAGAGCTCCGTGGACCAAAAATCAACTCGAGATGAGAGGTTAGTCCCTGGCTTCGACTCCAGGGGAATACCACCTTACCACAAGCACTTCAAGAGGAGGCTTCTCTCAGCTCTAAGTATGTGAGAGGGACACTGATTTTGCGGCCTCAAGTGGAATGGAGACCGCGATGCCCTGACTCGAAGTAAGGCCGGATATCCCAGCAGTGACTTGAATGCAGGCTCGTCTTGCATCTCCCAAGACGAAAGAATGTCTCAATCCCCTGTGGAGACCACAGAGAAAGACCTAGTTCCCCACCTCATCGCGACCGGAGGCCTCACATCCTTTGAAAACTCCAGAGGTACGCGGAGATCAGTGCCTCCAAAGGAGACGATGCCTGACTCCTCATGAAACTTGATAGGAGTCCCAGGATTCCTGTGGCACGTGGAAAGGGACCCTTGGTCTCCCGCCTCAGCTGGAGAGGCGTCCCAATTGCCCTGCCAAGCCTCGAGGAGAATCCCGAGTTGTCCCTCGCAACTAAGCAGGAGTCCTGACGTCGCTGAACAAACACGTGGGTGGAAGGGCCATCCCCGTCGTAACTCGAGAATATACCCCAGGTTCCCGCCGCAACTCGAGAAAAACCATGAGACTTCCCCCTCGCCGCGAGATGAGTCCCGATTCCCCTGCACTGCGTGCAGAGCAATTCCGTTTTGCACATCACACATGAAAGGAGCCTTGATTTCCTTGATGGCACTCCAGAGAAACCCCAAGAACACTGTTTCAAGGCTAGAGGGATCCTGAGGTCACTGTAGCAACACGAAAGAGCTCCGTGGACCAAAAATCAACTCGAGATGAGAGGTTAGTCCCTGGCTTCGACTCCAGAGGAATACCACCTTACCACAAGCACCTCAAGAGGAGGCTTCTCTCAGCTCTAGCTATGTGAGAGGGACCCTGAATTTGCGGCCTCAAGTGGAATTGACACCGCGATTCCCTGACGCGAAATAAGGCCGGATATCCCTGCAGTGACTTGAATGCAGGCTCGTCTTGCATCTCCCAAGACGAAAGGATGTCTGAATCCCCTGTGGAGACAACAGAGAATGACCTAGTTCCCCACCTCATCGCGACCGGAGGCCTCACATCCTTTGAAAACTCCAGAGGTACGCGGAGATCAGTGCCTCCAAAGGAGACGATGCCTGACTCCTCGTGAAACTTGATTGGAGTCACAGGATTCCTGTGGCACGTGGAAAGGGACACTTGGTCTCCCGCCTCAGCTGGAGAGGCGTCCCAATTGCCCTGCCAAGCCTCGAGGAGAATCCCGAGTTGTCCCTCCCAACTAGGCAGGAGTCTGACGTCGCTGAACAAACACGTGGGTGGAAGGGCCATCCCCGTCGTAACTCGAGAATATACCACAGGTCCCCGCCGCAACTCGAGAAAAACCAAGAGACTTCCCCTCGCCGCGAGATGAGGCCCGATTCCCCTGCACTGCGTGCAGAGCAATTCCGTGTTGCACATGACACATGAAAGGAGCCTTGATTTCCTTGATGGCACTCCAGAGAAACCCCAAGAACACTGTTTCAAGGCTAGAGGGATCCTGAGGTCACTGTAGCAACACGAAAGATCTCCGTGGACAAAAATCAACTAGAGATGAGAGGTTAGTCACTGGCTTCGACTCCAGAGGAATACCACCTTACCACAAGCACCTCAAGAGGTGGCTTCTCGCAGCTCTAGGTATGTGAGAGGGAGCCTGAATTTGCGTCCTCAAGTGGAATGGACACCGCGATGCCCTGACTCGAAATAAGGCCGGATATCCCTGCAGTGACTTGAATGCAGGCTCGTCGTGCATCTCCCAAGACGAAAGGATGTCTGAATCCCCTGTGGAGACCACAGAGAAAGACCTAGTTCCCCAGCTCATCGCGACTGGAGGCCTCACATCCTTTGAAAACTCCAGAGGTAGGCGGAGATCAGTGCCTCCAAAGGAGACGATGCCTGACTCCTCGTGAAACTTGATAGGAGTCCCAGGATTCCTGTGGCACGTGGAAAGGGACCCTTGGTCTCCCGCCTCAGATGGAGAGGCGTCCCAATTGCCCTGCCAAGCCTCGAGGAGAATCCCGAGTTGTCCCTCGCAACTAGGCCGGAGTCCTGACGTGGCTGAACAAACACGTGGGTGGAAGGGCCATCCCCGACGTAACTCGAGAATATACCCCAGGTTCCCTCCGTAACTCGAGAAAAACCATGAGACTTCCCCCTCGCCGCGAGATGAGGCCCGATTCCCCTGCACTGCGTGCAGAGCAATTCCGTGTTGCACATCATACATGAAAGGAGCCTTGATTTCCTTGATGGCAATCCAGAGAAACCCCAAGAACACTGTTTCAAGGCTAGAGGGATTCTGAGGTCACTGTAGCAACACGAAAGAGCTCCGTGGACCAAAAATCAACTCGAGATGAGAGGTTAGTCCCTGGCTTCGACTCCAGAGGAATACCACCTTACCACAAGCACCTCAAGAGGAGGCTTCTCTCAGCTCTATGTATGTGAGAGGGACCCTGAGTTTGCGGCCTCAAGTGGAATGGACACCGCGATGCCCTGACTCGAAATCAGGCCGGATATCCCTGCAGTGACTTGAATGCAGGCTTGTCTTGCATCTCCCAAGACGAAAGGTTTTCTGAATCCCATGTGGAGACCACAGAGAAAGACCTAGTTCCCCACCTCATGGCGACCGGAGGCCTAACATCCCTTGAAAACTCCAGAGGTACGCGGAGATCAGTGCCTCCAAAGGAGACGATGCCTGACTCCTCGTGAAACTTGATAGGAGTCGCAGGATTCCTGTGGCACGTGGAAAGGGACCCTTGGTCTCCCGCCTCAGCTGGAGAGGCGTCCCAATTGCCCTGCCAAGCCTCGAGGAGAATCCCGAGTTGTCCCTCGCAACTAGGCAGGAGTCCTGACATGGCTGAACAAACACGTGGGTGGAAGGACCATCCCCGTCGTAACTCGAGAATATACCCCAGGTTCCCATCGCAACTCGAGAAAAACCATGAGACTTCCCCCTCGACGCAAAATAAGGCCCGATACCCTGCACTGCGTGAAGAGCAATTCCGTGTTGCACATCACACATGAAAGGAGCCTTGATTTCCTTGATGGCACTCCAGAGAAACCCCAAGAACACTGTTTCAACGGTAGAGGGATCCTGAGGTCACTGTAGCAACACGAAAGAACTCCGTGGACCAAAAATCAACTCGAGATGAGAGGTTAGTCCCTGGCTTCGACTCCAGGGGAATAGCCCCTTACCACAAGCACTTCAAGAGGAGGCTTCTCTCAGCTCTAGGTATGTGAGAGGGACACTGATTTTGCGGCCTCAAGTGGAATGGACACTGCGATGTCCTGACGCAAAATAAGGCCGGATATCCCTGCAGTGACTTGAATGCAGGCTCGTCTTGCATCTCCCAAGATGAAAGGATGTCTGAATCCCCTCTGGAGACCGCAGAGAAAGACCTAGTTCCCCACCTCATCGCGACCGGAGGCCTCACATCCTTTGAAAACTCCAGAGGTCCGCGGAGATAAGTGCCTCCAAAGGAGACGATGCCTGACTCCTCGTGAAACTTGATAGGAGTCCCCGGATTCCTGTGGCTCCTGGAAAGGGACCCTTGGTCTCCCGCCTCAGATGGAGAGGCGTCCCAATTGCCCTGCCAAGCCTCGAGGAGAATCCCGAGTTGTCCCTCGCAACTAGGCAGGAGTCTGACGTCGCTGAACAAACACGTGGGTGGAAGGGCCATTCCCGTCGTAACTCGAGAATATACCCCAGGTTACCATCGCAACTCGAGAAAAACCATTAGACTTCCCCCTCGCCGCAAAATGAGGTCCGATACCCTGCACTGCGTGCAGAGCAATTCCGTGTTGCACATCACACATGAAAGGAGTCTTGATTTCCTTGATGGCACTCCAGACAAACCCCAAGAACACTGTTTCAAGGTTGAAGGATCCTGAGGTCACTGTAGCAACACGAAAGAGCTCCGTGGACCAAAAATCAACTCGAGATGAGAGGTTAGTCCCTGGCTTCGACTCCAGAGGAATACCACCTTACCACAAGCACCTCAAGAGGAGGCTTCTCTCAGCTCTAGGTATGTGAGAGGGACCCTGAGTTTGCGGCCTCAAGTGGAACGGAGACCGCGATGCCCTGACTCGAAATAACGCCGGATATCCCTGCAGTGACTTGAATGCAGGCTCGTCTTGCATCTCCCTAGATTAAAGGATGTCTGAATCCCATGTGGAGACCGCAGAGAAAGAACTAGTTCCCCACCTCATCGCGACCGGAGGCCTCACATCCTTTGAAAACTCCAGAGGTCCGCGGAGATCAGTGCCTCCAAAGGAGACGATGCCTGACTCCTCGTGAAACTTGATAGGAGTCCCAGGATTCCTGTGGCACGTGGAAAGGGACACTTGGTCTCCCGCCTCAGCTGGAGAGGCGTCCCAATTGCCCTGCCAAACCTCGAGGAGAATCCCGAGTTGTCCCTCGCAACTAGGCAGGAGTCCTGACTTCGCTGAACAAACACGTGGGTGGAAGGGCCATCCCCGTCGTAACTCGAGAATATACCCCAGGTTACCATCGCAACACGAGAAAAACCATTAGACTTCCCCCTCGCCGCAAAATGAGGTCCGATACCCTGCACTGCGTGCAGAGCAATTTCGTGTTGCACATCACACATGAAAGGAGCCTTGATTTCCTTGATGGCACTCCAGAGAAACCCCAAGAACACTGTTTCAAGGTTGAGGGATCCTGAGGTCACTGTAGCAACACGAAAAAGCTCCGTGGACCAAAAATCAACTCGAGATGAGAGGTTAGTCCCTGGCTTCGACTCCAGAGGAATACCACCTTACCACAAGCACCTCAAGAGGAGGCTTCTCTCAGCTCTATGTATGTGAGAGGGACCCTGTGTTTGCGTCCTCAAGTGGAATGGAGACCGGGATGCCCTGACTCGAAGTAAGGCCGGATATCCCAGCAGTGACTTGAATGCAGGCTCGTCTTGCATCTCCCAAGATGAAAGCATGTCTCAATCCCCTGTGGAGACCACAGAGAAAGACCTAGTTCCCCACCTCATCGCGACCGGAGGCCTCACATCCTTTGAAAACTCCAGAGGTACGCGGAGATCAGTGCCTCCAAAGGAGACGATTCCTGACTCCTCATGAAACTTGATAGGAGTCGCAGGATTCCTGTGGCACGTGGAAAGGGACCCTTGGTCTCCCGCCTCAGCTGGAGAGGCGTCCCAATTGCCCTGCCAAGCCTCGAGGAGAATCCCGAGTTGTCCCTCGCAACTAGGCAGGAGTCCTGACATGGCTGAACAAACACGTGGGTGGAAGGACCATCCCCGTCGTAACTCGAGAATATACCCCAGGTTCCCATCGCAATTCGAGAAAAACCATGAGACTTCCCCCTCGACGCAAAATAAGGCCCGATACCCTGCACTGCGTGAAGAGCAATTCCGTGTTGCACATCACACATGAAAGGAGCCTTGATTTCCTTGATGGCACTCCAGAGAAACCCCAAGAACACTGTTTCAAGGGTAGAGGGATCCTGAGGTCGCTGTAGCAACACGAAAGAGCTCCGTGGACCAAAAATCAACTCGAGATGAGAGGTTAGTCCCTGGCTTCGACTCCAGGGGAATACCACCTTACCACAAGCACTTCAAGAGGAGGCTTCTCTCAGCTCTAAGTATGTGAGAGGGACACTGATTTTGCGGCCTCAAGTGGAATGGAGACCGCGATGCCCTGACTCGAAGTAAGGCCGGATATCCCAGCAGTGACTTGAATGCAGGCTCGTCTTGCATCTCCCAAGACGAAAGGATGTCTCAATCCCCTGTGGAGACCACAGAGAAAGACCTAGTTCCCCACCTCATCGCGACCGGAGGCCTCACATCCTTTGAAAACTCCAGAGGTACGCGGAGATCAGTGCCTCCAAAGGAGACGATGCCTGACTCCTCATGAAACTTGATAGGAGTCCCAGGATTCCTGTGGCACGTGGAAAGGGACCCTTGGTCTCCCGCCTCAGCTGGAGAGGCGTCCCAATTGCCCTGCCAAGCCTCGAGGAGAATCCCGAGTTGTCCCTCGCAACTAGGCAGGAGTCCTGACGTCGCTGAACAAACACGTGGGTGGAAGGGCCATCCCCGTCGTAACTCGAGAATATACCCCAGGTTCCCGCCGCAACTCGAGAAAAACCATGAGACTTCCCCCTCGCCGCGAGATGAGTCCCGATTCCCCTGCACTGCGTGCAGAGCAATTCCGTTTTGCACATCACACATGAAAGGAGCCTTGATTTCCTTGATGGCACTCCCGAGAAACCCCAAGAACACTGTTTCTAGGCTAGAGGGATCCTGAGGTCACTGTAGCAACACGAAAGAGCTCCGTGGACCAAAAATCAACTCGAGATGAGAGGTTAGTCCCTGGCTTCGACTCCAGAGGAATACCACCTTACCACAAGCACCTCAAGAGGAGGCTTCTCTCAGCTCTAGCTATGTGAGAGGGACCCTGAATTTGCGGCCTCAGGTGGAATTGACACCGCGATTCCCTGACGCGAAATCAGGCCGGATATCCCTGCAGTGACTTGAATGCAGGCTTGTCTTGCATCTCCCAAGACGAAAGGTTTTCTGAATCCCATGTGGAGACCACAGAGAAAGACCTAGTTCCCCACCTCATGGCGACCGGAGGCCTAACATCCCTTGAAAACTCCAGAGGTACGCGGAGATCAGTGCCTCCAAAGGAGACGATGCCTGACTCCTCGTGAAACTTGATAGGAGTCGCAGGATTCCTGTGGCACGTGGAAAGGGACCCTTGGTCTCCTGCCTCAGCTGGAGAGGCGTCCCAATTGCCCTGCCAAGCCTCGAGGAGAATCCCGAGTTGTCCCTCGCAACTAGGCAGGAGTCCTGACATGGCTGAACAAACACGTGGGTGGAAGGACCATCCCCGTCGTAACTCGAGAATATACCCCAGGTTCCCATCGCAACTCGAGAAAAACCATGAGACTTCCCCCTCGACGCAAAATAAGGCCCGATACCCTGCACTGCGTGAAGAGCAATTCCGTGTTGCACATCACACATGAAAGGAGCCTTGATTTCCTTGATGGCACTCCAGAGAAACCCCAAGAACACTGTTTCAACGGTAGATCGATCCTGAGGTCACTGTAGCAACACGAAAGAACTCCGTGGACCAAAAATCAACTCGAGATGAGAGGTTAGTCCCTGGCTTCGACTCCAGGGGAATAGCCCCTTACCACAAGCACTTCAAGAGGAGGCTTCTCTCAGCTCTAGGTATGTGAGAGGGACACTGATTTTGCGGCCTCAAGTGGAATGGACACTGCGATGTCCTGACGCAAAATAAGGCCGGATATCCCTGCAGTGACTTGAATGCAGGCTCGTCTTGCATCTCCCAAGATGAAAGGATGTCTGAATCCCCTCTGGAGACCGCAGAGAAAGACCTAGTTCCCCACCTCATCGCGACCGGAGGCCTCACATCCTTTGAAAACTCCAGAGGTCCGCGGAGATAAGTGCCTCCAAAGGAGACGATGCCTGACTCCTCGTGAAACTTGATAGGAGTCCCCGGATTCCTGTGGCTCCTGGAAAGGGACCCTTGGTCTCCTGCCTCAGATGGAGAGGCGTCCCAATTGCCCTGCCAAGCCTCGAGGAGAATCCGGAGTTGTCCGTCGCAACTAGGCAGGAGTCCTGCCGTCGCTGAACAAACATGTGGTTGGAAGGGCCATCCCCGTCTTAACTCGAGAATATACCCCAGGTTCCCGCCACAACTCGAGAAAAACCATGAGACTTCCCCCTCACCGCGATATGAGGCCCGATTCCCCTTCACTGCGTGCAGAGCAATTCGGTGTTTCACATCACACATGAAAGGAGCCTTGATTTCCTTGATGGCACTCCAGAGAAACCCCAAGAACACTGTTTCAAGGCTAGGGGGATCCTGAGGTCACTGTAGCAACAGGAATGAGCTCCGTGGACCAACAATCAACTCGAGATGAGAGGTTAGTCCCTGGCTTCGACTCCAGAGGAATACCACCTTACCACAAGCACCTCAAGAGGAGGCTTCTCTCAGCTCTAGCTATGTGAGAGGGACCCTGAGTTTGGGGCCTCACGTGGAATGGACACCGCGATGCCCTGACTCGAAATAAGGCCGTATATCCCTGCAGTGACTTGAATGCAGGCTCGTCTTGCATCTCCCAAGACGAAAGGATGTCTGAATCCCCTGTGGAGACCACAGAGAAAGACCTAGTTCCCCACCTCATCGCGACCGGAGGCCTCACATCCTTTGAAAACTCCAGAGGTACGCGGAGATCAGTGCCTCCAAAGGAGACGATGCCTGACTCCTCGTGAAACTTGATAGGAGTCCCAGGATTCCTGTGACACGTGGAAAGGGACACTTGGTCTCCCGCCTCAGCTGGAGAGGCGTCCCAATTGCCCTGCCAAGCCTCGAGGAGAATCCCGAGTTGTCCCTCGCAACTAGGCAGGGTTCCTGCCGTCGCTGAACTAACACGTGTGTGGAAGGGCCATCCCCGTCGTAACTCGAGAATATACCGCAGGTTCCCGCCGCAACTCGAGAAAAACCATGAGACTTCCCCCACGCCGCGAGATGAGGCCCGATTCCCCTGCACTGCGTGCAGAGCAATTCTGTGTTGCACATCACACATGAAAGGAGCCTTGATTTCCTTGATGGCACTCCAGAGAAACCCCAAGAACACTGTTTCAAGGTTGAGGGATCCTGAGGTCACTGTAGCAACACAAAAGAGCTCCATGGACCAAAAATCAACTCGAGATGAGAGGTTAGTCCCTGGCTTCGACTCCAGAGGAATACCACCTTACCACAAGCACCTCAAGAGGAGGCTTCTCTCAGCTCTATGTATGTGAGAGGGAGCCTGAGTGTGCGGCCTCAAGTGGAATGGAGACCGCGATGCCCTGACTCGAAATAAGGCCGGATATCTCTGCAGTGACTTGAATGCAGGCTCGTCTTGCATCTCCCAAGACGAAAGGATGTCTGAATCCCCTGTGGAGACCACAGAAGAAGACCTAGTTCCCGACCTAATGGCGACCGGAGGCCTCACATCCTTTGAAAACTCCAGAGGTATGCGGAGATCAGTGCCTCCAAAGGAGACGAGGCCTGACTCCTCGTGAAACTTGATAGGAGTCCCAGGATTCCTGTGGCACGTGGAAAGGGACCCTTGGTCTCCCGCCTCAGCTGGAGAGGAGTCCCAATTACCCTGCCAAGCCTCTTGGAGAATCCCGAGTTGTCCCTCGCAACTAGGCAGGAGTCTGACGTCGCTGAACAAACACGTGGGTGGAAGGGCCATCCCCGTCGTAACTCGAGAATATACCCCAGGTTCCCATCGCAACTCGAGAAAAAGCATTAGACTTCCCCCTCGCCGCAAAATGAGGCCCGATACGCTGCACTGCGTGCAGAGCAATTCCGTGTTGCACATCACACATGAAAGGAACCTTGATTTCCCTGATGGCACTCCAGAGAAACCCCAAGAACACTGTTTCAAGGCGAGAGGGATCCGGAGGTCACTGTAGCAACACGAAAGAGCTCCGTGGACCAAAAATCAACTCGAGATGAGAGGTTAGTCCCTGGCTTCGACTCTAGAGGAATACCACCTTACCACAAGCACCTCAAGAGGAGGCTTCTCTCAGCTCTATGTATGTGAGAGGGAGCCTGAGTTTGCGGCCTCAAGTGGAATGGAGACCGCGATGCCCTGACGCGAAATAAGGCCGGATATCCCTGCAGTGACTTGAATGCAGGCTCGTCTTGCATCTCCAAAGACGAAAGGATGTCTGAATCCCCTGTGGAGACCACAGAGAAAGACCTAGTTCCCCACCTCATCGCGACCGGAGGCCTCACATCCTTTGAAAAATCCAGAGGTACGCGGAGATCAGTGCCTCCAAAGGAGACGATGCCTGACTCCTCGTGAAACTTGATAGGAGTCCCAGGATTCCTGTGGCACGTGGAAAGGGACCCTTTGTCTCCCGCCTCAGCTGGAGAGGCGTCCCAATTGCCCTGCCAAGCCTCGAGGAGAATCCCGAGTTGTCCCTCGCAACTAGGCAGGGGTCCTGCCGTCGCTGAACTAACACGTGTGTGGAAGGGCCATCCCCGTCGTAACTCGAGAATATACCGCAGGTTCCCGCCGCAACTCGAGAAAAACCATGAGACTTCCCCCTCGCCGCGAGATGAGGCCCGATTCCCCTGCACTGCGTGCAGAGCAATTCTGTGTTGCACATCACACATGAAAGGAGCCTTGATTTCCTTGATGGCACTCCAGAGAAACCCCAAGAACACTGTTTCAAGGTTGAGGGATCCTGAGGTCACTGTAGCAACACGAAAGAGCTCCGTGGACCAAAAATCAACTCGAGATGAGAGGTTAGTCCCTGGCTTCGACTCCAGAGGAATACCACCTTACCACAAGCACCTCAAGAGGAGGCTTCTCTCAGCTCTAGCTATGTGAGAGGGACCCTGAGTTTGCGGCCTCAAGTGGAATGGACACCGCGATGCCCTGACGCGAAATAAGGCCGGATATCCCTGCAGTGACTTGAATGCAGGCTCGTCTTGCATCTCCCAAGATGAAAGGATGTCTGAATCCCCTGTGGAGACCACAGAGAATGACCTAGTTCCCCACCTCATGGCGACCGGAGGCCTCACATCCTTTGAAAACTCCAGAGGTACGCGGAGATCAGTGCCTCCAAAGGAGACGATGCCTGACTCCTCGTGAAACTTGATAGGAGTCACAGGATTCCTGTGGCACGTGGAAAGGGACACTTGTTCTCCCGCCTCAGCTGGAGAGGCGTCCCAATTGCCCTGCCAAGCCTCGAGGAGAATCCCGAGTTGTACCTCGCAACTAGGCAGGAGTCCTGACGTCGCTGAACAAACACGTGGGTGGAAGGGCCATCCCCGTCGTAACTCGAGAATATACCCCAGGTTCCCGCCGCAACTCGAGAAAAACCATGAGACTTCCCCCTCGCCGCGAGATGAGGCCCGATTCCCCTGCACTGCGTGCAGAGCAATTCCGTGTTGCACATCACACATGAAAGGAGCCTTGATATCCTTGATGGCACTCCAGAGAAACCCCAAGAACACTGTTTCAAGGCTCGAGGGATCCTGAGGGCCTGTAGCAGCACGAAAAAGGTCCGTGGACCATGAATCAACTCGAGATGAGAGGTTAGTCCCTGGCTTCGACTCCAGAGGAATACCACCTTATCACAAGCACCTCAAGAGGAGGCTTCTCTCAGCTCTAGGTATGTGAGAGGGACCCTGAGTTTGCGGCCTCAAGTGGAATGGACACCGCGATGCCCTGACTCGAAATAAGGCTGGATATCCCTGGAGTGACTTGAATGCAGGCTCGTCTTGCATCTCCCTAGACGAAAGGATGTCTGAATCCCCTGTGGAGACCACAGAGAAAGACCTAGTTCCCCACCTCATCGGGACCGGAGGCCTCACATCCTTTGAAAACTCCAGAGGTACGCGGAGATCAGTGCCTCCAAAGGAGACGATGCCTGACTCCTCGTGAAACTTGATAGGAGTCCCAGGATTCCTGTGGCACGTGGAAAGGGACCCTTGGTCTCCCGCCTCAGCTGGAGAGGCGTCCCAATTGCCCTGCCAAGCCTCGAGGAGAATCCCGAGTTGTCCCTCGCAACTAGGCAGGAGTCCTGACGTCGCTGAACAAACACGTGGGTGGAAGGGCCATCCCAATCGTAACTCGAAAATATACCCCAGGTTCCCGCCGCAACTCGAGAAAAACCATGAGACTTCCCCCTCGCCGCGAGATGAGGCCCGATTCCCCTGCACTGCGTGCAGAGCAATTCCGTGATGCACATCACACATGAAAGGAGCCTTGATTTCCTTGATGGCACTCCAGAGAAACCCCAAGAACACTGTTTCAAGACTAGAGGGATCCTGAGGTCACTGTAGCAACACGAAAGAGCTCCGTGGACCAAAAATCAACTCGAGATGAGAGGTTAGTCCCTGGCTTCGACTCCAGAGGAATACCACCTTACCACAAGCACCTCAAGAGGAGGCTTCTCTCAGCTCTATGTATGTGAGAGGGACCCTGAGTTTGCGGCCTCAAGTGGAATGGAGACGGCGATGCCCTGACTCGAAATAATGCCGGATATCCCTGCAGTGACTTGAATGCAGGCTCGTCTTGCATCTCCCAAGACGAAAGGATGTCTGAATCCCCTGTGGAGACCACAGAGAAAGACCTAGTTCCCCACCTCATCGCGACCTGAGGCCTCACATCCTTTGAAAACTCCAGAGGTACGCGGAGATCAGTGCCTCTAAAGGAGACGATGCCTGACTCCAGTGAAACTTAATAGGAGTCCCAGGATTCCTGTGGCACGTGGAAAGGAACCCTTGGTCTCCCGCCTCACCTGGAGAGGCGTCCCAATTGCCCTGCCAAGCCTCGAGGAGAATCCCGAGTTGTCCCTCGTAACAAGGCGGGAGTCCTGCCGTCGCTGAACAAACACGTGTGTGGAAGGCCGATCCCCGTCGTTACTCGAGAATATACCCCAGGTTCACGCCGCAACTCGAGAAAAACCATGAGACTTCCCCCTCGCCGCGAGATGAGGCCCGATTCCCCTGCACTGCATGCAGAGCAATTCCGTGTTGCACATCACACATGAAAGGAGCCTTGATTTCCTTGATGGCACTCCAAAGAAACCCCAAGAACACTGTTTCAAGGCTAGAGCGATCCTGAGGTCACTGTAGCAACAGGAAAGAGCTCCGTGGACCAAGAATCAACTCGAGATGAGAGGTTAGTCCCTGGCTTCGACTCCAGACGAATACCACCTTACCACAAGCACCTCAAGAGGAGGCTTCTCTCAGATCTAGGTATGTGAGAGGGACCCTGAGTTTGCGGCCTCAAGTGGAATGGACACCGCGATGCCCTGACTCGAAATAAGGCCGGATATCCCTGCAGTGACTTGAATGCAGGCTCGTCTTGCATCTCCCAAGACGAAAGGATGTCTGAATCCCCTGTGGAGACCACAGAGAAAGACCTAGTTCCCCACCTCATCACGACCTGAGGCCTCACATCCTTTGAAAACTCCAGAGGTACGCGGAGATCAGTGCCTCCAAAGGAGACGATGCCTGACTCCTCGTGAAACTTGATAGGAGTCCCAGGATTCCTGTGGCACGTGGAAAGGGACCCTTGGTCTCCCGCCTCAGCTGGAGAGGCGTCCCAGTTGCCCTGCCAAGCCTCGAGGAGAATCCCGAGTTGTCCCTCACAACTAGGCAGGAGTCCTGACGTCGCTGAACAAACACGTGTTTGGAAGGGCCATCCCCGTCGTAACTCGAGAATATACCCCAGGTTCCCACCGCAACTCGAGAAAAACCATGAGACTTCCCCCTCGCCGCGAGATGAGGCCCGATTCCCCTGCACTGCGTGCAGAGCAATTCCGTGTTGCACATCACACATGAAAGAAGCCTTGATTTCCTTGATGGCACTCCAGAGAAAACCCAAGAACACTGTTTCAAGGCTAGAGGGATCCTGAGGTCACTGCAGCAACATGAAAGAGCTCCGTGGACCAAAAATCAACTCGAGATGAGAGGTTAGTCCCTGGCTTCGACTACAGAGGAACACCACCTTACCACAAGCACCTCAAGAGGAGGCTTCTCTCAGCTCTAGCTATGTGAGAGGGACACTGAGTTTGCGGCCTCAAGTGGAATGGACACCGCGATGCCCTGACTCGAAATAAGGCCGGATATCCCTGCAGTGACTTGAATGCAGGCTCGTCTTGCATCTCCCAAGACGAAAGGATGTCTGAATCCCCTGTGGAGACCACAGAGAAAGACCTAGTTCCCCACCTCATCGCGACCTGAGGCCTCACATCCTTTGAAAACTCAAGAGGTACGCGGAGATCAGTGCCTCAAAGGAGACGATGCCTGACTCCTCGTGAAACTTGACAGGAGTCCCAGAACACCTGTGCACGTGGAAAGGGACACTTGGTCTCCCGCCTCAGCTGGAGAGGCGTCCCAATTGTCCTGCCAAGCCTCGAGGAGAATCCCGAGTTGTCCCTCGCAACTAGGCAGGAGTCCTGCCGTCGCTGAACAAACACGTGGGTGGAAGGGCCATCCCCGTCGTAACTCGAGAGTATACCCCAGTTTCCCGCCGCAACTCGAGAAAAACCATGAGACTTCCCCCTCGCCGCGAGATGAGGCCCGATTCCCCTGCACTGCGTGCAGAGCAATTCCGTGTTGCACATCACACATGAAAGGAGCCTTGATTTCCATGGTGGCACTCCAGAGAAACCCCAAGAACACTGTTTCAAGGCTAGAGGGATCCTGAGGTCAATGTAGCAACAGGAAAGAGCTCCGTGGACGACAAATCAACTCGAGATGAGAGGTTAGTCCCTGGCTTCGACTCCAGAGGAATACCACCTTACCACAAGCACCGCAAGAGGAGGCTTCTCTCAGCTCTAGGTATGTGAGAGGGACCCTGAGTTTGCGGCCTCAAGTGGAATGGACACCGTGATGCCCTGACTCGAAATAAGGCCGGATATCCCTGCAGTGACTTGAATGCAGGCTCGTCTTGCATCTCCGAAGACGAAAGGATGTCTGAATCACCTGTGTAGACCACAGAGAAAGACCTAGTTCCCCACCTCATCGCGACCGGAGGCCTCACATCCTTTGAAAACTCCAGAGGTCCGCGGAGATCAGTGCCTCCAAAGGAGACGATGCCTGACTCCTCGTGAAACATGATAGGAGTCCCCGGATTCCTCTGGCTCGTGGAAAGGGACACTTGGTCTCCCGCCTCAGCTGGAGAGGCGTCCCAATTGCCCTGCCAAGCCTCGAGGAGAATCCCGAGTTGTCCGTCGCAACTAGGCAGGAGTCCTGCCGTCGCTGAATAAACACGTGGGTGGAAGGGCCATCCCCGTCGTAACTCGAGAATATACCACAGGTTCCCGCCGCAACTCGAGAAAAACCATGAGACTTCCCCCTCGCCGCGAGATGAGGCCCGATTCCCCTGCACTGCGTGCAGAGCAATTCCGTGTTGCACATCACACAGGAAAGGAGCCTTGATTTCCTTGATGGCACTCCAGAGAAACCCCAAGAACACTGTTTCAAGGCTAGAGGGACCCAGAGGTCACTGTAGCAACATGAAAGAGCTCCGTGGACCAAAAATCAACTCGAGATGAGAGGTTAGTCCCTGGCTTCGACTCCAGAGGAACACCATCTAACCACAAGCATCTCAAGAGGAGGCTTCTCTCAGCTCTAGGTATGTTAGAGGGACCCTGAGTTTGCGGCCTCAAGTGGAATGGGCACCGCGATGCCCTGACGCAAAGTAAGGCCGGATATCCCTGCAGTGACTTGAATGCAGGCTCGTCTTGCATCTCCCAAGACGAAAGGATGTCTGAATCCCCTGTGGGGACCACAGAGAAAGACCTAGTTCCCCACCTCATCGCGACCGGAGGCCTCACATCCTTTGAAAACTCCAGAGGTACGCGGAGATCAGTGCCTCCAAAGGAGACGATGCCTGACTCCAGTGAAACTTAATAGGAGTCCCAGGATTCCTGTGGCACGTGGAAAGGAACACTTGGTCTCCCGCCTCAGCTGGAGAGGCGTCCCAATTGCCCTGCCAAGCCTCGAGGAGAATCCCGAGTTGTCCCTCGCAACAAGGCAGGAGTCCTGCCGTCGCTGAACAAACACGTGTGTGGAAGGCCCATCCCCGTCGTTAGTTGAGAATATACCCCAGGTTCACGCTGCAACTCGAGAAAAACCATGAGACTTCCCCCTCGCCGCGAGATGAGGCCCGATTCCCCTGCACTGCGTGCAGAGCAATTCCGTGTTGCACATCACACATGAAAGGAGCCTTGATTTCCTTGATGGCACTCCAGAGAAACCCCAAGAACACTGTTTCAAGGCTAGAGGGATCCTGAGGTCACTGTAGCAACAGGAAAGAGCTCCGTGGACCAAGAATCAACTCGAGATGAGAGGTTAGTCCCTGGCTTCGACTCCAGAGGAATACCACCTTACCACAAGCACCTCAAGAGGAAGCTTCTCTCAGATCTAGGTATGTGAGAGGGACCCTGAGTTTGCGGCCTCAAGTGGAATGGACACCGCGATGCCCTGACTCGAAATAAGGCCGGATATCCCTGCAGTGACTTGAATGCAGGCTCGTCTTGCATCTCCCAAGACGAAAGGATGTCTGAATCCCCTGTGGAGACCACAGAGAAAGACCAAGTTCCCCACCTCATCCCGACCTGAGGCCTCACATCCTTTGAAAACTCCAGAGGTACGCGGAGATCAGTGCCTCCAATGGAGACGATGCCTGACTCCTCGTGAAACTTGATAGGAGTCCCAGGATTCCTGTGGCACGTGGAAAGGGACCCTTGGTCTCCCGCCTCAGCTGGAGATGCGTCCCAGTTGCCCTGCCAAGCCTCGAGGAGAATCCCGAGTTGTCCCTCACAACTAGGCAGGAGTCCTGACGTCGCTGAACAAACACGTGTTTGGAAGGGCCATCCCCGTCGTAACTCGAGAATATACCACAGGTTCCCGCCGCAACTCGAGAAAAACCATGAAACTTCCCCCTCGCTGCGAGATGAGGCCCGATTCCCCTGCACTGCGTGCAGAGCAATTCCGTGTTGCACATCACACATGAAAGAAGCCTTGATTTCCTTGATGGCACTCCAGAGAAACCCCAAGAACACTGTTTCAAGGCTAGAGGGATCCTGAGGTCACTGTAGCAACATGAAAGAGCTCCGTGGACCAAAAATCAACTCGAGATGAGAGGTTAGTCCCTGGCTTCGACTCCAGAGGAACACCAGCTAACCACAAGCATCTCAAGAGGAGGCTTCTCTCAGCTCTAGGTATGTGAGAGGGACCCTGAGTTTGCGGCCTCAAGTGGAATGGACACCGCGATGCCCTGACTTGAAATAAGGCCGGATATCCCTGCAGTGACTTGTATGCAGGCTCGTCTTGCATCTCACAAGACGAAAGGATGTCTGAATCCCCTGAGGAGAACACAGAGAATGACCTAGTTCCCCACCTCATCGCGACCGGAGGCCTCACATCCTTTGAAAACTTCAGAGGTACGCGGAGATCAGTGCCTCCAAAGGAGACGATGCCTGACTCCTAGTGAAACTTGACAGGAGTCCCAGAACACCTGTGCACGTGGAAAGGGACCCTTGGTCTCCCGCCTCAGCTGGAGAGGCGTCCCAATTGTCCTGCCAAGCCTCGAGGAGAATCCCGAATTGTCCCTCACAACTAGGCAGGAGTCCTTCCGTCGCTGAACAAACACGTGGGTGGAAGGGCCATCCCCGTCGTAACTCGAGAGTATACCCCAGGTTCCTGCCGCAACTCGAGAAAAACCATGAGACTTCCCCCTCGCCGCGAGATGAGGCCCGATTCCCCTGCACTGCGTGCAGAGCAATTCCGTGTTGCACATCACACATGAAAGGAGCCTTGATTTCCTTGATGGCACTCCAGAGAAACCCCAAAAACACTGTTTCAAGGCTAGAGGGATCCTGAGGTCACTGTAGCAACAGGAAAGAGCTCCGTGGACGACAAATCAACTCGAGATGAGAGGTTAGTCCCTGGCTTCGACTCCAGAGGAATACCACCTTACCACAAGCACCTCAAGAGGAGGCTTCTCTCAGCTCTAGCTATGTGAGAGGGACCCTGAGTTTGCGGCCTCAAGTGGAATGGACACCGTGATGCCCTGACTCGAAATAAGGCCGGATATCCCTGCAGTGACTTGAATGCAGGCTCGTCTTGCATCTCCCAAGACGAAAGGATGTCTGAATCACCTGTGTAGACCACAGAGAAAGACCTAGTTCCCCACCTCATGGCGACCGGAGGCCTCACATCCTTTGAAAACTCCAGAGCTACGCGGAGATCAGTGCATCCAAAGGAGACGATGCCTGACTCCTCGTGAAACTTGATAGGAGTCCCAGGATTCCTGTGGCACGTGGAAAGGGACCCTTGGTCTCCCGCCTCAGCTGGAGAGGCGTCCCAATTGCCCTGCCAAGCCTCGAGGAGAATCCCGAGTTGTCCGTCGCAACTAGGCAGGAGTCCTGACGTCGCTGAAGAAACACCTGGGTGGAAGGGCCATTCCCGTCGTAACTCGAGAATATACCCCAGGTTCCCGCCGCAACTCGAGAAAAACCATGAGACTTCCCCCTCGGCGCGAGATGAGGCCCGATTCCCCTGCACTGCGTGCAGATCAATTCCGTGTTGCACTTCACACATGAAAGGAGCCTTGATTTCCTTGATGGCAATCCAGAGAAACCCCCAGAACACTGTTTCAAGGCTAGAGGGATCATGAGGTCACTGTAGCAACACGAAAGAGCTCCGTGGACCAAAAATCAACTCGAGATGAGAGGTTAGTCCCTGGCTTCGACTCCAGAGGAATACCACCTTACCACAAGCACCTCAAGAGGAGGCTTCTCTCAGCTCTATGTATGTGAGAGGGACCCTGAGTTTGCGGCCTCAAGTGGAATGGACACCGTGATGCCCTGACTCGAAATCAGGCCGGATATCCCTGCAGTGACTTGAATGCAGGCTCGTCTTGCATCTCCCAAGACGAAAGGTTTTCTGAATCCCATGTGGAGACCACAGAGAAAGACCTAGTTCCCCACCTCATGGCGACCGGAGGCCTAACATCCCTTGAAAACTCCAGAGGTACGCGGAGATCAGTGCCTCCAAAGGAGACGATGCCTGACTCCTCGTGAAACTTGATAGGAGTCGCAGGATTCCTGTGGCACGTGGAAAGGGACCCTTGGTCTCCCGCCTCAGCTGGAGAGGCGTCCCAATTGCCCTGCCAAGCCTCGAGGAGAATCCCGAGTTGTCCCTCGCAACTAGGCAGGAGTCCTGACATGGCTGAACAAACACGTGGGTGGAAGGACCATCCCCGTCGTAAATCGAGAATATACCCCAGGTTCCAATCGCAAGTCGAGAAAAACCATGAGACTTCCCCCTCGACGCAAAATAAGGCCCGATACCCTGCACTGCGTGAAGAGCAATTCCGTGTTGCACATCACACATGAAAGGAGCCTTGATTTCCTTGATGGCACTCCAGAGAAACCCCAAGAACACTGTTTCAAGGGTAGAGGGATCCTGAGGTCGCTGTAGCAACACGAAAGAGCTCCGTGGACCAAAAATCAACTCGAGATGAGAGGTTAGTCCCTGGCTTTGACTCCAGGGGAATACCACCTTACCACAAGCACCTCAAGAGGAGGCTTCTCTCAGCTCTAGGTATGTGAGAGGGACACTGATTTTGCGGCCTCAAGTGGAATGGACACTGCGATGTCCTGACGCAAAATAAGGCCGGATATCCCTGCAGTGACTTGAATGCAGGCTCGTCTTGCATCTCCCAAGATGAAAGGATGTCTGAATCCCCTCTGGAGACGGCAGAGAAAGACCTAGTTCCCCACCTCATGGCGACCGGAGGCCTCACATCCTTTGAAAACTCCAGAGGTCCGCGGAGATCAGTGCCTCCAAAGGAGACGATGCCTGACTCCTCGTGAAACTTGATAGGAGTCCCAGGATTCCTGTGGCACCTGGAAAGGGACCCTTGGTCTCCCGCCTCAGATGGAGAGGCTTCCCAATTGCCCTGCCAAGCCTCGAGGAGAATCCCGAGTTGTCCCTCGCAACTAGGCAGGAGTCTGACGTCGCTGAACAAACACGTGGGTGGAAGGGCCATTCCCGTCGTAACTCGAGAATATACCCCAGGTTACCATCGCAACTCGAGAAAAACCATTAGACTTCCCCCTCGCCGCAAAATGAGGTCCGATACCCTGCACTGCGTGCAGAGCAATTCCATGTTGCACATCACACATGAAAGGAGCCTTGATTTCCTTGATGGCACTCCAGAGAAACCCCAAGAAACTGTTTCAAGGTTGAAGGATCCTGAGGTCACTGTAACAACATGAAAGAGCTCCGTGGACCAAAAATCAACTCGAGATGAGAGGTTAGTCCCTGGCTTCGACTCCAGAGGAATACCACCTTACCACAAGCACCTCAAGAGGAGGCTTCTCTCAGCTTTAACTATGTGAGAGGACCCTGAGTTTGCGGCCTCAAGTGGAATTGACACCGCGATTCCCTGACGCGAAATAAGGCCGGATATCCCTGCAGTGACTTGAATGCAGGCTCGTCTTGCATCTCCCAAGACGAAAGGATGTCTGAATCCCCTGTGGAGCCCAAAGAGAATGACCTAGTTCCCCACCTCATCGCGACCGGTGGCCTCACATCCTTTGAAAACTCCAGAGGTACGCGGAGATCAGTGCCTCCAAAGGAGACGATGCCTGACTCCTCGTGAAACTTGATAGGAGTCCCAGGATTCCTGTGGCACGTGGAAAGGGACACTTGGTCTCCCGCCTCAGCTGGAGAGGCGTCCCAATTGCCCTGCCAAGCCTCGAGGAGAATCCCGAGTTGTCCCTCGCAACTAGGCAGGAGTCCTGACGTCGCTGAACAAGCACGTGTTTGGAAGGGCCATCCCCGTCGTAACTCGAGAATATACACAAGGTTCCCGCGCAACTCGAGAAAAACCATGAGACTTCCCCCTCGCCGCGAGATGAGGCCCGATTCCCCTGCACTGCGTGCAGAGCAATTCCGTGTTGCACATCACACATGAAAGGAGCCTTGATTTCCTTGATGGCACTCCAGAGAAACCCCAAGAACCCTGTTTCAAGGCTAGAGGGATCCTGACGTCACTGTAGCAACACGAAAGAGCTCCGTGGACCAAAAATCAACTCGAGATGAGAGGTTAGTCCCTGGCTTCGACTCCAGAGGAATACCACCTTACCACAAGCACCTCAAGAGGAGGCTTCTCTCAGCTCTATGTATGTGAGAGGGACCCTGAGTTTGCGGCCTCAAGTGGAATGGACACCGTGATGCCCTGACTCGAAATCAGGCCGGATATCCCTGCAGTGACTTGAATGCAGGCTCGTCTTGCATCTCCCAAGACGAAAGGTTTTCTGAATCCCATGTGGAGACCACAGAGAAAGACCTAGTTCCCCACCTCATGGCGACCGGAGGCCTAACATCCCTTGAAAACTCCAGAGGTACGCGGAGATCAGTGCCTCCAAAGGAGACGATGCCTGACTCCTCGTGAAACTTGATAGGAGTCGCAGGATTCCTGTGGCACGTGGAAAGGGACCCTTGGTCTCCCGCCTCAGCTGGAGAGGCGTCCCAATTGCCCTGCCAAGCCTCGAGGAGAATCCCGAGTTGTCCCTCGCAACTAGGCAGGAGTCCTGACATGGCTGAACAAACACGTGGGTGGAAGGACCATCCCCGTCGTAAATCGAGAATATACCCCAGGTTCCAATCGCAAGTCGAGAAAAACCATGAGACTTCCCCCTCGACGCAAAATAAGGCCCGATACCCTGCACTGCGTGAAGAGCAATTCCGTGTTGCACATCACACATGAAAGGAGCCTTGATTTCCTTGATGGCACTCCAGAGAAACCCCAAGAACACTGTTTCAAGGGTAGAGGGATCCTGAGGTCGCTGTAGCAACACGAAAGAGCTCCGTGGACCAAAAATCAACTCGAGATGAGAGGTTAGTCCCTGGCTTTGACTCCAGGGGAATACCACCTTACCACAAGCACCTCAAGAGGAGGCTTCTCTCAGCTCTAGGTATGTGAGAGGGACACTGATTTTGCGGCCTCAAGTGGAATGGACACTGCGATGTCCTGACGCAAAATAAGGCCGGATATCCCTGCAGTGACTTGAATGCAGGCTCGTCTTGCATCTCCCAAGATGAAAGGATGTCTGAATCCCCTCTGGAGACGGCAGAGAAAGACCTAGTTCCCCACCTCATGGCGACCGGAGGCCTCACATCCTTTGAAAACTCCAGAGGTCCGCGGAGATCAGTGCCTCCAAAGGAGACGATGCCTGACTCCTCGTGAAACTTGATAGGAGTCCCCGGATTCCTGTGGCACGTGGAAAGGGACCCTTGGTCTCCCGCCTCAGCTGGAGAGGCGTCCCAATTGCCCATACAAAGCCTCGAGGAGAATCCCGAGTTGTCCCTCGCAACTATGCCGGAGTCCTGACGTGGCTGAACAAACACGTGGGTGGAAGGGCCATCCCCGTCGTAACTCGAGAATATACCCCAGGTTCCCATCGCAACTCGAGAAAAACCATTAGACTTCCCCCTCGCCGCAAAATGAGGTCCAATACCCTGCACTGCGTGCAGAGCAATTCCGTGTTGCACATCACACATGAAAGAAGCCTTGATTTCCTTGATGGCACTCCAGAGAAACCCCAAGAACACTGTTTCAAGGTTGAGGGATCCTGACGTCACTGTAGCAACACGAAAGAGCTCCGTGGACCAAAAATCAACTCGAGATGAGAGGTTAATCCCTGGCTTCGACTCCAGAGGAATACCACCTTACCACAAGCACCTCAAGAGGAGGCTTCTCTCAGCTCTAGGTATGTGAGAGGGACCCTGAGTTTGTGGCCTCAAGTGGAATGGAGACCGCGATGCCCTAACTCGAAGTAAGGCCGGATATCCCTGCAGTGACTTGAATGCAGGCTCGTCTTGCATCTCCCAAGACGAAAGGATGTCTCAATCCCCTGTGGAGACCACAGAGAAAGACCTAGTTCCCCACCTCATCGCGACCGGAGGCCTCACATCCTTTGAAAACTCCAGAGGTACGCGGAGATCAGTGCCTCCAAAGGAGACGATGCCTGACTCCTCATGAAACTTGATAGGAGTCCCAGGATTCCTGTGGCACGTGGAAAGGGACCCTTGGTCTCCCGCCTCAGCTGGAGAGGCGTCCCAATTGCCCTGCCAAGCCTCGAGAAGAATCCCGATTTGTCCTTCGCAACTAGGCAGGAGTCCTGACGTCGCTGAACAAACACGTGGGTGGAAGGGCCATCCCCGTCGTAACTCGAGAATATACCCCAGGTTCCCGCCGCAACTCGAGAAAAACCATGAGACTTCCCCCTCGCCGCGAGATGAGTCCCGATTCCCCTGCACTGCGTGCAGAGCAATTCCGTTTTGCACATGACACATGAAAGGAGCCTTGATTTCCTTGATGGCACTCCAGAGAAACCCCAAGAACACTGTTTCAAGGCTAGAGGGATCCTGAGGTCACTGTAGCAACACGAAAGAGCTCCTTGGACCAAAAATCAACTCGAGATGAGAGGTTAGTCCCTGGCTTCGACTCCAGAGGAATACCACCTTACCACAAGCACCTCAAGAGGAGGCTTCTCTCAGCTCTAGCTATGTGAGAGGGACCCTGAGTTTGCGGCCTCAAGTGGAATTGACACCGCGATTCCCTGACGCGAAATAAGGCCGGATATCCCTGCAGTGACTTGAATGCAGGCTCGTCTTGCATCTCCCAAGACGAAAGGATGTCTGAATCCCCTCTGGAGACGGCAGAGAAAGACCTAGTTCCCCACCTCATGGCGACCGGAGGCCTCACATCCTTTGAAAACTCCAGAGGTCCGCGGAGATCAGTGCCTCCAAAGGAGACGATGCCTGACTCCTCGTGAAACTTGATAGGAGTCCCAGGATTCCTGTGGCACCTGGAAAGGGACCCTTGGTCTCCCGCCTCAGATGGAGAGGCTTCCCAATTGCCCTGCCAAGCCTCGAGGAGAATCCCGAGTTGTCCCTCGCAACTAGGCAGGAGTCTGACGTCGCTGAACAAACACGTGGGTGGAAGGGCCATTCCCGTCGTAACTCGAGAATATACCCCAGGTTACCATCGCAACTCGAGAAAAACCATTAGACTTCCCCCTCGCCGCAAAATGAGGTCCGATACCCTGCACTGCGTGCAGAGCAATTCCATGTTGCACATCACACATGAAAGGAGCCTTGATTTCCTTGATGGCACTCCAGAGAAACCCCAAGAAACTGTTTCAAGGTTGAAGGATCCTGAGGTCACTGTAACAACATGAAAGAGCTCCGTGGACCAAAAATCAACTCGAGATGAGAGGTTAGTCCCTGGCTTCGACTCCAGAGGAATACCACCTTACCACAAGCACCTCAAGAGGAGGCTTCTCTCAGCTTTAACTATGTGAGAGGACCCTGAGTTTGCGGCCTCAAGTGGAATTGACACCGCGATTCCCTGACGCGAAATAAGGCCGGATATCCCTGCAGTGACTTGAATGCAGGCTCGTCTTGCATCTCCCAAGACGAAAGGATGTCTGAATCCCCTGTGGAGCCCAAAGAGAATGACCTAGTTCCCCACCTCATCGCGACCGGTGGCCTCACATCCTTTGAAAACTCCAGAGGTACGCGGAGATCAGTGCCTCCAAAGGAGACGATGCCTGACTCCTCGTGAAACTTGATAGGAGTCCCAGGATTCCTGTGGCACGTGGAAAGGGACACTTGGTCTCCCGCCTCAGCTGGAGAGGCGTCCCAATTGCCCTGCCAAGCCTCGAGGAGAATCCCGAGTTGTCCCTCGCAACTAGGCAGGAGTCCTGACGTCGCTGAACAAGCACGTGTTTGGAAGGGCCATCCCCGTCGTAACTCGAGAATATACACAAGGTTCCCGCGCAACTCGAGAAAAACCATGAGACTTCCCCCTCGCCGCGAGATGAGGCCCGATTCCCCTGCACTGCGTGCAGAGCAATTCCGTGTTGCACATCACACATGAAAGGAGCCTTGATTTCCTTGATGGCACTCCAGAGAAACCCCAAGAACCCTGTTTCAAGGCTAGAGGGATCCTGACGTCACTGTAGCAACACGAAAGAGCTCCGTGGACCAAAAATCAACTCGAGATGAGAGGTTAGTCCCTGGCTTCGACTCCAGAGGAATACCACCTTACCACAAGCACCTCAAGAGGAGGCTTCTCTCAGCTCTATGTATGTGAGAGGGACCCTGAGTTTGCGGCCTCAAGTGGAATGGACACCGTGATGCCCTGACTCGAAATCAGGCCGGATATCCCTGCAGTGACTTGAATGCAGGCTCGTCTTGCATCTCCCAAGACGAAAGGTTTTCTGAATCCCATGTGGAGACCACAGAGAAAGACCTAGTTCCCCACCTCATGGCGACCGGAGGCCTAACATCCCTTGAAAACTCCAGAGGTACGCGGAGATCAGTGCCTCCAAAGGAGACGATGCCTGACTCCTCGTGAAACTTGATAGGAGTCGCAGGATTCCTGTGGCACGTGGAAAGGGACCCTTGGTCTCCCGCCTCAGCTGGAGAGGCGTCCCAATTGCCCTGCCAAGCCTCGAGGAGAATCCCGAGTTGTCCCTCGCAACTAGGCAGGAGTCCTGACATGGCTGAACAAACACGTGGGTGGAAGGACCATCCCCGTCGTAAATCGAGAATATACCCCAGGTTCCAATCGCAAGTCGAGAAAAACCATGAGACTTCCCCCTCGACGCAAAATAAGGCCCGATACCCTGCACTGCGTGAAGAGCAATTCCGTGTTGCACATCACACATGAAAGGAGCCTTGATTTCCTTGATGGCACTCCAGAGAAACCCCAAGAACACTGTTTCAAGGGTAGAGGGATCCTGAGGTCGCTGTAGCAACACGAAAGAGCTCCGTGGACCAAAAATCAACTCGAGATGAGAGGTTAGTCCCTGGCTTTGACTCCAGGGGAATACCACCTTACCACAAGCACCTCAAGAGGAGGCTTCTCTCAGCTCTAGGTATGTGAGAGGGACACTGATTTTGCGGCCTCAAGTGGAATGGACACTGCGATGTCCTGACGCAAAATAAGGCCGGATATCCCTGCAGTGACTTGAATGCAGGCTCGTCTTGCATCTCCCAAGATGAAAGGATGTCTGAATCCCCTCTGGAGACGGCAGAGAAAGACCTAGTTCCCCACCTCATGGCGACCGGAGGCCTCACATCCTTTGAAAACTCCAGAGGTCCGCGGAGATCAGTGCCTCCAAAGGAGACGATGCCTGACTCCTCGTGAAACTTGATAGGAGTCCCAGGATTCCTGTGGCACCTGGAAAGGGACCCTTGGTCTCCCGCCTCAGATGGAGAGGCTTCCCAATTGCCCTGCCAAGCCTCGAGGAGAATCCCGAGTTGTCCCTCGCAACTAGGCAGGAGTCTGACGTCGCTGAACAAACACGTGGGTGGAAGGGCCATTCCCGTCGTAACTCGAGAATATACCCCAGGTTACCATCGCAACTCGAGAAAAACCATTAGACTTCCCCCTCGCCGCAAAATGAGGTCCGATACCCTGCACTGCGTGCAGAGCAATTCCGTGTTGCACATCACACATGAAAGGAGCCTTGATTTCCTTGATGGCACTCCAGAGAAACCCCAAGAAACTGTTTCAAGGTTGAAGGATCCTGAGGTCACTGTAACAACATGAAAGAGCTCCGTGGACCAAAAATCAACTCGAGATGAGAGGTTAGTCCCTGGCTTCGACTCCAGAGGAATACCACCTTACCACAAGCACCTCAAGAGGAGGCTTCTCTCAGCTTTAACTATGTGAGAGGACCCTGAGTTTGCGGCCTCAAGTGGAATTGACACCGCGATTCCCTGACGCGAAATAAGGCCGGATATCCCTGCAGTGACTTGAATGCAGGCTCGTCTTGCATCTCCCAAGACGAAAGGATGTCTGAATCCCCTGTGGAGCCCAAAGAGAATGACCTAGTTCCCCACCTCATCGCGACCGGTGGCCTCACATCCTTTGAAAACTCCAGAGGTACGCGGAGATCAGTGCCTCCAAAGGAGACGATGCCTGACTCCTCGTGAAACTTGATAGGAGTCCCAGGATTCCTGTGGCACGTGGAAAGGGACACTTGGTCTCCCGCCTCAGCTGGAGAGGCGTCCCAATTGCCCTGCCAAGCCTCGAGGAGAATCCCGAGTTGTCCCTCGCAACTAGGCAGGAGTCCTGACGTCGCTGAACAAGCACGTGGTTGGAAGGGCCATCCCCGTCGTAACTCGAGAATATACACAAGGTTCCCGCCGCAACTCGAGAAAAACCATGAGACTTCCCCCTCGCCGCGAGATGAGGCCCGATTCCCCTGCACTGCGTGCAGAGCAATTCCGTGTTGCACATCACACATGAAAGGAGCCTTGATTTCCTTGATGGCACTCCAGAGAAACCCCAAGAACCCTGTTTCAAGGCTAGAGGGATCCTGACGTCACTGTAGCAACACGAAAGAGCTCCGTGGACCAAAAGTCAACTCGAGATGAGAGGTTAGTCCCTGGCTTCGACTCCAGGGGAATACCACCTTACCACAAGCACTTCAAGAGGAGGCTTCTCTCAGCTCTAGGTATGTGAGAGGGACCCTGAGTTTGCGGCCTCAAGTGCAACGGAGACGGCGATGCCCAGACTCGAAATAATGCCGGATATCCCTGCAGTGACTTGAATGCAGGCTCGTCTTGCATCTCCCAAGATTAAAGGATGTCTGAATCCCCTGTGGAGACCGCAGAGAAAGACCTAGTTCCCCACCTCATGGCGACCGGAGGCCTCACATCCTTTGAAAACTCCAGAGGTCCGCGGAGATCAGTGCCTCCAAAGGAGACGATGCCTGACTCCTCGTGAAACTTGATAGGAGTCCCCGGATTCCTGTGGCACGTGGAAAGGGACCCTTGGTCTCCCGCCTCAGCTGGAGAGGCGTCCCAATTGCCCATACAAAGCCTCGAGGAGAATCCCGAGTTGTCCCTCGCAACTATGCCGGAGTCCTGACGTGGCTGAACAAACACGTGGGTGGAAGGGCCATCCCCGTCGTAACTCGAGAATATACCCCAGGTTCCCATCGCAACTCGAGAAAAACCATTAGACTTCCCCCTCGCCGCAAAATGAGGTCCAATACCCTGCACTGCGTGCAGAGCAATTCCGTGTTGCACATCACACATGAAAGAAGCCTTGATTTCCTTGATGGCACTCCAGAGAAACCCCAAGAACACTGTTTCAAGGTTGAGGGATCCTGACGTCACTGTAGCAACACGAAAGAGCTCCGTGGACCAAAAATCAACTCGAGATGAGAGGTTAATCCCTGGCTTCGACTCCAGAGGAATACCACCTTACCACAAGCACCTCAAGAGGAGGCTTCTCTCAGCTCTAGGTATGTGAGAGGGACCCTGAGTTTGTGGCCTCAAGTGGAATGGAGACCGCGATGCCCTAACTCGAAGTAAGGCCGGATATCCCTGCAGTGACTTGAATGCAGGCTCGTCTTGCATCTCCCAAGACGAAAGGATGTCTCAATCCCCTGTGGAGACCACAGAGAAAGACCTAGTTCCCCACCTCATCGCGACCGGAGGCCTCACATCCTTTGAAAACTCCAGAGGTACGCGGAGATCAGTGCCTCCAAAGGAGACGATGCCTGACTCCTCATGAAACTTGATAGGAGTCCCAGGATTCCTGTGGCACGTGGAAAGGGACCCTTGGTCTCCCGCCTCAGCTGGAGAGGCGTCCCAATTGCCCTGCCAAGCCTCGAGAAGAATCCCGATTTGTCCTTCGCAACTAGGCAGGAGTCCTGACGTCGCTGAACAAACACGTGGGTGGAAGGGCCATCCCCGTCGTAACTCGAGAATATACCCCAGGTTCCCGCCGCAACTCGAGAAAAACCATGAGACTTCCCCCTCGCCGCGAGATGAGTCCCGATTCCCCTGCACTGCGTGCAGAGCAATTCCGTTTTGCACATGACACATGAAAGGAGCCTTGATTTCCTTGATGGCACTCCAGAGAAACCCCAAGAACACTGTTTCAAGGCTAGAGGGATCCTGAGGTCACTGTAGCAACACGAAAGAGCTCCTTGGACCAAAAATCAACTCGAGATGAGAGGTTAGTCCCTGGCTTCGACTCCAGAGGAATACCACCTTACCACAAGCACCTCAAGAGGAGGCTTCTCTCAGCTCTAGCTATGTGAGAGGGACCCTGAGTTTGCGGCCTCAAGTGGAATTGACACCGCGATTCCCTGACGCGAAATAAGGCCGGATATCCCTGCAGTGACTTGAATGCAGGCTCGTCTTGCATCTCCCAAGACGAAAGGATGTCTGAATCCCCTGTGGAGACCACAGAGAAAGACCTAGTTCCCCACCTCATCGCGACCAGATGCCTCACATCCTTTGAAAACTCCAGAGGTACGCGGAGATCAGTGCCTCCAAAGGAGACGATGCCTGACTCCTCGTGAAACTTGATTGGAGTCACAGGATTCCTGTGGCACGTGGAAAGGGACACTTGGTCTCCCGCCTCAGCTGGAGAGGCGTCCCAATTGCCTTGCCAAGCCTCGAGGAGAATCCCGAGTTGTCCCTCGCAACTAGGCAGGAGTCTGACGTCGCTGAACAAACACGTGGGTGGAAGGGCCATTTCCGTCGTAACTCGAGAATATACCCCAGGTTACCATCGCAATTCGAGAAAAACCATTAGACTTCCCCCTCGCCGCAAGATGAGGCCCGATTCCCCTGCACTGCGTGCAGAGCAATTCCGTGTTGCACATCACACATGAAAGGAGCCTTGATTTCCTCGATGGCACTCCAGAGAAACCCCAAGAACACTGTCTCAAGGCTAGAGGGATCCTGAGGTCACTGTAGCAACACGAAAGAGCTCCGTGGACCAAAAATCAACTCGAGATGAGAGGTTAGTCCCAGGCTTCGACTCCAGGGGAATACCACCTTACCACAAGCACCTCAAGAGGAGGCTTCTCTCAGCTCTAGGTATGTGAGAGGGACCCTGAGTTTGCGGCCTCAATTGGAATGGACACTGCAATGCCCTGACGCAAAATAATGCCGGATACCCCTGACTGACTTGAATGCAGGCTCGTCTTGCATCTCCCAAGATGAACGGATGTCTGAATCCCCTGTGGAGACCGCAGAGAAAGACCTAGTTCCCCACCTCATCGGGACCGGAGGCCTCACATCCTTTGAAAACTCCAGAGGTACGCGGAGATCAGTGCCTCCAAAGGAGACGATGCCTGACTCCTCGTGAAACTTGATAGGAGTCCCAGGATCCCTGTGGCACGTGGAAAGGGATTCTTGGTCTCCCGACTCAGCGGAAGAGTCGTCCCAATTGCCCTGCAAAGCCTCGAGGAGAATCCCGAGTTGTCCCTCGCAACTATGCCGGAGTCCTAACGTGGCTGAACAAACACATGGGTGGAAGGGCCATCCCCGACGTAACTCGTGTATATATCCCAGGTTCCCGCCGCAACTCGAGAAAAACCATGAGACTTCCACCTCGCCGCGAGATGAGGCCCGATTCCCCTGCACTGCGTGCAGAGCAATTCCGTGTTGCACATCATACATGAAAGGAGCCTTGATTTCCTTGATGGCACTCCAGAGAATCCCCAAGAACATTGTTTCAAGGCTAGAGGGATCCTGAGGTCACTGTAGCAACACGAAAGAGCTCCGTGGACCAAAAATCAACTCGAGATGAGAGGTTAGTCCCTGGCTTCGACTCCAGAGGAATACCACCTTACCACAAGCACCTCAAGAGGAGGCTTCTCTCAGCTCTATGTATGTGAGAGGGACCCTGAGTTTGCGGCCTCAAGTGGAACGGACACCGCGATGCCCTGACTCGAAATAAGGCCGGATATCCCTGCAGTGACTTGAATGCAGGATCGTCTTGCATCTCCCAAGACGAAAGGATGTCTGAATCCCCTGTGGAGACCACAGAGAAAGACCTAGTTCCCCACCTCATCGCGACCGGAGGCCTCACATCCCTTGAAAACTCCAGAGGTACGCGGAGATCAGTGCCTCCAAAGGAGACGATGCCTGACTCCTCGTGAAACTTGATAGGAGACCTAGGATTCCTGTGGCACGTGGAAAGGGACCCTTGGTCTCCCGCCTCAGCTGGAGAGGCGTCCCAATTGCCCTGCCAAGCCTCGAGGAGAATCCCGAGTTGTCCCTCGCAACTAGGCAGGAGTCCTGACATGGCTGAACAAACACGTGGGTGGAAGGGCCATCCCCGTCGTAACTCGAGAATATACCCCAGGTTCCCATCGCAACTCGAGAAAAACCATGAGACTTCCCCCTCGACGCAAAATAAGGCCCGATACCCTGCACTGCGTGCAGAGCAATTCCGTGTTGCACATCACACATGAAAGGAGCCTTGATTTCCTTTATGGCACTCCAGAGAAACCCCAAGAACACTGTTTCAAGGTTGAGGGATCCTGAGGTCACTGTAGCAACACGAAAGAGCTCCGTGGACCAAAAATCAACTCGGGATGAGAGGTTAGTCCCTGGCTTCGACTCCAGAGGAATACCACCTTACCACAAGCACCTCAAGAGGAGGCTTCTCTCAGCTCTAGCTATGTGCTGAGTTTGCGGCCTCAAGTCGAATGGACACCGCGATGCCCTGACTCGAAATAAGGCCGGATATCCCTGCAGTGACTTGAATGCAGGTGCGTCTTGCATCTCCCAAGACGAAAGGATGTCTGAATCCCCTGTGGAGACCACAGAGAAAGACCTAGTTCCACACCTCATCGCGACCGGAGGCCTCACATCCTTTGAAAATTCCAGAGGTACGCGGAGATCAGGGCCTCCAAAGGAGACGATGCCTGACTCCTCGTGAAACTTGATAGGAGTCCCAGGATTCCTGTGGCACGTGGAAAGGGACCCTTGGTCTCCCGCCTCAGCTGGAGAGGCGTCCCAATTGCCCTGCCAAGCCTCGAGGAGATTCCCGAGGTGTCCCTCGCAACTAGGCAGGAGTCCTGACATCGCTGAACAAACACGTGGGTGGAAGGGCCATCCCCTTCGTAACTCGAGAATATACCCCAGGTACCCGCCGCAACTCGAGAAAAACCATGAGACTTCCCCCTCGCCGCGAGATGAGGCCCGATTACCCTTCACTGCGTGCAGAGCAATTCCATGTTGCACATCACACATGAAAGGAGCCTTGATTTCCTTGATGGCACTCCAGAGAAACCCCAAGAACACTGTTTCAAGGCTAGAGGGATCCTGAGGTCACTGTAGCAACACGAAAGAGCTCCGTGGACCAAAAATCAACTCGAGATGAGAGGTTAGTCCCTGGCTTCGACTCCAGAGGAATACCACCTTACCACAAGCACCTCAAGAGGAGGCTTCTCTCAGCTCTAGGTAGGTGAGAGGGACCCTGAGTTTGCGGCCTCAAGTGGAATGGACACCGCGATGCTCTGACTGGAAATAAGGCCGGATATCCCTGCAGTGACTTGAATGCAGGCTCGTCTTGCATCTCCGAAGATGAAAGGATGTCTGAATCACCTGTGTAGACCACAGAGAAAGACCTAGTTCCCCACCTCATCGCGACCGGAGGCCTCATATCCTTTGACAACTCCAGAGGTACGCGGAGATCAGTGCCTCCAAAGGAGACGATGCCTGACTCCTCCTGAAACTTGATAGGAGTCCCAGGATTGCTGTGGCACGTGGAAAGTGACACTTGGTCTCCCGCCTCAGCTGGAGAGGCATCCCAATGGCCCTGCCAAGCCTCGAGGAGAATCCTGAGTTGTCCCTCGCAACTAGGCAGGAGTCCTGACGTCGCTGAACAAACACGTGCGTGGAAGGGCTATCCCCATCGTAATTCGAGAATATACCCCAGGTTCCCGCCGCAACTCGAGAAAAACCATGAGACTTCCCCCTCGCCCCGAGATGAGGGCCGATTCCCCTGCACTGCGTGCAGAGCAATTCCGTGTTGCACATCACACATGAAAGGAGTCTTAATTTCCTTGATGGCACTCCAGAGAAACCCAAAGAACAGTGTTTCAAGGCTAGAGGGATCCTGAGGTCACTGTAGCAACACGAAAGAGCTCCGTGGACCAAGAATCAACTCGAGATGAGAGGTTAGTCCCTGGCTTCGACTCCAGAGGAATACCACCTTACCACAAGCACCTCAAGAGGAGGCTTCTCTCAGCTCTAGGTATGTGAGAGGGACCCTGAGTTTGCGGCCTCAAGTGGAATGGACACCGCGATGCCCTGACTCGAAATAAGGCCGGATATCCCTGCAGTGACTTGAATGCAGGCTCGTCTTGCATCTCCCAAAATGAACGAATGTCTGAATCCCCTGTGGAGACCACAGAGAAAGACTTAGTTCCCCACCTCATCGCGACCGGAGGCCTCACATCCTTTGAAAACTCCAGAGGTACGCGGAGATCAGTGCCTCCAAAGGAGACGATGCCTGACTCCTCGTGAAACTTGATAGGAGTCCCAGGATTCCTGTGGCACGTGGAAAGGGACCCTTGGTCTCCCGCCTCAGCTGGAGAGGCGTCCCAATTGCCCTGCCAAGCCTCGAGGAGAATCCCGATTTGTCCCTCGCAACTAGGCAGGAGTCTTGACCTCGCTGAACAAACAAGTGGGTGGAAGGGCCATCCCCGTCGTAACTCGAGAATATACCCCAGGTTCCCGCCGCAACTCGAGAAAAACAATGAGACTTCCCCCTAGCCGCGAGATGAGGCCCGATTCCCCTGCACTACGTGCAGAGCAATTCCGTGTTACACATCACACATGAAAGGAGCCTTGATTTCCTTGATGGCACTCCAGAGAAACCCCAAGAACACTGTTTCAAGGCTAGAGGGATCCTGAGGTCACTGTAGCAACACGCAAGAGCTTCGTGGACCAAAAATCAACTCGAGATGAGAGGTTAGTCCCTGGCTTCGACTGCAGAGGAATACCACCTTACCACAAGCACCTCAAGAGGAGGCTTCTCTCAGCTCTAGGTATGTGAGAGGGACCCTGAGTTTGCGTCCTCAAGTGGAATGGACACCGCGATGCCCTGACTCGAAACCAGGCCAGATATCCCTGCAGTGACTTGAATGCAGGCTCGTCTTGCATCTCCCAAGACGAAAGGATGTCTGAATCCCCTGTGGAGACCACAAAGAAAGACCTAGTTCCCCACCTCATCGCGACCGGAGGCCTCACATCCTTTGAAACTTCAGAGGTACGCGGAGATCAGTGCCTCCAAAGGAGACGATGCCTGACTCCTCGTGAAACTTGATAGGAGTCCCAGGATTCCTGTGGCACGTGGAAAGGGACCCTTGGTCTCCCGCCTCAGCTGGAGAGGCGTCCCAATTGCCCTGCCAAGCCTCGAGGAGAATCCCGAGTTGTCCCTCGCAACTAGGCAGGAGTCCTGCCGTCGCTGAACAAACACGTGGTTGGAAGGGCCATCCCTGTCGTAACTCGAGAATATACCCCAGGTTCCCGCCGCAACTCGAGAAAAACCATGAGACTTCCCCCTCGCCGCGAGATGAGGCCCGATTCCCCTGCACTGCGTGCAGAGCAATTCCGTGTTGCACATCACACATGAAAGGTGCCTTGATTTCCTTGATGGCACTCCAGAGAAACCCCAAGAACACTGTTTCAAGGCTAGCGGGATCCTGAGGTCACTGTAGCAACACGAAAGAGCTCCGTGGACCAACAATCAACTCGAGATGAGAGGTTAGTCCCTGGCTTCGACTCCAGAGGTATAGCACCTTATCACAAGCACCTCAAGAGGAGGCTTCTCTCAGCTCTAGCTATGTGCTGAGTTTGAGGCCTCAAGTGGAATGGACACTGCGATGCCCTGACGCGAAATAAGGCCGGATATCCCTGCAGTGACTTGAATGCAGGCTCATCTTGCATCTCCCAAAATGAACGAATGTCTGAATCCCCTGTGGAGACCACAGAGAAAGACCTAGTTTCCCACCTCATGGCGACCGGAGGCCTCACATCCTTTGAAAACTCCAGAGGTACGCGGAGATCAGTGCCTCCAAAGGAGACGATGCCTGACTCCTCGTGAAACATGATAGGAGTCCCAGGATTCCTGTGGCACGTGGATAGGGACCCTTGGTCTCCCGCCTCAGCTGGAGAGGCGTCCCAATTGCCCTGCCAAGCCTCGAGGAGAATCCCGAGTTGTCCCTCGCAACTAGGCAGGAGTCCTGACGTCGCTGAACAAACAAGTTTGTGGAAGGGCTATCCCCGTCGTAACTCGAGAATATACCCCAGGTTCCCTCCGCAACTCGAGAAAAACCATGAGACTTCCCCCTCGCCGCGAGATGAGGTCTGATTCTCCTGCACTGCGTGCAGAGCAATTCCGTGTTGCACATCACACATGAAAGGATCCTTGATTTCCTTGATGGCACTCCAGAGAAACCACAACAACACTATTTCAAGGCTAGAGGGATCCTGAGGTCACTGTAGCAACACGAAAGAGCTCCGTGGACCAAAAATCAACTCGAGATGAGAGGTTAGTCCCTGGCTTCGACTCCAGAGGAATACCACCTTACTACAAGCACCTCAAGAGGAGGCTTCTCTCAGCTCTAGCTATGTGAGAGGGACCCTGAGTTTGCGGCCTCAAGTGGAATGGACACCGCGATGCCCTGACTCGAAATACGGCCGGATATCCCTGCAGTGGCTTGAATGCAGGCTCGTCTTGCATTTCCCAAGATGAAAGGATGTCTGAATCCCCTGAGGAGGCCACAGAGAAAGACCTAGTTCCCCACCTCATGGCGACCGGAGGCCTCACATCCTTTGAAAACTCCAGAGGTACGCGGAGATCAGTTCCTCCTAAAGGGACGATGCCTGACTCCTCGTGAAACTTGATAGGAGTCCCAGGATTGCTCTGGCACGTGGAAAGGGACCCTTGGTCTCCCGCCTCAGCTGGAGAGGCGTCCCAATTGCCCTGCCAAGCCTCGAGGAGAATCCCGAGTTGTCCCTCGCAACTAGGCAGGAGTCCTGACGTCGCTGAACAAACACGTGGGTCGAAAGGCCATCCCCGTCGTAACTCGAGAATATACCCCAGGTTCCCGCCGCAACTCGAGAAAAACCATGAGACTTCCCCCTCGCCACGAGATGAGGCCTGATTCCCTGCACTGCGTGCAGAGCAATTCCGTGTTGCACATCACACATGAAAGGAGCCTTGATTTCCTTGATGGCACTCCAGAGAAACCCCAAGAACACTGTTTCAAGGCTAGAGGGATCCTGAGGTCACTCTAGCAACACGAAAGAGCTCCATGGACCACAAATCAACTCGAGATGAGAGGTTCGTCCCTGGCTTCGACTCCAGAGGAATACCACCTTACCACGAGCACCTCAAGAGGAGGCTTCTCTCAGCTCTAGCTATGTGAGAGGGACCCTGATTATGCGGCCTCAAGTGGAATGGACACTGCGATGCCCTGACTCGAAATAAGGCCGGATATCCCTGCAGTGGCTTGAATGCAGGCTCGTCTTGCATCTCCCAAGATGAAAGGATCTCTGAATCCCCTGTGGAGACCTCAGAGAAAGACCTAGTTCCCCATCTCATCGCGACCGGAGGCCTCACATCCTTTGAAAATTCCAGAGGTACGCGGAGATCAGTGCCTCCAAAGGAGACGATGCCTGACTCCTCGTGAAACTTGATAGGAGTCCCAGGATTCCTGTGGCACGTGGAAAGGGACACTTGGTCTCCCGCCTCAGCTGGAGAGGCGTCCCAATTGCCCTGCCAAGCCTCGAGGAGAATCCCGAGTTGTCACTCGCAACTAGGCATGGTTCCTGCCGTCGCTGAACTAACACGTGTGTGGAAGGGCCATCCCCGTCGTAACTCGAGAACATACCGCAGGTTCCCGCCGCAACTCGAGAAAAACCATGAGACTTCCCCCTCGCCGCGAGATGAGGCCCGATTCCCCTGCACTGCGTGCAGAGCAATTCTGTGTTGCACATCACACATGAAAGGAGCCTTGATTTCCTTGATGGCACTCCAGAGAAACCCCAAGAACACTGTTTCAAGGTTGAGGGATCCTGAGGTCACTGTAGCAACACAAAAGAGCTCCGTGGAGCAAAAATCAACTCGAGATGAGAGGTTAGTCCCTGGCTTCGACTCCAGAGGAATACCACCTTACCACAAGCACCTCAAGAGGAGGCTTCTCTCAGCTCTAGGTATATGAGAGGGACCCTGAGTTTGCGGCCTCAAGTGGAATGGACACCGCGATGCCCTGACTCGAAATAAGGCCGGATATCCCTGCAGTGACTTGAATGCAGGCTCGTCTTGCATCTCCCAAGACGAAAGGATGTCTGAATCCCCTGTGGAGACCACAGAGAAAGACCTAGTTCCCCACCTCATCGCGACCTGAGGCCTCACATCCTTTGAAAACTCCAGAGGTACGCGGAGATCAGTGCCTCCAAAGGAGACGATGCCTGACTCCTCGTGAAACTTGATAGGAGTCCCAGGATTCCTGTGGCACGTGGAAAGGGACCCTTGGTCTCCCGCCTCAGCTGGAGAGGCGTCCCAGTTGCCCTGCCAAGCCTCGAGGAGAATCCCGAGTTGTCCCTCACAACTAGGCAGGAGTCCTGACGTCGCTGAACAAACACGTGTTTGGAAGGGCCATCCCCGTCGTAACTCGAGAATATACCCCAGGTTCCCGCCGCAACTCGAGAAAAACCATGAGACTTCCCCCTCGCTGCGAGATGAGGCCGATTCCCCTGCACTGCGTTCAGAGCAATTCCGTGTTGCACATCACACATGAAAGGAGCCTTGATTTCCTTGATGGCACTCCAGAGAAAACCCAAGAACACTGTTTCAAGGCTAGAGGGATCCTGAGGTCACTGTAGCAACATGAAAGAGCTCCGTGGACCAAAAATCAACTCGAAGTGAGAGGTTAGTCCCTGGCTTCGACTACAGAGGAACACCACCTTACCACAAGCACCTCAAGAGGAGGCTTCTCTCAGCTCTAGCTATGTGAGAGGGACCCTGAGTTTGCAGCCTCAAGTGGAATGGACACCGCGATGCCCTGACTCGAAATAAGGCCGGATATCCCTGCAGTGACTTGAATGCAGGCTCGTCTTGCATCTCCCAAGACGAAAGGATGTCTGAATCCCCTGTGGAGACCACAGAGAAAGACCTAGTTCCCCACCTCATCGCGACCGGAGGCCTCACATCCTTTGAAAACTCCAGAGGTACGCGGAGATCAGTGCCTCCAAAGGAGACGATGCCTGAGTCCTCGTGAAACTTGATAGGAGTCCCAGGATTCCTGTGGCACGTCGTAAGGGACCCTTGGTCTCCCGCCTCAGATGGAGAGGCGTCCCAATTGTCCTGCCAAGCCTCGAGGAGAATCCCGAATTGTCCCTCGCAACTAGGCAGGAGTCCTGACGTGGCTGAACAAACACGTGGGTGGAAGGGCCATCCCCGTCGTAACTCGAGAGTATACCCAGGTTCCTGCCGCAACTCGAGAAAAACCATGAGACTTCCCCCTCGCCGCGAGATGAGGCCCGATTCCCCTGCACTGCGTGCAGAGCAATTTCGTGTTGCACATCACACATGAAAGGAGCCTTGATTTCCATGGTGGCACTCAAGAGAAACCCCAAAAACACTGTTTAAGGCTAGAGGGATCCTGAGGTCACTGTAGCAACAGGAAAGAGCTCCGTGGACGACAAATCAACTCGAGATAAGAGGTTAGTCCCTGGCTTCGACTCCAGAGGAATACCACCTTACCACAAGCACCTCAAGAGGTGGCTTCTCTCAGCTCTAGCTATGTGAGAGGGACCCTGAGTTTGCGGCCTCAAGTGGAATGGACACCGTGATGCCCTGACTCGAAATAAGGCCGGATATCCCTGCAGTGACTTGAATGCAGGCTCGTCTTGCATCTCCCAAGACGAAAGGATGTCTGAATAACCTGTGTAGACCACAGAGAAAGACCTAGTTCCCCACCTCATCGCGACCGGAGGCCTCACATCCTTTGAAAACTCCAGAGGTACGCGGAGATCAGTGCATCCAAAGGAGACGATGCCTGACTCCTCGTGAAACTTGATAGGAGTCCCAGGATTCCTGTGGCACTTGGAAAGGGACCCTTGGTCTCCCGCCTCAGCTGGAGAGGCGTCCCAATTGCCCTGCCAAGCCTCGAGGAGAATCCCGAGTTGTCCGTCGCAACTAGGCAGGAGTCCTGCCGTCGCTGAATTAACACGTGGGTGGAAGGGCCATCCCCGTCGTAACTCGAGAATATACCACAGGTTCCCGCCGCAACTCGAGAAAAACCATGAGACTTCCCCCTCGCCGCGAGATGAGGCCCGATTCCCCTGCACTGCGTGCAGAGCAATTCCGTGTTGCACATCACACAGGAAAGGAGCCTTGATTTCCTTGATGGCACTCCAGAGAAACCCCAAGAACACTGTTTCAAGGCTAGAGGGATCCTGAGGTCACTGTAGCAACACGAAAGAGCTCCGTGGACCAAAAATCAACTCGAGATGAGAGGTTAGTCCCTGGTTTCGACTCCAGAGGAATACCACCTTACCACAAGCACCTCAAGAGGAGGCTTCTCTCAGCTCTAGGTATGTGAGAGGGACCCTGAGTTTGCGGCCTCAATTGGAATGGACACTGCGATGCCCTGACGCGAAATAAGGCCGGATATCCCTGCAGTGACTTGAATGCAGGCTCGTCTTGCATCTCCCAAGACGAAAGGATGTCTGAATCCCCTGTGGAGACCACAGAGAAAGACCTAGTTCCCCACCTCATCGCGACCTGAGGCCTCACATCCTTTGAAAACTCCAGAGGTACGCGGAGATCAGTGCCTTCAAAGGAGACGATGCCTGACTCCTCGTGAAACTTGATAGGAGTCCCAGGATTCCTGTGCCACGTGGAAAGGGACTCTTGGTGTCCCGCCTCAGCTGGAGAGGCGTCCCAATTTCCCTGCCAAGCCTCGAGGAGAATCCCGAGTTGTCCCTCGCAACTAGGCAGGAGTCCTGACGTCGCTGAACAAACACGTGGGTGGAAGGGCCATCCCCGTCGTAACTCGAGAGTATACCCCAGGTTCCCGACGCAACTCGAGAAAAACCATGAGACTTCCCCCTCGCCGCGAGATGAGGCCCGATTCCCCTGCACTGCGTGCAGAGCAATTCCGTGTTGCACATCACACATGAAAGGAGCCTTGATTTCCTTGATGGCACTCCAGAGAAACCCCAAGAACACTGTTTCAAGGCTAGAGGGATCCTGAGGTCACTGTAGCAACACGAAAGAGCTCCGTGGACCAAAAATCAACTCGAGATGAGAGGTCAGTCCCTGGCTTCGACTCCAGAGGAATACCACCTTACCACAAGCACCTCAAGAGGAGGCTTCTCTCAGCTCTAGGTATGTTAGAGGGACCCTGAGTTTGCGGCCTCAAGTGGAATGGGCACCGCGATGCCCTGACGCAAAGTAAGGCCGGATATCCCTGCAGTGACTTGAATGCAGGCTCGTCTTGCATCTCCCAAGACGAAAGGATGTCTGAATCCCCTGTGGAGACCACAGAGAAAGACCTAGTTCCCCACCTCATCGCGACCGGAGGCCTCACATCCTTAGAAAACTCCAGAGGTACGCGGAGATCAGTGCCTCCAAAGGAGACGATGCCTGAGTCCTCGTGAAACTTGATAGGAGTCCCAGGATTCCTGTGGCACGTGGAAAGGGACCCTTGGTCTCCCGCCTCAGCTGGAGAGGCGTCCCAATTGTCCTGCCAAGCCTCGAGGAGAATCCCGAATTGTCCCTCGCAACTAGGCAGGAGTCCTTCCGTCGCTGAACAAACACGTGGGTGGAAGGGCCACCCCGTCGTAACTCGAGAGTATACCCCAGGTTCCCGCCGCAACTCGAGAAAAACCATGAGACTTCCCCCTCGCCGCGAGATGAGGCCCGATTCCCCTGCACTGCGTGCAGAGCAATTCCGTGTTGCACATCACACATGAAAGGAGCCTTGATTTCCATGGTGGCACTCAAGAGAAACCCCAAGAACACTGTTTCAAGGCTAGAGGGATCCTGAGGTCACTGTAGCAACAGGAAAGAGCTCCGTGGACGGCAAATCAACTCGAGATGAGAGGTTAGTCCCTGGCTTCGACTCCAGAGGAATACCACCTTACCACAAGCACCTCAAGAGGAGGCTTCTCTCAGCTCTAGCTATGTGAGAGGGACCCTGAGTTTGCGGCCTAAGTGGAATGGACACCGTGATGCCCTGACTCGAAATAAGGCCGGATATCCCTGCAGTGACTTGAATGCAGGCTCGTCTTGCATCTCCCAAGACGAAAGGATGTCTGAATCACCTGTGTAGACCACAGAGAAAGACCTAGTTCCCCACCTCATCGCGACCGGAGGCCTCACATCCTTTGAAAACTCCAGAGGTACGCGGAGATCAGTGCATCCAAAGGAGACGATGCCTGACTCCTCGTGAAACTTGATAGGAGTCCCAGGATTCCTGTGGCACGTGGAAAGGGACCCTTGGTCTCCCGCCTCAGCTGGAGAGGCGTCCCAATTGCCCTGCCAAGCCTCGAGGAGAATCCCGAGTTGTCCGTCGCAACTAGGCCGGAGTCCTGCCGTCGCTGAATTAACACGTGGGTGGAAGGGCCATCCCCGTCGTAACTCGAGAATATACCACAGGTTCCCGCCGCAACTCGAGAAAAACCATGAGACTTCCCCCTCGCCGCGAGATGAGGCCCGATTCCCCTGCACTGCGTGCAGAGCAATTCCGTGTTGCACATCACACAGGAAAGGAGCCTTGATTTCCTTGATGGCACTCCAGAGAAACCCCAAGAACACTGTTTCAAGGCTAGAGGGATCCTGAGGTCACTGTAGCAACACGAAAGAGCTCCGTGGACCAAAAATCAACTCGAGATGAGAGGTTAGTCCCTGGTTTCGACTCCAGAGGAATACCACCTTACCACAAGCACCTCAAGAGGAGGCTTCTCTCAGCTCTAGGTATGTGAGAGGGACCCTGAGTTTGCGGCCACAATTGGAATGGACACTGCGATGCCCTGACGTGAAATAAGGCCGGATATCCCTGCAGTGACTTGAATGCAGGCTCGTCTTGCATCTCCCAAGACGAAAGGATGTCTGAATCCCCTGTGGAGACCACAGAGAAAGACCTAGTTCCCCACCTCTTCGCGACCTGAGGCCTCACATCCTTTGAAAACTCCAGAGGTACGCGGAGGTCAGTACCTCCAAAGGAGACGATGCCTGACTCCTCGTGAAACTTGATAGGAGTCCCAGGATTCCTGTGCCACGTGGAAAGGGACTCTTGGTGTCCCGCCTCAGCTGGAGAGGCGACCCAATTGCCCTGCCAAGCCTCGAGGAGAATCCCGAGTTGTCCCTCGCAACTAGGCAGGAGTCCTGCCGTCGCTGAACAAACACGTGGGTGGAAGGGCCATCCCCGTCGTAACTCGAGAGTATACCCCAGGTTCCCGACGCAACTCGAGAAAAACCATGAGACTTCCCCCTCGCCGCGAGATGAGGCCCGATTCCCCTGCACTGCGTGCAGAGCAATTCCGTGTTGCACATCACACATGAAAGGAGCCTTGATTTCCTTGATGGCACTCCAGAGAAACCCCAAGAACACTGTTTCAAGGCTAGAGGGATCCTGAGGTCACTGTAGCAACACGAAAGAGCTCCGTGGACCAAAAATCAACTCGAGATGAGAGGTCAGTCCCTGGCTTCGACTCCAGAGGAATACCACCTTACCACAAGCACCTCAAGAGGAGGCTTCTCTCAGCTCTTGGTATGTTAGAGGGACCCTGAGTTTGCGGCCTCAAGTGGAATGGGCACCGCGATGCCCTGACGCAAAGTAAGGCCGGATATCCCTGCAGTGACTTGAATGCAGGCTCGTCTTGCATCTCCCAAGACGAAAGGATGTCTGAATCCCCTGTGGGGACCACAGAGAAAGACCTAGTTCCCCACCTCATCGCGACGGGAGGCCTCACATCCTTTGAAAACTCCAGAGGTACGCGGAGATCAGTGCCTCCAAAGGAGACGATGCCTGACTCCAGTGAAACTTAATAGGAGTCCCAGGATTCCTGTGGCACGTGAAAAGGAACCCTTGGTCTCCCGCCTCAGCTGGAGAGGCGTCCCAATTGCCCTGCCAAGCCTCGAGGAGAATCCCGAGTTGTCCCTCGCAACAAGGCAGGAGTCCTGCCGTCGCTGAACAAACACGTGTGTGGAAGGCCCATCCCCGTCGTTAGTCGAGAATATACCCCAGGTTCACGCCGCAACTCGAGAAAAACCATGAGACTTCCCCCTCGCCGCGAGATGAGGCCCGATTCCCCTGCACTGCGTGCAGAGCAATTCCGTGTTGCACATCACACATGAAAGGAGCCTTGATTTCCTTGATGGCACTCCAGAGAAACCCCAAGAACACTGTTTCAAGGGTAGAGGGATCCTGAGGTCGCTGTAGCAACACGAAAGAGCTCCGTGGACCAAGAATCAACTCGAGATGAGAGGTTAGTCCCTGGCTTCGACTCCAGAGGAATACCACCTTACCACAAGCACCTCAAGAGGAGGCTTCTCTCAGATCTAGGTATGTGAGAGGGACCCTGAGTTTGCGGCCTCAAGTGGAATGGACACTGCGATGCCCTGACTCGAAATAAGGCCGGATATCCCTGCAGTGACTTGAATGCAGGCTCGTCTTGCATCTCCCAAGACGAAAGGATGTCTGAATCGCCTGTGGAGACCACAGAGAAAGACCTAGTTCCCAACCTCATCGCGACCTGAGGCCTCACATCCTTTGAAAACTCCAGAGGTACGCGGAGATCAGTGCCTCCAAAGGAGACGATGCCTGACTCCTCGTGAAACTTGATAGGAGTCCCAGGATTCCTGTGGCATGTGGAAAGGGACCCTTGGTCTCCAGCCTCAGCTGGAGAGGCGTCCCAGTTGCCCTGCCAAGCCTCGAGGAGAATCCCGAGTTGTCCCTCACAACTAGGCAGGAGTCCTGATGTCGCTGAACAAACACGTGTTTGGAAGGGCCATCCCCGTCGTAACTCGAGAATATACCACAGGTTCCCGCCGCAACTCAAGAAAAACCATGAGACTTCCCCGTCGCCGCGAGATGAGGCCCGATTCCCCTGCACTGCGTGCAGAGCAATTCCGTGTTGCACATCACACATGAAAGAAGCCTTGATTTCCTTGATGGACCTCCAGAGAAAACCCAAGAACACTGTTTCAAGGCTAGAGGGATCCTGAGGTCACTGTAGCAACATGAAAGAGCTCCGTGGACCAAAAATCAACTCGAGATGAGAGGTTAGTCCCTGGCTTCGACTCCAGAGGAACACCACCTAACCACAAGCACCTCAAGAGGAGGCTTCTCTCAGCCCTAGGTATGTGAGAGGGACCCTGAGTTTGCGGCCTCAAGTGGAATGGACACCGCGATGCCCTGACTCGAAATAAGGCCGGATATCCCTGCAGTGACTTGAATGCAGGCTCGTCTTGCATCTCCCAAGACGAAAGGATGTCTGAATCCCCTGTGGAGACCACAGAGAAAGACCTAGTTCCCCACCTCATCGCGACTGGAGGCCTCATATACCTTGAAAACTCCAGAGGTACGCGGAGATCAGTGCCTCCAAAGGAGACGATGCCTGACTCCTCGTGAAACTTGATAGGAGTCCCAGGATTCCTGTGGCACGTGGAAAGGGACCCTTGGTCTCCCGCCTCAGCTGGAGAGGCGTCCCAATTGCCCTGCCAAGCGTCGAGGAGAATCCCGAGTTGTCCCTCGCAACTAGGCAGGAGTCCTGACGTCGCTGAACAAACACGTGGGTGGAAGGGCCATCCCCGTCGTAACTCGAGAATATACCCCAGGTTCCCGCCGCAACTCGAGAAAAACCATGAGACTTCCCCCTCGCCCCGAGATGAGGCCCGATTCCCCTGCACTGTGTGCAGTGCAATTCCGTGTTGCACATCACACATGAAAGGAGCCTTGATTTCCTTGATGGCACTCCAGAGAAACCCCAAGAACACTGTTTCAAGGCTGGAGGGATCCTGAGGTCCCTGTAGCAGCACGAAACACCTCCGTGGACCATGAATCAACTCGAGATGAGAGGTTAGTCCCTGGCTTCTACTCCAGAGGAATACCACCTTACCACAAGCACCTCAAGAGGAGGCTTCTCTCAGCTCTATGTATGTGAGAGGGACCCTGAGTGTGCGGCCTCAAGTGGAATGGACACTGCGATATCCTGACTCGAAATAAAGCCGGATATCCCTGCAGTGACTTGAATGCAGGCTCGTCTTGCATCTCCCAAGACGAAAGGATGTCTGAATCCCCTGTGGAGACCAAAGAGAAAGACCTAGTTCCCCACCTCATGGCGACCGGAGGCCTCACAACCTTTGAAAACTCCAGAGGTCCGCGGAGATCAGTGCCTCCAAAGGAGACGATGCCTGACTCCTCGTGAAACTTGATAGGAGTCCCAGGATTCCTGTGGCACTTGGAAAGGGACCCTTGGTCTCCCGCCTCAGCTGGAGAGGCGTCCCAATTGCCCTGCCAAGCCTCGAGGAGAATCCCGAGTTGTCCCTCGCAACTAGGCAGGAGTCCTGCCGTCGCTGAACTAACACGTGTGTGGAAGGGCCATCCCCGTCGTAACTCGAGAATATACCGCAGGTTCCCGCCGCAACTCGAGAAAAACCATGAGACTTCCCCCTCCCCGCGAGATGAGGCCCGATTCCCCGGCACTGCGTGCAGAGCAATTCCATGTTGCACATCACACATGAAAGGAGCCTTGAATTCCTTGATGGCACTCCAGAGAAACCCCAAGAACACTGTTTCAAGGTTGAGGGATCCTGAGGTCACTGTAGCAACACGAAAGAGCTCCGTGGACCAAAAATCAACTCGAGATGAGAGGTTAGTCCCTGGCTTCGACTCCAGAGGAATACCACCTTACCACAAGCACCTCAAGAGGAGGCTTCTCTCAGCTCTATGTATGTGAGAGGGACCCTGAGTTTGCGGCCTCAAGTGGAATGGAGACCGCGATGCCCTGACTCGAAATAAGGCCGGATATCCCTGCAGTGACTTGAATGCAGGCTCGTCTTGCATCTCCCAAGACGAAAGGATGTCTGAATCCCCTGTGGAGACCACAGAGAAAGACCTAGTTCCCCACCTCATCGCGACCGGAGGCCTCACATCCTTTGAAAACTCCAGAGGTACGCGGAGATCAGTGCCTCCAAAGGAGACGATGCCTGACTCCTCGTGAAAATTGATAGGAGTCCCAGGATTCCTGTGGCACGTGGAAAGGGACCCTTGGTCTCCCGCCTCAGCTGGAGAGGGGTCCCAATTGCCCTGCCAAGCCTCGAGGAGAATCCCGAGTTGTCCCTCGCAACTAGGCAGGAGTCCTGACGTCGCTGAACAAACACGTGCGTGGAAGGGCCATCCCCGTCGTAACTCGAGAATATACCCCAGGTTCCCGCCGCAACTCGAGAAAAACCATGAGACTTCCCCCTCGCCGCGAGATGAGGCCCGATTCCCCTGCACTGTGTGCAGTGCAATTCCGTGTTGCACATCACACATGAAAGGAGCCTTGATTTCCTTGATGGCACTCCAGAGAAACCCCAAGAACACTGTTTCAAGGCTGGAGGGATCCTGAGGTCCCTGTAGCAGCACGAAACAGCTCCGTGGACCATGAATCAACTCGAGATGAGAGGTTAGTCCCTGGCTTCGACTCCAGAGGAATACCACCTTACCAGAAGCACCTCAAGAGGAGGCTTCTCTCAGCTCTAGGTATGTGAGAGGGACCCTGAGTTTGCAGCCTCAAGTGGAATGGACACCGCGATGCCCTGACTCGAAATAAGGCCGGATATCCCTGCAGTGACTTGAATGCAGGCTCGTCTTGCATCTCCCAAGAAGAAAGGATGTCTGAATCCCCTGTGGAGACCACAGAGAAAGACCTAGTTCCCCACCTCATCGCGACCGGAGGCCTCACATCCTTTGAAAAGTCCAGAGGTACGCGGAGATCAGTGCCTCCAAATGAGACGATGCCTGACTCCTCGTGAAACTTGATAGGAATCCCAGGATTCCTGTGGCACGTGGAAAGGGACCCTTTGTTTCCAGCCTCAGCTGGAGAGGCATCCCAATTGCCCTGCCAAGCCTCGAGGAGAATCCCGAGTTGTCCCTCGCAACTAGGCAGGAGTCCTGCCGTCGCTGAACTAACACGTGTGTGGAAGGGCCATCCCCGTCTTAACTCGAGAATATACAGCAGGTTCCCGCCGCAACTCGAGAAAAACCATGAGACTTCCCCCTCGCCGCGAGATGAGGCCCGATTCCCCTGCACTGCGTGCAGAGCAATTCTGTGTTGCACATCACACATGAAAGGAGCCTTGATTTCCTTGATGGCACTCCAGAGAAACCCCAAGAACACTGTTTCAAGGTTGAGGGATCCTGAGGTCACTGTAGCAACACGAAAGAGCTCCGTGGACCAAAAATCAACTCGAGATGAGAGGTTAGTCCCTGGCTTCGACTCCAGAGGAATACCACCTTACCACAAGCACCTCAAGAGGAGGCTTCTCTCAGCTCTATGTATGTTAGAGGGACCCTGAGTTTGCGGCCTCAAGTGGAATGGAGACCGCGATGCCCTGACTCGAAATAAGGCCGGATATCCCTGCAGTGACTTGAATGCAGGCTCGTCTTGCATCTCCCAAGACGAAAGGATGTCTGAATCCCCTGTGGAGACCACAGAGAAAGACCTAGTTCCCCACCTCATCGCGACCGGAGGCCTCACATCCTTTGAAAATTCCAGAGGTACGCGGAGATCAGTTCCTCCAAAGGAGACGATGCCTGACTCCTCGTGAAACTTCATACGAGTCCCAGGATTCCTGTGGCACGTGGAAAGGGACCCTTGGTCTCCCGCCTCAGCTGGAGAGGCTTCCCAATTGCCCTGCCAAGCCTCGAGGAGAATCCCGAGTTGTCCCTCGCAACTAGGCAGGAGTCCTGACGTCGCTGAACAAACACGTGTGTGGAAGGGCCATCCCCGTCGTAACTCGAGAATATACCCCAGGTTCCCGCCGCAACTCGAGAAAAACCATGAGACTTCCCCCTCGCCGCGAGATGAGGCCCGATTCCCCTGCACTGCGTGCAGAGCAATTCCGTGTTGCACATCACACATGAAAGGAGCCTTGATTTCCTTGATGGCACTCCAGAGAAACCCCAAGAACACTGTTTCAAGGTTGAGGGATCCTGAGGTCACTGTAGCAACACGAAAGAGCTCCGTGGACCAAAAATCAACTCGAGATGAGAGGTTAGTCCCTGGCTTTGACTCCAGAGGAATACCACCTTACCACAAGCACCTCAAGAGGAGGCTTCTCTCAGCTTTATGTATGTGAGAGGGACCCTGAGTTTACGGCCTCAAGTGGAATGGACACCGCGATGCGCTGACTCGAAATAAGGCCGGATATCCCTGCAGTGACTTGAATGCAGGCTCGTCTTGCATCTCCCAAGACAAAAGGATGTCTGAATCCCCTGTGGAGACCACAGAGAAAGACCTAGTTCCCCACCTCACCGCCACCGGAGGCCTCACATCCTTTGAAAACTCCAGAGGTACGCGGAGATCAGTGCCTCCAAAGGAGACGATGCCTGACTCCTCGTGAAACTTGATAGGAGTCCCAGGATTCCTGTGGCACGTGGAAAGGGACCCTTGGTCTCCCGCCTCAGCTGGAGAGGGGTCCCACTTGCCCTGCCAAGCCTCGAGGAGAATCCCGAGATGTCCCTCGCAACTAGGCAGGAGTCCTGACGTCGCTGAACAAACACGTGGGTGGAAGGGCCATCCCCGTCGTAACTCGAGAATATACCCCAGGTTCCCGCCGCAACTCGAGAAAAACCATGAGACTTCCCCCTCGCCCCGAGATGAGGCCCGATTCCCCTGCACTGTGTGCAGTGCAATTCCGTGTTGCACATCACACATGAAAGGAGCCTTGATTTCCTTGATGGCACTCCAGAGAAACCCCAAGAACACTGTTTCAAGGCTGGAGGGATCCTGAGGTCCCTGTAGCAACACGAAACAGCTCCGTGGACCATGAATCAACTCGAGATGAGAGGTTAGTCCCTGGCTTCGACTCCAGAGGAATACCACCTTACCACAAGCACCTCAAGAGGAGGCTTCTCTCAGCTCTAGCTATGTGAGAGGGACCCTGAGTTTGCGGCCTCACGTGGAATGGAGACCGCGATGCCCTGACTCGAAATAAGGCCGGATATCCCTGCAGTGACTTGAATGCAGGCTCGTCTTGCATCTCCCAAGACGAAAGGATGTCTGAATCCCCTGTGGAGACCACAGAGAAAGACCTAGTTCCCCATCTCATCGCGACCGGAGGCCTCACATCCTTTGAAAACTCCAGAGGTACGCGGAGATCAGTGCCTCCAAAGGAGACGATGCCTGACTCCTCGTGAAACTTGATAGGAGTCCCAGGATTCCTGTGGCACGTGGAAAGGGACCCTTGGTCTCCCACCTCAGCTGGAGAGGCGTCCCAATTGCCCTGCCAAGCCTCGAGGAGAATCCCGAGTTGTCCCTCGCAACTAGGCAGGAGTCCTGACGTCGCTGAACAAACACGTGGGTGGAAGGGCCATCCCCGTCGTAACTCGAGAATATACCCCAGGTTCCCGCCGCAACTCGAGAAAAACCATGAGACTTCCCCCTCGCCGCGAGATGAGGCCCGATTCCCCTGCACTGCGTGCAGAGCAATTCCGTGTTGCACATCACACATGAAAGGAGCCTTGATTTCCTTGATGGCACTCCAGAGAAACCCCAAGAACACTGTTTCAAGGTTGAGGGATCCTGAGGTCACTGTAGCAACACGAAAGAGCTCCGTGGACCAAAAATCAACTCGAGATGAGAGGTTAGTCCCTGGCTTCGACTCCAGAGGAATACCACCTTACCACAAGCACCTCAAGAGGAGGCTTCTCTCAGCTCTATGTATGTGAGAGGGACCCTGAGTTTGCGGCCTCAAGTGGAATGGAGACCGCGATGCCCTGACTCGAAATAAGGCCGGATATCCCTGCAGTGACTTGAATGCAGGCTCGTCTTGCATCTCCCAAGACGAAAGGATGTCTGAATCCCCTGTGGAGACCACAGAGAAAGACCTAGTTCCCCACCTCATCGCGACCGGAGGCCTCACATCCTTTGAAAACTCCAGAGGTACGCGGAGATCAGTGCCTCCAAAGGAGACGATGCCTGACTCCTCGTGAAAATTGATAGGAGTCCCAGGATTCCTGTGGCACGTGGAAAGGGACCCTTGGTCTCCCGCCTCAGCTGGAGAGGGGTCCCAATTGCCCTGCCAAGCCTCGAGGAGAATCCCGAGTTGTCCCTCGCAACTAGGCAGGAGTCCTGACGTCGCTGAACAAACACGTGCGTGGAAGGGCCATCCCCGTCGTAACTCGAGAATATACCCCAGGTTCCCGCCGCAACTCGAGAAAAACCATGAGACTTCCCCCTCGCCGCGAGATGAGGCCCGATTCCCCTGCACTGTGTGCAGTGCAATTCCGTGTTGCACATCACACATGAAAGGAGCCTTGATTTCCTTGATGGCACTCCAGAGAAACCCCAAGAACACTGTTTCAAGGCTGGAGGGATCCTGAGGTCCCTGTAGCAGCACGAAACAGCTCCGTGGACCATGAATCAACTCGAGATGAGAGGTTAGTCCCTGGCTTCGACTCCAGAGGAATACCACCTTACCAGAAGCACCTCAAGAGGAGGCTTCTCTCAGCTCTAGGTATGTGAGAGGGACCCTGAGTTTGCAGCCTCAAGTGGAATGGACACCGCGATGCCCTGACTCGAAATAAGGCCGGATATCCCTGCAGTGACTTGAATGCAGGCTCGTCTTGCATCTCCCAAGAAGAAAGGATGTCTGAATCCCCTGTGGAGACCACAGAGAAAGACCTAGTTCCCCACCTCATCGCGACCGGAGGCCTCACATCCTTTGAAAAGTCCAGAGGTACGCGGAGATCAGTGCCTCCAAATGAGACGATGCCTGACTCCTCGTGAAACTTGATAGGAATCCCAGGATTCCTGTGGCACGTGGAAAGGGACCCTTTGTTTCCAGCCTCAGCTGGAGAGGCATCCCAATTGCCCTGCCAAGCCTCGAGGAGAATCCCGAGTTGTCCCTCGCAACTAGGCAGGAGTCCTGCCGTCGCTGAACTAACACGTGTGTGGAAGGGCCATCCCCGTCTTAACTCGAGAATATACAGCAGGTTCCCGCCGCAACTCGAGAAAAACCATGAGACTTCCCCCTCGCCGCGAGATGAGGCCCGATTCCCCTGCACTGCGTGCAGAGCAATTCTGTGTTGCACATCACACATGAAAGGAGCCTTGATTTCCTTGATGGCACTCCAGAGAAACCCCAAGAACACTGTTTCAAGGTTGAGGGATCCTGAGGTCACTGTAGCAACACGAAAGAGCTCCGTGGACCAAAAATCAACTCGAGATGAGAGGTTAGTCCCTGGCTTCGACTCCAGAGGAATACCACCTTACCACAAGCACCTCAAGAGGAGGCTTCTCTCAGCTCTATGTATGTTAGAGGGACCCTGAGTTTGCGGCCTCAAGTGGAATGGAGACCGCGATGCCCTGACTCGAAATAAGGCCGGATATCCCTGCAGTGACTTGAATGCAGGCTCGTCTTGCATCTCCCAAGACGAAAGGATGTCTGAATCCCCTGTGGAGACCACAGAGAAAGACCTAGTTCCCCACCTCATCGCGACCGGAGGCCTCACATCCTTTGAAAATTCCAGAGGTACGCGGAGATCAGTTCCTCCAAAGGAGACGATGCCTGACTCCTCGTGAAACTTCATACGAGTCCCAGGATTCCTGTGGCACGTGGAAAGGGACCCTTGGTCTCCCGCCTCAGCTGGAGAGGCTTCCCAATTGCCCTGCCAAGCCTCGAGGAGAATCCCGAGTTGTCCCTCGCAACTAGGCAGGAGTCCTGACGTCGCTGAACAAACACGTGTGTGGAAGGGCCATCCCCGTCGTAACTCGAGAATATACCCCAGGTTCCCGCCGCAACTCGAGAAAAACCATGAGACTTCCCCCTCGCCGCGAGATGAGGCCCGATTCCCCTGCACTGCGTGCAGAGCAATTCCGTGTTGCACATCACACATGAAAGGAGCCTTGATTTCCTTGATGGCACTCCAGAGAAACCCCAAGAACACTGTTTCAAGGTTGAGGGATCCTGAGGTCACTGTAGCAACACGAAAGAGCTCCGTGGACCAAAAATCAACTCGAGATGAGAGGTTAGTCCCTGGCTTTGACTCCAGAGGAATACCACCTTACCACAAGCACCTCAAGAGGAGGCTTCTCTCAGCTTTATGTATGTGAGAGGGACCCTGAGTTTACGGCCTCAAGTGGAATGGACACCGCGATGCGCTGACTCGAAATAAGGCCGGATATCCCTGCAGTGACTTGAATGCAGGCTCGTCTTGCATCTCCCAAGACAAAAGGATGTCTGAATCCCCTGTGGAGACCACAGAGAAAGACCTAGTTCCCCACCTCACCGCCACCGGAGGCCTCACATCCTTTGAAAACTCCAGAGGTACGCGGAGATCAGTGCCTCCAAAGGAGACGATGCCTGACTCCTCGTGAAACTTGATAGGAGTCCCAGGATTCCTGTGGCACGTGGAAAGGGACCCTTGGTCTCCCGCCTCAGCTGGAGAGGGGTCCCACTTGCCCTGCCAAGCCTCGAGGAGAATCCCGAGTTGTCCCTCGCAACTAGGCAGGAGTCCTGACGTCGCTGAACAAACACGTGGGTGGAAGGGCCATCCCCGTCGTAACTCGAGAATATACCCCAGGTTCCCGCCGCAACTCGAGAAAAACCATGAGACTTCCCCCTCGCCCCGAGATGAGGCCCGATTCCCCTGCACTGTGTGCAGTGCAATTCCGTGTTGCACATCACACATGAAAGGAGCCTTGATTTCCTTGATGGCACTCCAGAGAAACCCCAAGAACACTGTTTCAAGGCTGGAGGGATCCTGAGGTCCCTGTAGCAACACGAAACAGCTCCGTGGACCATGAATCAACTCGAGATGAGAGGTTAGTCCCTGGCTTCGACTCCAGAGGAATACCACCTTACCACAAGCACCTCAAGAGGAGGCTTCTCTCAGCTCTAGCTATGTGAGAGGGACCCTGAGTTTGCGGCCTCACGTGGAATGGAGACCGCGATGCCCTGACTCGAAATAAGGCCGGATATCCCTGCAGTGACTTGAATGCAGGCTCGTCTTGCATCTCCCAAGACGAAAGGATGTCTGAATCCCCTGTGGAGACCACAGAGAAAGACCTAGTTCCCCATCTCATCGCGACCGGAGGCCTCACATCCTTTGAAAACTCCAGAGGTACGCGGAGATCAGTGCCTCCAAAGGAGACGATGCCTGACTCCTCGTGAAACTTGATAGGAGTCCCAGGATTCCTGTGGCACGTGGAAAGGGACCCTTGGTCTCCCACCTCAGCTGGAGAGGCGTCCCAATTGCCCTGCCAAGCCTCGAGGAGAATCCCGAGTTGTCCCTCGCAACTAGGCAGGAGTCCTGACGTCGCTGAACAAACACGTGGGTGGAAGGGCCATCCCCGTCGTAACTCGAGAATATACCCCAGGTTCCCGCCGCAACTCGAGAAAAACCATGAGACTTCCCCCTCGCCGCGAGATGAGGCCCGATTCCCCTGCACTGCGTGCAGAGCAATTCCGTGTTGCACATCACACATGAAAGGAGCCTTGATTTCCTTGATGGCACTCCAGAGAAACCCCAAGAACACTGTTTCAAGGTTGAGGGATCCTGAGGTCAATGTAGCAACACGAAAGAGCTCCGTGAACCAAAAATCAACTCGAGATGAGAGGTTAGTCCCTGGCTTTGACTCCAGAGGAATACCACCTTACCACAAGCACCTCAAGAGGAGGCTTCTCTCAGCTCTATGTATGTGAGAGGGACCCTGAGTTTGCGGCCTCAAGTGGAATGGAGACCGCGATGCCCTGACTCGAAATAAGGGCGGATATCCCTGCAGTGACTTGAATGCAGGCTCGTCTTGCATCTCCCAAGACAAAAGGATGTCTGAATCCCCTGTGGAGACCACAGAGAAAGACCTAGTTCCCCACCTCACCGCGACCGGAGGCCTCACATCCTTTGAAAACTCCAGAGGTACGCGGAGATCAGTGCCTCCAAAGGAGACGATGCCTGACTCCTCGTGAAACTTGATAGGAGTCCCAGGATTCCTGTGGCACGTGGAAAGGGACCCTTGGTCTCCCGCCTCAGCTGGAGAGGGGTCCCACTTGCCCTGCCAAGCCTCGAGGAGAATCCCGAGTTGTCCCTCGCAACTAGGCAGGAGTCCTGACGTCGCTGAACAAACACGTGGGTGGAAGGGCCATCCCCGTCGTAACTCGAGAATATACCCCAGGTTCCCGCCGCAACTCGAGAAAAACCGTGAGACTTCCCCCTCGCCCCGAGATGAGGCCCGATTCCCCTGCACTGTGTGCAGTGCAATTCCGTGTTGCACATCACACATGAAAGGAGCCTTGATTTCCTTGATGGCACTCCAGAGAAACCCCAAGAACACTGTTTCAAGGCTGGAGGGATCCTGAGGTCCCTGTAGCACCACGAAACAGCTCCGTGGACCATGAATCAACTCGAGATGAGAGGTTAGTCCCTGGCTTCGACTCCAGAGGAATACCACCTTACCACAAGCACCTCAAGAGGAGGCTTCTCTCAGCTCTAGGTATGTGAGAGGGACCCTGAGTTTGCAGCCTCAAGTGGAATGGACACCGCGATGCCCTGACTCGAAATAAGGCCGGATATCCCTGCAGTGACTTGAATGCAGGCTCGTCTTGCATCTCCCAAGACAAAAGGATGTCTGAATCCCCTGTGGAGACCACAGAGAAAGACCTAGTTCCCCACCTCATCGCGACCGGAGGCCTCACATCCTTTGAAAACTCCAGAGGTACGCGGAGATCAGTGCCTCCAAAGGAGACGATGCCTGACTCCTCGTGAAACTTGATAGGAGTCCCAGGATTCCTGTGGCACGTGGAAAGGGACCCTTGGTCTCCCGCCTCAGCTGGAGAGGCATCCCAATTGCCCTGCCAAGCCTCGAGGAGAATCCCGAGTTGTCCCTCGCAACTAGGCAGGAGTCCTGCCGTCGCTGAACTAACACGTGTGTGGAAGGGCCATCCCCGTCTTAACTCGAGAATATACCGCAGGTTCCCGCCGCAACTCGAGAAAAACCATGAGACTTCCCCCTCGCCGCGAGATGAGGCCCGATTCCCCTGCACTGCGTGCAGAGCAATTCTGTGTTGCACATCACACATGAAAGGAGCCTTGATTTCCTTGATGGCACTCCAGAGAAACCCCAAGAACACTGTTTCAAGGTTGAGGGATCCTGAGGTCACTGTAGCAACACGAAAGAGCTCCGTGGACCAAGAATCAACTCGAGATGAGAGGTTAGTCCCTGGCTTCGACTCCAGAGGAATACCACCTTACCACAAGCACCTCAAGAGGAGGCTTCTCTCAGCTCTATGTATGTGAGAGGGACCCTGAGTTTGCGGCCTCAAGTGGAATGGAGACCGCGATGCCCTGACTCGAAATAAGGCCGGATATCCCTGCAGTGACTTGAATGCAGGCTCGTCTTGCATCTCCCAAGACGAAAGGATGTCTGAATCCCCTGTGGAGACCACAGAGAAAGACCTAGTTCCCCACCTCATCGCGACCGGAGGCCTCACATCCTTTGAAAAGTCCAGAGGTACGCGGAGATCAGTGCCTCCAAAGGAGACGATGCCTGACTCCTCGTGAAACTTCATACGAGTCCCAGGATTCCTGTGGCACGTGGAAAGGGACCCTTGGTCTCCCGCCTCAGCTGGAGAGGCGTCCCAATTGCCCTGCCTAGCCTCGAGGAGAATCCCGAGTTGTCCCTCGCAACTAGGCAGGAGTCCTGACGTCGCTGAACAAACACGTGGGTGGAAGGGCCATCCCCGTCGTAACTCGAGAATATACCCCAGGTTCCCGCCGCAACTCGAGAAAAACCATGAGACTTCCCCCTCGCCGCGAGATGAGGCCCGATTCCCCTGCACTGCGTGCAGAGCAATTCCGTGTTACACATCACACATGAAAGGAGCCTTGATTTCCTTGATGGCACTCCAGAGAAACCCCAAGAACACTGTTTCAAGGTTGAGGGATCCTGAGGTCACTGTAGCAACACGAAAGAGCTCCGTGGACCAAAAATCAACTCGAGATGAGAGGTTAGTCCCTGGCTTCGACTCCAGAGGAATACCACCTTACCACAAGCACCTCAAGAGGAGGCTTCTCTCAGCTCTATGTATGTGAGAGGGACCCTGAGTTTGCGGCCTCAAGTGGAATGGAGACCGCGATGCCCTGACTCGAAATAAGGCCGGATATCCCTGCAGTGACGTGAATGCAGGCTCGTCTTGCATCTCCAAAGACGAAAGGATGTCTGAATCCCCTGTGGAGACCACAGAGAAAGACCTAGTTCCCCATCTCATCGCGACCGGAGGCCTCACATCCTTTGAAAAGTCCAGAGGTACGCGGAGATCAGTGCCTCCAAAGGAGACGATGCCTGACTCCTCGTGAAACTTGATAGGAGTCCCAGGATTCCTGTGGCACGTGGAAAGGGACCCTTGGTCTCCCGCCTCAGCTGGAGAGGCGTCCCAATTGCCCTGCCAAGCCTCGAGGAGAATCCCGAGTTGTCCCTCGCAACTAGGCAGGAGTCCTGACGTCGCTGAACAAACACGTGGGTGGAAGGGCCATCCCCGTCGTAACTCGAGAATATAGCCCAGGTTCCCGCCGCAACTCGAGAAAAACCATGAGACTTCCCCCTCGCCGCGAGATGAGGCCCGATTCCCCTGCACTGCGTGCAGAGCAATTCCGTGTTGCACATCACACATGAAAGGAGCCTTGATTTCCTTGATGGCACTCCAGAGAAACCCCAAGAACACTGTTTCAAGGTTGAGGGATCCTGAGGTCACTGTAGCAACACGAAAGAGCTCCGTGGACCAAAAATCAACTCAAGATGAGAGGTTAGTCCCTGGCTTTGACTCCAGAGGAATACCACCTTACCACAAGCACCTCAAGAGGAGGCTTCTCTCAGCTCTATGTATGTGAGAGGGACCCTGAGTTTGCGGCCTCAAGTGGAATGGAGACCGCGATGCCCTGACTCGAAATAAGGCCGGATATCCCTGCAGTGACTTGAATGCAGGCTCGTCTTGCATCTGCCAAGACGAAAGGATGTCTGAATCCCCTGTGGAGACCACAGAGAAAGACCTAGTTTCCCACCTCATCGCGACCGGAGGCCTCACATCCTTTGAAAACTCCAGAGGTACGCGGAGATCAGTGCCTCCAAAGGAGACGATGCCTGACTCCTCGTGAAACTTGATAGGAGTCCCAGGATTCCTGTGGCACGTGGAAAGGGACCCTTGGTCTCCCAACTCAGCTGGAGAGGCGTCCCAATTGCCCTGCCAAGCCTCGAGGAGAATCCTGAGTTGTCTCTCGCAACTAGGCAGGAGTCCTGACGTCGCTGAACAAACACGTGGGTGGAAGGGCCATCCCCGTTGTAACTCGAGAATGTATCGCAGGTTCCCGCCGCAACTCGAGAACAACCATGAGACTTCCCCCTCGCCGCGAGATGAGGCCCGATTCCCCTGCACTGCGTGCAGTGCAATTCCGTGTTGCACATCACACATGAAAGGAGCCTTGATTTCCTTGATGGCACTCCAGAGAAACCCCAAGAACACTGTTTCAAGGCTAGAGGGATCCTGAGGTCACTCTAGCAACACGAAAGAGCTCCGTGGACCAAAAATCAACTCGAGATGAAAGTTTAGTCCCTGGCTTCGACTCCAGTGGAATACCACCTTACCACAAGCACCTCAAGAGGAGGCTTCTCTCAGCTCTAGGTATGTGAGAGGGACCCTGATTTTGCGGCCTCAAGTGGAATGGACACTGCAATGCCCTGACGCAAAATAAGGCCGGATATCCCTGCAGTGACTTGAATGCAGGCTCGTCTTGCATCTGCCAAGATAAACGGATGTCTGAATCCCCTGTGGAGACCGCAGAGAAAGACCTAGTTCCCCACCTCATGGCGACCGGAGGCCTCACATCCTTTGAAAACTCCAGAGGTACGCGGAGATCAGTGCCTCCAAAGGAGACGATGCCTGACTCCTCGTGAAACTTGATAGGAGTCCCAGGATTCCTGTGGCACGTGGAAAGGGACCCTTGGTCTCCCGCCTCAGCTGGAGAGGCGTCCCAATTGCCCTTCCAAGCCTCGAGGAGAATCCCGAGTTGTCCCTCGCAACTAGGCAGGAGTCTGACTTCGCTGAACAAACACGTGGGTGGAAGGGCCATCCCCGGCGTAACTCGAGAATATACCCCAGGTTCCAATCGCAACTCGAGAAAAACCATTAGACTTCCCCCTCGCCGCAAAATGAGGCCCGATACCCTGCACTGCGTGCAGAGCAATTCCGTGTTGCACATCACACATGGAAGGAGCCTTTTTTTCCTTGATGGCACTCCAGAGAAACCCCAAGAACACTGTTTCAAGGCTAGAGGGATCCTGAGGTCACTGTAGCAACACGAAAGAGCTCCGTGGACCAAAAATCAACTCGAGATGAGAGGTTAGTCCCTGGCTTCGACTCCAGAGGAATTCCACCTTACCACAAGCACCTCAAGAGGAGGCTTCTCGCAGCTCTAGGTATGTGAGAGGTACCCTGAGTTTGCGGCCTCAAGTGGAATGGACACCGCAATGCCCTGACTCGAAATAAGGCCGGATATCCCTGCAGTGACTTGAATGCAGGCTCGCCTTGCATCTCCCAAGACGAAAGGATGTCTGAATCCCCTGTGGAGACCACAGAGAATGACCTAGTTCCCCATCTCATCGCGACCGGAGGCCTCACATCCTTTGAAAACTCCAGAGGTACGCGGAGATCAGTGCCTCCAAAGGAGACGATGCCTGACTCCTTGTGAAACTTGATAGGAGTCACAGGATTCCTGTGGCACGTGGAAAGGAACCCTTGGTCTCCCGCCTCAGCTGGAGAGGCGTCCCAATTGCCCTGCCAAGCCTCGAGGAGAATCCCGAGTTGTCCCTCGCAGCTAGGCAGGAGTCCTGACGCCGCTGAACAAACACGTGGGTGGAAGGGCCATCCCCGTCGTAACTCGAGAATATACCCCAGGTTCCCGCCGCAACTCGAGAAAAACCATGAGACTTCCCCCTCGCCGCGAGATGAGGCCCGATTCCCCTGCACTGCGTGCAGAGCAATTCCGTGTTGCACATCACACATGAAAGGAGCCTTGATTTCCTTGATGGCACTCCAGAGAAACCCCAAGAACACTGTTTCAAGGCTGGAGGGATCCAGAGGTCCCTGTAGCAGCACGAAAGAGCTCCGTGGACCATGAATCAACTCGAGATGAGAGGTTAGTCCCTGGCTTCGACTCCAGAGGAATACCACCTTACCACAAGCACCTCAAGAGGAGGCTTCTCTCAGCTCTAGGTATGTGAGAGGGACCCTGAGTTTGCGGCCTCAAGTGGAATGGACACCGCAATGCCCTGACTCGAAATAAGGCCGGATATCCCTGCAGTGACTTGAATGCAGGCTCGTCTTGCATCTCCCAAGACGAAAGGATGTCTGAATCCCCTGTGGAGACCACAGAGAAAGACCTACTTCCCCACCTCATCGCGACTGGAGGCCTCACATCCTTTGAAAACTCCTGAGGTACGTGGAGATCAGTGCCTCCAAAGGAGACGATGCCTGACTCCTCGTGAAACTTGATAGGAGTCCCAGGATCCCTGTGGCCCGTGGAAAGGGATCCTTGGTCTCCCGCCTCAGCTGGAAAGGCGTCCCAATTGCCCTGCCAAGCCTCGAGGAGAATCCCGAGTTGTCCCTCGCAACTAGGCAGGAGTCCTGACGTGGCTGAACAAACACGTGGGTGGAAGGGCCATCCCCGACGTAACTCGAGAATATACCGCAGGTTCCCCCCGCAACTCGAGAAAAACCATGAGACTTCCCCCTCGCCGCGAGATGAGGCCCGATTCCACTGCACTGCGTGCAGAGCAATTCCGTGTTGCACATCACACATGAAAGGAGCCTTGATTTCCTTGATGGCACTCCAGAGAAACCCCAAGAACACTGTTTCAAGGCTGGAGGGATCCTGAGGTCCCTGTAGCAGCACGAAACAGCTCCGTGGACCATGAATCAACTCGAGATGAGAGGTTAGTCCCTGGCTTCGACTCCAGAGGAATACCACCTTACCACAAGTACCTCAAGAGGAGGCTTCTCTCAGCTCTAGGTATGTGAGAGGGACCCTGAGTTTGCAGCCTCAAGTGGAATGGACACCGCGATGCCCTGACTCGAAATAAGGCCGGATATCCCTGCAGTGACTTGAATGCAGGCTGGTCTTGCATCTCCCAAGACGAAAGGATGTCTGAATCCCCTGTGACCACAGAGAAAGACCTAGTTCCCCACCTCATCGCGACCGGAGGCCTCACATCCTTTGAAAACTCCAGAGGTACGCGGAGATCAGTGCCTCCAAAGGAGACGATGCCTGACTCCTCGTGAAACTTGATAGGAGTCCCAGGATTCCTGTGGCACGTGGAAAGGGACCCTTTGTCTCCCGCCTCAGCAGGAGAGGCGTCCCAATTGCCCTGCCAAGCCTCGAGGAGAATCCCGAGTTGTCCCTCGCAACTAGGCAGGAGTCCTGCCGTCGCTGAACTAACACGTGGGTGGAAGGGCCATCCCCGTCTTAACTCGAGAATATACCGCAGGTTCCCGCCTCAACTCGAGAAAAACCATGAGACTTCCCCCTCCCCGCGAGATGAGGCCCGATTCCCCTGCACTGCGTGCAGAGCAATTCTGTGTTGCACATCACACATGAAAGGAGCCTTGATTTCCTTGATGGCACTCCAGAGAAACCCCAAGAACACTGTTTCAAGGTTGAGGGATCCTGAGGTCACTGTAGCAACATGAAAGAGCTCCGTGGACCAAAAATCAACTCGAGATGAGAGGTTAGTCCCTGGCTTCGACTCCAGAGGAATACCACCTTACCACAAGCACCTCAAGAGGAGGCTTCTCTCAGCTCTATGTATGTGAGAGGGACCCTGAGTTTGCGGCCTCAAGTGGAATGGAGACCGCGATGCCCTGACTCGAAATAAGGCCGGATATCCCTGCAGTGACTTGAATGCAGGCTCGTCTTGCATCTCCCAAGACGAAAGGATGTCTGAATCCCCTGTGGAGACCACAGAGAAAGACCTAGTTCCCCATCTCATCGCGACCGGAAGCCTCACATCCTTTGAAAACTCCAGAGGTACGCGGAGATCAGTGCCTCCAAAGGAGACGATGCCTGACTCCTCGTGAAACTTCATACGAGTCCCAGGATTCCTGTGGCACGTGGAAAGGGACCCTTGGTTTCCCGCCTCAGCTGGAGAGGCGTCCCAATTGCCCTGCCAAGCCTCGAGGAGAATCCCGAGTTGTCCCTCGCAACTAGGCAGGAGTCCTGACTTCGCTGAACAAACATGTGGGTGGAAGGGCCATCCCCGTCGTAACTCGAGAATATACCCCAGGTTCCCGCCGCAACTCGAGAAAAACCATGAGACTTCCCCCTCGCCGCGAGATGAGGCCCGATTCCCCTGCACTGTATGCAGTGCAATTCCGTGTTGCACATCACACATGAAAGGAGCCTTGATTTCCTTGATGGCACTCCAGAGAAACCCCAAGAACACTGTTTCAAGGCTCGAGGGATCCTGAGGTCCCTGTAGCAGCCGAAACAGCTCCGTGGACCATGAATCAACTCGAGATGAGAGGTTAGTCCCTGGCTTCGACTCCAGAGGAATACCACCTTACCACAAGCACCTCAAGAGGAGGCTTCTCTCAGCTCTAGGTATGTGAGAGGGACCCTGAGTTTGCAGCCTCAAGTGGAATGGACACCGCGATGCCCTGACTCGAAATAAGGCCGGATATCCCTGCAGTGACTTGAATGCAGGCTCGTCTTGCATCTCCCAAGACGAAAGGATGTCTGAATCCCCTGTGGAGACCACAGAGAAAGACCTAGTTCCCCACCTCATGGCGACCGGAGGCCTCACATCCTTTGAAAATTCCAGAGGTACGCGGAGATCAGTGCCTCCAAAGGAGACGATGCCTGACTCCTCGTGAAACTTGATAGGAGTCACAGGATTCCTGTGGCACGTGGAAAGGGACCCTTGGTCTCCCGCCTCAGCTGGAGAGGCGTCCCAATTGCCCTGCCAAGCCTCGAGGAGAATCACGAGTTGTCCCTTGAAGCTAGGCAGGAGTCCTGACGCCGCTGAACAAACACGTGGGTGGAAGGGCCATCCCCGTCGTAACTCGAGAATATACCCCAGGTTCCCGCCGCAACTCGAGAAAAACCATGAGACTTCCCCCTCGCCGCGAGATGAGGCCCGATTCCCCTGCACTGCGTGCAGAGCAATTCCGTGTTGCACATCACACATGAAAGGAGCCTTGATTTCCTTGATGGCACTCCAGAGAAACCCCAAGAACACTGTTTCAAGGCTGGAGGGATCCTGAGGTCCCTGTAGCAGCACGAAAGAGCTCCGTGGACCATGAATCAACTCGAGATGAGAGGTTAATCCCTGGCTTCGACTCCAGAGGAATACCACCTTACCACAAGCACCTCAAGAGGAGGCTTCTCTCAGCTCTAGGTATGTGAAGGGACCCTGATTTTGCGGCCTCAAGTGGAATGGACACTGCGATGCCCTGACGCAAAATAAGGCCGGATATCCCTGCAGTGACGTGAATGCAGGCTCGTCTTACATCTCCCAAGATGAAATGATGTCTGAATGCCCTGTGGAGACCACAGAGAAAGACCTAGTTCCCCACCTCATGGCGACCGGAGGCCTCACATCCTTTGAAAACTCCAGAGTTACGCGGAGATCAGTGCCTCCAAAGGAGACGATGCCTGACTCCTCGTGAAACTTGATAGGAGTCCGAGGATTCCTGTGGCACGTGGAAAGGAACCCTTGGTCTCCCACCTCAGATGGAGAGGCGTCCCAATTGCCCTGCCAAGCCTCGAGGAGAATCCTGAGTTGTCTCTCGCAACTAGGCAAGAGTCCTGACGTCGCTGAACAAACACGTGGGTGGAAGGGCCATCCCCGTCGTAACTCGAGAATATACCCCAGGTTCCCGCCGCAACTCGAGAAAAACCATTAGACTTCCCCCTCGCCGCGAGATGAGGCCTGATTCCCCTGCACTGCGTGCAGAGCAATTCCGTGTTGCACATCAGACATGAAAGGAGCCTTGATTTCCTTGATGGCACTCCAGAGAAACCCCAAGAACACTGTTTCAAGGCTAGAGGGATCCTCAGGTCACTATAGCAACATGAAATAGCTCCGTGGACCAAAAATCAACTCGAGATGACAGGTTAGTCCCTGGCTTCGATTCCAGAGGAATACCACCTTACCACAAGCACCTCAAGAGGAGGCTTCTCTCAGCTCTATGTATGTGAGAGGGACCCTGAGTTTGCGGCCTCAAGTGGAATGGACACCGCGATGCCCTGACTCGAAATAAGGCCGGATATCCCTGCAGTGACTTGAATGCAGGCTCGTCTTGCATCTGCCAAGACGAAAGGATGTCTGAATCCCCTGTGGAGACCACAGAGAAAGACCTAGTTCCCCACCTCATCGCGACCGGAGGCCTCACATCCTTTGAAAACTCCAGAGGTACGCGGAGATCAGTGCCTCCAAAGGAGACGATGCCTGACTCCTCGTGAAACTTGATAGGAGTCCCAGGATTCCTGTGGCACGTGGAAAGGGACCCTTGGTCTCCCAACTCAGCTGGAGAGGCGTCCCAATTGCCCTGCCAAGCCTCGAGGAGAATCCTGAGTTGTCTCTCGCAACTAGGCAGGAGTCCTGACGTCGCTGAACAAACACGTGTGTGGAAGGGCCATCCCCGTCGTAACTCGAGAATATACCCCAGGTTCCCGCCGCAACTCGAGAAAAACCATGAGACTTCCCCCTCGCCGCGAGATGAGGCCCGATTCCCCTGCACTGCGTGCAGTGCAATTCTGTGTTGCACATCACACATGAAAGGAGCCTTGATTTCCTTGATGGCACTCCAGAGAAACCCCAAGAACACTGTTTCAAGGCTAGAGGGATCCTGAGGTCACTCTAGCAACACGAAAGAGCTCCGTGGACCAAAAATCAACTCGAGATGAAAGGTTAGTCCCTGGCTTCGACTCCAGGGGAATACCACCTTACCACAAGCACCTCAAGAGGAGGCTGCTCTCAGCTCTAGGTATGTGAGAGGGACCCTGATTTTGCGGTCTCAAGTGGAATGGACACTGCAATGCCCTGACGCAAAATAAGGCCGGATATCCCTGCAGTGACTTGAATGCAGGCTCGGCTTGCATCTGCCAAGATAAACGGATGTCTGAATCCCCTGTGGAGACCACAGAGAATGACCTAGTTCCCCACCTCATGGCGACCGGAGGCCTCACATCCTTTGAAAACTCCAGAGGTACGCGGAGATCAGTGCCTCCAAAGGAGACGATGCCTGACTCCTTGTGAAACTTGATAGGAGTCACAGGATTCCTGTGGCACGTGGAAAGGAACCCTTGGTCTCCCGCCTCAGCTGGAGAGGCGTCCCAATTGCCCTGCCAAGCCTCGAGGAGAATCCCGAGTTGTCCCTCGCAGCTAGGCAGGAGTCCTGACTTCGCTGAACAAACACGTGGGTGGAAGGGCCATCCCCGTCGTAACTCGAGAATATACCCCAGGTTCCCGCCGCAACTCGAGAAAAACCATGAGACTTCCCCCTCGCCGCGAGATGAGGCCCGATTCCCCTGCACTGCGTGCAGAGCAATTCCGTGTTGCACATCACACAAGAAAGGAGCCTTGATTTCCTTGATGGCACTCCAGAGAAACCCCAAGAACACTGTTTCAAGGCTAGAGGGATCCTGAGGTCACTGTAGCAACAGGAAAGAGCTCCGTGGACCAAAAATCAACTCGAGATGAGAGGTTAGTCCCTTGCTTCGACTCCAGAGGAATACCACCTTACCACAGGCACCTCAAGAGGAGGCTTCTCTCAGCTCTAGCTATGTGAGAGGGACCCTGAGTTTGCGGCCTCAAGTGGAATTGACACCGCGATTCCCTGACGCGAAATAAGGCCGGATATCCCTGCAGTGACTTTTATGCAGGCTCGTCTTGCATCTCCCAAGACGAAAGAATGTCTGAATCCCCTGTGGAGACCACAGAGAATGACCTAGTTCCCCACCTCATCGCGACCGGAGGCCTCACATCCTTTGAAAACTCCAGAGGTACGCGGAGATCAGTGCCTCCAAAGGAGACGATGCCTGACTCCTCGTGAAACTTGATAGGAGTCCCAGGATTCCTGTGGCACGTGGAAAGGGACCCTTGGTCTCCCACCTCAGCTGGAGAGGCGTCCCAATTCCCCTGCCAAGCCTCGAGGAGAATCCTGAGTTGTCTCTCGCAACTAGGCAGGAGTCCTGACGTCGCTGAACAAACACGTGGGTGGAAGGGCCATCCCCGACGTAACTCGAGAATATATCGCAGGTTCCCTCCGCAACTTGAGAAAAACCATGAGACTTCCCCCTCGCTGCGAGATGAGGCCCGATTCCCCTGCACTGCGTGCAGAGCAATTCCGTGTTGCACATCACACCTGAAAGGAGCCTTGATTTCCTTGATGGCACTCCAGAGAAACCCCAAGAACACTGTTTCAAGGCTAGAGGGATCCTCAGGTCACTGTAGCAACATGAAATAGCTCCGTGGACCAAAAATCAACTCGAGATGAGAGGTTAGTCCCTGGCTTCGACTCCAGAGGAATACCACCTTACCACAAGCACCTCAAGAGGAGGCTTCTCTCAGCTCTATGTATGTGAGAGGGACCCTGAGTTTATGGCCTCAAGTGGAATGGAGACCGCGATGCCCTGACTCGAAATCAGGCCGGATATCCCTGCAGTGACTTGAATGCAGGCTCGTCTTGCATCTCCCAAGCCGAAAGGATGTCTGAATCCCCTATGGAGACCACAGAGAAAGACCTAGTTCCCCACCTCATCGCGACCGGAGGCCTCACATCCTTTGAAAACTCCAGAGGTACGCGGAGATCAGTGCCTCCAAAGGAGACGATGCCTGACTCCTCGTGAAACTTGATAGGAGTCCCAGGATTCCTGTGGCACGTGGAAAGGGACCCTTGGTCTCCCGCCTCAGCTGGAGAGGCGTCCCAATTGCCCTGCCAAGCCTCGAGGAGAATCCCGAGTTGGCCCTCGCAACTAGGCAGGAGTCCTGACGTCGATGAACAAACACGTGGGTGGAAGGGCCATCCCCGTCGTAACTCGAGAATATACCCCAGGTTCCCGCCGCAACTCGAGAAAAACCATGAGACTTCCTCCTCGCCGCGAGATGAGGCCCGATTCCCCTGCACTGCGTGCAGAGCAATTCCGTGTTGCACATCACACATGAAAGGAGCCTTGATTTCCTTGATGGCACTCCAGAGAAACCCCAAGAACACTGTTTCAAGGCTAGAGGGATCCTGAGGTCACTCTAGCAACACGAAAGAGCTCCGTGGACCAAAAATCAACTCGAGATGAAAGGTTAGTCCCTGGCTTCGACTCCAGGGGAATACCACCTTACCACAAGCACCTCAAGAGGAGGCTTCTCTCAGCTCTAGGTATGTGAGAGGGACCCTGATTTTGCGGCCTCAAGTGGAATGGACACTGCAATGCCCTGACGCAAAATAAGGCCGGATATTCCTGCAGTGACTTGAATGCAGGCTCGTCTTGCATCTGCCAAGATAAACGGATGTCTGAATCCCCTGTGGAGACCGCAGAGAAAGACCTAGTTCCCCACCTCATGGCGACCGGAGGCCTCACATCCTTTGAAAACTCCAGAGGTACGCGGAGATCAGTGCCTCCAAAGGAGACGATGCCTGACTCCTCGTGAAACTTGATAGGAGTCCCAGGATTCCTGTGGCACGTGGAAAGGGACCCTTGGTCTCCCGCCTCAGCTGGAGAGGCGTCCCAATTGCCCTGCCAAGCCTCGAGGAGAATCCCGAGTTGTCCCTCGCAACTAGGCAGGAGTCTGACTTCGCTGAACAAACACGTGGGTGGAAGGGCCATCCCCGTCGTAACTCGAGAATATACCCCAGGTTCCCGCCGCAACTCGAGAAAAATCATGAGACTTCCCCCTCGCCGCGAGATGAGGCCCGATTCCCCTGCACTGCATGCAGAGCCATTCCGTGTTGCACATCACACATGAAAGGAGCCTTGATTTCCTTGATGGCACTCCAGAGAAACCCCAAGAACACTCTTTCAAGGCTGGAGGGATCCAGAGGTCCCTGTAACAGCACGAAAGAGCTCCGTGGACCATGAATCAACTCGAGATGAGAGGTAAGTCCCTGGCTTCGACTCCAGAGGAATACCACCTGACCACAAGCACCTCAAGAGGAGGCTTCTCTCAGCTCTATATATGTGAGTGGGACCCTGAGTTTGCGGCCTCAAGTGGAATGGAGACCGCGATGCCCTGACTCGAAATAAGGCCGGATATCCCTGCAGTGACTTCAATGCAGGCTCGTCTTGCATCTCCAAGGATGAAAGGATGTCTGAAACCCCTGTGGAGACCACAGAGAAAGACCTAGTTCCCCACCTCATGGCGACCGGAGGCCTCACATCCTTTGAAAACTCCAGAGGTACGCGGAGATCAGTGCCTCCAAAGGAGACGATGCCTGACTCCTCGTGAAACATGATAGGAGTCCCAGGATTCCTGTGGCACGTGGAAAGGGACCCTTGGTCTCCCGCCTCAGCTGGAGAGGCGTCCCAATTGCCCTGCCAAGCCTCGAGGAGAATCCCGAGTTGTCCCTCGCAGCTAGGCAGGAGTCCTGACGTCGCTGAAGAAACACGTGGGTAGAAGGGCCATCCCCGTCGTAACTCGAGAATATACCCCAGGTTCCCGCCGCAACTCGAGAAAAACCATGAGACTTCCCCCTCGCCTCAAGATGAGGCCCGATTCCCCTGCACTGCGTGCAGAGCAATTCCGTGTTGCACATCACACATGAAAGGAGCCTTGATTTCCTTGATGGCACTCCAGAGAAACCCCAAGAACACTGTTTCAAGGTTGAGGGATCCTGAGGTCACTGTAGCAACACGAAAGAGCTCTGTGGACCAAAAATCGACTCGAGATGAGAGGTTAGTCCCTGGCTTCGACTCCAGAGGAATACCACCTTACCACAAGCACCTCAAGAGGAGGCTTCTCTCAGCTCTATGTATGTGAGAGGGACCCTGAGTTTGCGGCCTCAAGTGGAATGGACACCGCGATGCCCTGACTCGAAATAAGGCCGGATATCCCTGCAGTGACTTGAATGCAGGCTCGTCTTGCATCTCCCAAGACGAAAGGATGTCTGAATCCCCTGTGGAGACCACAGAGAAAGACCTAGTTCCCCAACTCATGGCGACCGGAGGCCTCACATCCTTTGAAAACTCCAGAGGTACGCGGAGATCAGTGCCTCCAAAGGAGACGATGCCTGACTCCTCGTGAAACTTGATAGGAGTCCCGGATTCCTGTGGCACGTGGAAAGGGACACTTGGTCTCCCGCCTCAGGTGGAGAGGCGTCCCAATTGCCCTGCCAAGCCTCAAGGAGAATCCCGAGTTGTCCCTCGCAACTAGGCAGGAGTCCTGACGTCGCTGAACAAACACGTGGGTGGAAGGGCCATCCCCGTCGTAACTCCAGAATATACCCCAGGTTCCCGCCGCAACTCGAGAAAAACCATTAGACTTCCCCCTCGCCGCAAAATGAGGTCCGATACCCTGCACTGCGTGCAGAGCAATTCCGTGTTGCACATCACACATGAAAGGAGCCTTGATTTCCGTGATGGCACTCCAGAGAAACCACAAGAACACTGTTTCAAGGTTGAGGGATCCTGAGGTCACTGTAGCAACACGAAAGAGCTCCGTGGACCAAAAATCAACTCGAGATGAGAGGTTAGTCCCTGGCTTCGACTCCAGAGGAATACCACATTACCACAAGCACCTCAAGAGGAGGCTTCTCTCAGCTCTATGTATGTGAGAGGGAACCTGAGTTTGCGGCCCCAAGTGGAATGGAGACCGCGATGCCCTGACTCGAAATAAGGCCGGATATCCCTGCAGTGACTTCAATGCAGGCTCGTCTTGCATCTCCCAAGATGAAAGGATGTCTGAATCCCCAGTGGAGACCACAGAGAAAAACCTAGTTCCCCACCTCATGGCGACCGGAGGCCTCACATCCTTTGAAAATTCCAGAGGTATGCGGAGATCAGTGCCTCCAAAGGAGACGATGCCTGACTCCTCGTGAAACTTGATATAAGTCCCAGGATTCCTGTGGCACGTGGAAAGGGACCCTTTGTCTCCCGCCTCAGCTGGAGAGGCGTCCCAATTGCCCTGGCAAGCCTCGAGGAGATTCCCGAGTTGTCCCTCGCAACTAGGCAGGAGTCCTGACGTCGCTGAACAAACACGTGGGTGGAAGGGCCATCCCCGTCGTAACTCGAGAATATACCGCAGGTTCCCGCCGCAACTCGAGAAAAACCATGAGACTTCCCCCTTGCCGCGAGATGAGGCCCGATTCCCCTGCACTGCGGGCAGAGCAATTCCGTGTTGCACATCACACATGAAAGGAGCCTTGATTTCCTTGATGGCACTCCAGAGAAACCCCAAGAACACTGTTTCAAGGCGAGAGGGATCCGGAGGTCACTGTAGCAACACGAAAGAGCTCCGTGGACCAAAATTCAACTCGAGATGAGAGGTTAGTCCCTGGCTTCGACTCCAGAGGAATACCACCTTACCACAAGCACCTCAAGAGGAGGCTTCTCTTAGCTCTAGGTATTTGAGAGGGACCCTGAGTTTGGGGCCTCAAGTGGAATGGACACCGCGATGCCCTGACTCGAAATCAGGCCGGATTACCCTGCAGTGACTTGAATGCAGGCTCGTCTTGCATCTGCCAATACGAAAGGATGTCTGAATCCCCTGTGGAGACCACAGAGAAAGACCTAGTTCCCCACCTCATCGCGACCGGAGGCCTCACATCCTTTGAAAACTCCAGAGGGAGGCGGAGATCAGTGCCTCCAAAGGAGACGATGCCTGACTCCTCGTGAAACTTGATAGGAGTCCCAGGATTCCTGTGGCACGTGGAAAGGGACACTTGGTCTCCCTCCTCAGCTGATGAGGCGTCCCAATTGCCCTGCCAAGCCTCGAGGAGAATCCCGAGTTGTCCCTCGCAACTAGGCAGGAGTCCTGACTTCGCTGAAAAAACACGTGGGTGGAAGGGCCATCCCCGTCGTAACTCGAGAATATACCCCAGGTTCCCGCCGCAACTCGAGAAAAACCATGAGACTTCCCCCTCGCCGCGAGATGAGGCCCGATTCCCCTGCACTGCGTGCAGAGCAATTCCGTGTTGCACATCACACATGAAAGGAGCCTTGATTTCCTTGATGGCACTCCAGAGAAACCCCAAGAATACTTTTTCAAGGTTGAGGGATCCTGAGGTCACTGTAGCAACAGGAAAGAGCTCCGTGGACCAAAAATCAACTCGAGATGAGAGTTTAGTCCCTGGCTTCGACTCCAGAGGAATACCACCTTACCACAAGCACCTCAAGAGGAGGCTTCTCTCAGCTCTAGGTATGTGAGAGGGACCCTGAGTTTGCGGCCTCAAGTGGAATGGACACCCCGATGCCCTGGCTCGAAATAAGGCCGGATATCCCTGCAGTGACTTGAATGCTGGATCGTCTTGCATCTCCCAAGACGAAAGGATGTCTGTATCCCCTGTGGAGACCACAGAGAAAGACCTAGTTCCCCACCTCATGGCGACCGGAGGCCTCACATCCTTTGAAAACTCCAGAGGTACGCGGAGATCAGTGCCTCCAAAGGAGACGATGCCTGACTCCTCGTGAAACTTGATAGGAGTCCGAGGATTCCTGTGACACGTGGAAAGGGACCCTTGGTCTCCTGCCTCAGCTGGAGAGGCGTCCCAATTGCCCTGCCAAGCCTCGAGGAGAATCCCGAGTTGTCCCTCGCAACTAGGCAGGAGTCCTGACGTCGCTGAAGAAACACGTGTGTGGAAGGGCCATCATCGTCGTAACTCGAGAATATATCCCAGGTTCCCGCCGCAACTCGAGAAAAACCATGAGACTTCCCCCTCGCCGCGAGATGAGGCCCGATTCCCCTGCACTGCGTGCAGAGCAATTCCGTGTTGCACATCACACATGAAAGGAGCCTTGATTTCCTTGATGGCACTCCAGAGAAACCCCAAGAACACTGTTTCAAGGCTAGAGGGATCCCGAGGTCACTGTAGCAACACGAAAGAGCTCCGTGGACCAAAAATCAACTCGAGATGAGAGGTTAGTCCCTGGCTTCGACTCCAGAGGAATACCACCTTACCACAAGCACATCAAGAGGAGGCTTCTCTCAGCTCTAGTTATGTGAGAGGGACCCTGAGTTTGCGGCCTCAACTGGAATATACACCGCGATGCCCTGACTCGAAATAAGGCCGGATATTCCTGCAGGGACTTGAATGCAGGCTTGTCTTGCATCTCCCAAGACGAAAGGATGTCTGAATCCCCTGTGGAGACCACAGAGAAAGACCTACTTCGCCACCTCATCGCGACTGGAGGCCTCACATCCTTTGAAAACTCCAGAGGTACGCGGAGATCAGTGCCTCCAAAGGAGACGATGCCTGACTCCTCGTGAAACTTGATAGGAGTCCCAGGATTCCTGTGGCACGTGGAAAGGGACCCTTGGTCTCCCGCCTCAGCTGGAGAGGCGTCCCAATTGCCCTGCCAAGCCTCGAGGAGAATCCCGAGTTGTCCCTCGCAGCTAGGCAGGAGTCCTGACGTCGCTGAAGAAACACGTGTGTGGAAGGGCCATCCCCGTCGTAACTCGAGAATATACCCCAGGTTCCCGCCGCAACTCGAGAAAAACGATGAGACTTCCCCCTCGCCACGAGATGAGGCCCGATTCCCCTGCACTGCGTGCAGAGCAATTCCGTGTTGCACATCACACATGAAAGGAGCCTTGATTTCCTTGATGGCACTCCAGAGAAACCCCAAGAACACTGTTTCAAGGTTGAGGGATCCTGAGGTCACTGTAGCAACACGAAAGAGCTCTGTGGACCAAAAATCAACTCGAGATGAGAGGTTAGTCCCTGGCTTCGACTCCAGAGGAATACCACCTTACCACAAGCACCTCAAGAGGAGGCTTCTCTCAGCTCTATGTATGTGAGAGGGACCCTGAGTTTGCGGCCTCAAGTGGAATGGACACCGCGATGCCCTGACTCGAAATAAGGCCGAATATCCCTGCAGGGACTTGAATGCAGGCTCGTCTTGCATCTCCCAAGACGAAAGGATGTCTGAATCCCCTGTGGAGACCACAGAGAAAGACCTAGTTCCCCACCTCATCGCGACCGGAGGCCTCACATCCTTTGAAAACTCCAGAGGTACGCGGAGATCAGTGCCTCCAAAGGAGACGATGCCTGACTCCTCGTGAAACTTGATAGGAGTCCCAGGATTCCTGTGACACGTGGAAAGGGACACTTGGTCTCCCGCCTCAGCTGGAGAGGCGTCCCAATTGCCCTGCCAAGCCTCGAGGAGAATCCCGAGTTGTCCCTCGCAACTAGGCAGGAGTCCTGACGTCGCTGAACAAACACGTGGGTGGAAGGGCCATACCCGTCGTAACTCGAGAATATACCCCAGGTTCCCGCCGCAACTCGAGAAAAACCATGAGACTTCCCCCTGGCCGGAAAATGAGGTCCGATACCCTGCACTGCGTGCAGAGCAATTCCGTGTTGCACATCACACATGAAAGGAGCCTTGATTTCCTTGATGGCACTCCAGAGAAACCCCAAGAACACTGTTTCAAGGCTAGAGGGATCCTGAGGTCACTGTAGCAACACGAAAGAGCTCCGTGGACCAAAAATCAACTCGAGATGAGAGGTTAGTCCCTGGCTTCGACTCCAGAGGAATACCACCTTACCACAACCACCTCAAGAGGAGGCTTCTCTCAGCTCTATGTATGTGAGAGGGACCCTGAGTTTGCGGCCTCAAGTGGAATGGAGACCGCGATGCCCTGACTCGAAATAAGGCCGGATATCCCTGCAGTGACTTGAATGCAGGCTCGTCTTGCATCTCCCAAGACGAAAGGATGTCTGAATCCCCTGTGGAGACCACAGAGAAAGACCTAGTTCCCCACCTCATGGCGACCGGAGGCCTCACATCCTTTGAAAATTCCAGAGGTATGCGGAGATCAGTGCCTCCAAAGGAGACGATGCCTGACTCCTCGTAAAACTTGATAGGAGTCCCAGGATTCCTGTGGCACGTGGAAAGGGACCCTTGGTCTCCCGCCCAAGCTGGAGAGGCGTCCCAATTGCCCTGCCAAGCCTCGAGGAGAATCCCGAGTTGTCCCTCGCAACTAGGCAGGAGTCCTGACTTCGCTGAAAAAACACGTGGGTGGAAGGGCCATCCCCGTCGTAACTCGAGAATATACCCCAGGTTCCCGCCGCAACTCGAGAAAAACCATGAGACTTCCCCATCGCCGCGAGATGAGGCCCGATTCCCCTGCACTGCATGCAGAGCAATTCCGTGTTGCACATCACACATGAAAGGAGCCTTGATTTCCTTGATGGCACTCCAGAGAAACCCCAAGAATACTGTTTCAAGGTTGAGGGATCCTGAGGTCACTGTAGCAACATGAAATAGCTCCGTGGACCAAAAATCAACTCGAGATGAGAGGTTAGTCCCTGGCTTCGACTCCAGAGGAATACCACCTTACCACAAGCACCTCAAGAGGAGGCTTCTCTCAGCTTGAGGTATGTGAGAGGGACCCTGAGTTTGCGGCCTCAAGTGGAATGGACACCGCGATGCCCTGGCTCGAAATAAGGCCGGATATCCCTGCAGTGACTTGAATGCAGGCTCGTCTTGCATCTCCCAAGACGAAAGGATGTCTGTATCCCCTGTGGAGACCACAGAGAAAGACCTTGTTCCCCACCTCATCGCGACCAGAGGCCTCACATCCTTTGAAAACTCCAGAGGTACGCGGAGATCAGTGCCTCCAAAGGAGACGATGCCTGACTCCTCGTGAAACTTGATAGGAGTCCCAGGATTCCTGTGACATGTGGAAAGGGACCCTTGGTCTCCTGCCTCAGCTGGAGAGGCGTCCCAATTGCCCTGCCAAGCCTCCTGGAGAATCCCGAGTTGTCCCTCGCAACTAGGCAGGAGTCCTGACGTCGCTGAAGAAACACGTGTGTGGAAGGGCCATCCTCGTCGTAACTCGAGAATATACCCCAGGTTCCCGCCGCAACTCGAGAAAAACCATGAGACTTCCCCCTCGCCGCGAGATGAGGCCCGATTCCCCTGCACTGCGTGCAGAGCAATTCCGTGTTGCACATCACACATGGAAGGAGCCTTGATTTCCTTGATGGCACTCCAGAGAAAGCACAAGAACACTGTTTCAAGGCTAGAGGGATCCTGAGGTCACTGTAGCAACACGAAAGAGCTCCGTGGACCAACAATCAACTCGAGATGAGAGGTTAGTCCCTGGCTTCGACTCCAGAGGAATACCACCTTATCACAAGCACCTCAAGAGGAGGCTTCTCTCAACTCTAGCTATGTGCTGAGTTTGCGGCCTCAAGTGGAATGGACACCGCGATGCCCTGGCTCGAAATAAGGCCGGATATCCCTGCAGTGACTTGAATGTAGGCTCGTCTTGCATCTCCCAAGACGAAAGGATGTCTGAATCCCCTGTGGAGACCACAGAGAAAGACCTACTTCGCCACTCATCGCGACTGGAGGCCTCACATCCTTTGAAAACTCCAGAGGTACGCGGAGTTCAGTGCCTCCAAAGGAGACGATGCCTGACTCCTCGTGAAACTTGATAGGAGTCCCAGGATTCCTGTGGCACGTGGAAAGGGACCCTTGGTCTCCCGCCTCAGCTGGAGAGGCGTCCCAATTGCCCTGCCAAGCCTCGAGGAGAATCCCGAGTTGTCCCTCGCAACTAGGCAGGAGTCCTGCCGTCGCTGAACTAACACGTGTGTGGATGGGCCATCCCCGTCTTAACTCGAGAATATACCCCAGGTTCCCGCCGCAACTCGAGAAAAACCATGAGACTTCCCCCTCGCCGCGAGATGAGGCCCGATTCCCCTGCACTGCGTGCAGAGCAATTCCGTGTTGCACATCACACATGAAAGGAGCCTTGATTTCCTTGATGGCACTCCAGAGAAACCCCAAGAACACTGTTTCAAGGCTAGAGGGATCCTGAGGTCACTGTAGCAAAACGAAAGTGCTCCGTGGAACAAAAATCAACTCGAGATGAGAGGTTAGTCCCTGGCTTCGACTCCAGAGGAATACCACCTTACCACAAGCACCTCAAGAGGAGGCTTCTCTCAGCTCTAGCTATGTGAGACGTACCCTGAGTTTGCGGCCTCAAGTGGAATGGACACCGAGATGCCCTGACTCGAAATAAGGCCAGATATCCCTGCAGTGACTTGAATGCAGGCTCGTCTTGCATCTCCCAAGACGAAAGGATATCTGAATCCCCTGTGGAGACCACAGAAAAAGACCTAGTTCCCCAGCTCATCGCGACCGGAGGCCTCACATCCTTTGAAAACTCCAGAGGTACGCGGAGATCAGTGCCTCCAAAGGAGACGATGCCTGACTCCTCGTGAAACTTGATAGGAGTCCCAGGATTCCTGTGGCACGTGGAAAGGGACCCTTGGTCTCCCGCCTCAGCTGGAGAGGCGTCCCAATTGCCCTGCCAAGCCTCGAGGAGAATCCCGAGTTGTCCCTCGCAACTAGGCAGGAGTCCTGACGTCGCTGAACAAACACCTGGGTGGAAGGGCCATCCCCGTCGTAACTCGAGAATATACCCCAGGTTCCCGCCACAACTCGAGAAAAACCATGAGACTTCCCCCTCGCCGCGAGATGAGGCCCGATTCCCCGGCACTGCGTGCAGTGCAATTCCGTGCTGCACATCACACATGAAAGGAGCCTTAATTTCCTTGACGGCACTCCAGAGAAACCCCAAGAACACTGTTTCAAGGCTAGAGGGATCCTGAGGTCACTGTAGCAACACGAAAGAGCTCCGTGGACCAAAAATCAACTCGAGATGAGAGGTTAGTCCCTGGCTTCGACTCCAGAGGAATACCACCTTACCACAAGCACCTCGAGAGGAGGCTTCTCTCAGCTCTAGGTATGTGAGAGGGACCCTGAGTTTGCGGCCTCAAGTGGAATGGACACCGCGATGCCCTGACTCGAAATAAGGCCGGATATCCCTGCAGTGACTTGAATGCAGGCTCGTCTTGCATCTCCCAAGACGAAAGGATGTCTGAATCCCCTGTGGAGACCACAGAGAATGACCTACTTCCCCACCTCATTGCGAACGGAGGCCTCACATCCTTTGAAAACTTCAGAGGCACGCGGAGATCAGTGCCTTCAAAGGAGACGATGCCTGACTCCTCGTGAAACTTGATAGGAGTCCCAGGATTCCTGTGGCACGTGGAAAGGGACACTTGGTCTCCCGCCTCAGCTGGAGAGGCGTCCCAATTGCCCTGCCAAGCCTCGAGGAGAATCCCGAGGTGTCCCTCGCAACTAGGCAGGAGTCCTGACTTCGCTGAACAAACACGTGGTTGGAAGGGCCATCCCCGTCGTAACTCGAGAAAATACCCCAGGTTCCCGCCGCAACTCGAGAAAAACCATGAGACTTCCCCCTCGCCGCGAGATGAGGCCCGATTCCCCTGCACTGCGTGCAGAGCAATCCCGTGTTGCACATCACACATGAAAGGAGCCTTGATTTCCTTGATGGCACTCCAGAGAAACCCCAAGAACACTGTTTCAAAGCTAGCGGGATCCTGAGGTCACTGTAGCAAAATTAAAGAGCTCCGTGGACCAACAATCAACTCGAGATGAGAGGTTAGTCCCTGGCTTCGACTCCAGAGGAATACCACCTTACCACAAGCACCTCAAGAGGAGGCTTCTCTTAGCTCTAGGTATTTGAGAGGGACACTGAGTTTGGGGCCTTAAGTGGAATGGACACCGCGATGCCCTGACTCGAAATCAGGCCGGATATCCCTGCAGGGACTTGAATGAAGGCGCGTCTTGCATCTCCCAAGACGAAAGGATGTCTGAATCCCCTGTGGAGACCTCAGAGAAAGATCCAGTTCCCCACCTCATCGCGACCGGAGGCCTCACATCCTTTGAAAACTCCAGAGGTACGCGGAGATCAGTGCCTCCAAAGGAGACGATGCCTGACTCCTCGTGAAACTTGATAGGAGTCCCAGGATTCCTGTGCCACTTGGAAAGGGACCCTTGGTCTCCCGCCTCAGCTGGAGAGGCGTCCCAATTGCCCTGCCAAGCCTCGAGGAGAATCCCGAGTTGTCCCTCACAACTAGGCAGGAGTCCTGACGTCGCTGAACAAACATGTGGGTGGAAGGGCCATCCCAGTCGTAACTCGAGAATATACCCCAGGTTCCCGCCGCAACTCGAGAAAAACCATGAGACTTCCCCCTCGCCGCGAGATGAGGCTCGATTCCCCTGCACTGCGTGCAGAGCAATTCCGTGTTGCACATCACACATGAAAGGAGCCTTGATTTCCTTGGTGGCACTCCAGAGAAACCCCAAGAACACTGTTTCAAGGCTAGAGGGATCCTGAGGTCACTCTAGCAACACGAAAGAGCTCCGTGGACCACAAATCAACTCGAGATGAGAGGTTAGTCCCTGGCTTCGACTCCAGAGGAATACCACCTTACCACAAGCACCTCAAGAGGAGGCTTCTCTCAGCTCTAGCTATGTGAGAGGGACCCTGAGTTTGCGGCCTCAAGTGGAATGGTCACCGCGATGCCCTGACTCGAAATAAGGCCGGATATTCCTGCAGTGACTTGAATGCAGGCTCGTCTTGCATCTCCCAAGATGAAAGGATGTCTGAATCACCTGTGTAGACCACAGAGAAAGACCTAGTTCCCCACCTCATCGCGACCGGAGGCCTCATATACTTTGACAACTCCAGAGGTACGCGGAGATCAGTGCCTCCAAAGGAGACGATGCCTGACTCCTCGTGAAACTTGATAGGAGTCCCAGGATTCCTGTGGCACGTGGAAAGGGACACTTGGTCACCCGCCTCAGCTGGAGAGGCATCCCAATGGCCCTGCCAAGCCTCGAGGAGAATCCCGAGTTGTCCCTCGCAACTAGGCAGGAGTCCTGACGTCACTGAACAAACACGTGGGTGGAAGGGCCATCCCCATCGTAATTCGAGAATATACCCCAGGTTCCCGCCGCAACTCGAGATAAAGCATGAGACTTCCCCCTCGCCCCGAGATGAGGGCCGATTCCCCTGCACTGCGTGCAGAGCAATTCCGTGTTGCACATCACACATGAAAGGAGTCTTAATTTCCTTGATGGCACTCCAGAGAATCCCCAAGAACACTGTTTCAAGGCTGGAGGGATCCTGAGGTCACTGTAGCAACACGAAAGAGCTCCGTGGACCATGAATCAACTCGAGATGAGAGGTTAGTCCCTGGCTTCGACTCCAGAGGAATACCACCTTACCACAAGCACCTCACGAGGAGGCTTCTCTCAGCTCTAGGTATGTGAGAGGGACCCTGAGTTTGCGGCCTCAAGTGGAATGGACACCGCGATGCCCTGACTCGAAATAAGGCCGGATATCCCTGCAGTGACTTGAATGCAGGCTCGTCTTGCATCTCCCAAGACGAAAGGATGTCTGAATCCCCTGTGGAGACCACAGAGAAAGACCTCGTTCCCCACCTCATCGCGACCGGAGGCCTCACATCCTTTGAAAACTCCAGAGGTACGCGGAGATCAGTGCCTCCAAAGGAGACGATGCCTGACTCCTCGTGAAACTTGATAGGAGTCCCAGGATTCCTGTGGCACGTGGAAAGGGACCCTTGGTCTCCCGCCTCAGCTGGAGAGGCGTCCCAATTGCCCTGCCAAGCCTCGAGGAGAATCCCGAGTTGTCCCTCGCAACTAGGCAGGAGTCCTGACGTCGCTGAACAAACATGTGGGTGGAAGGGCCATCCCCGTCGTAACTCGAGAATATACCCCAGGTTCCCGCCACAACTCGAGAAAAACCATGAGACTTCCCCCTCGCCGCGAGATGAGGACCGATTCCCCTGCACTGCGTGCAGAGCAATTCCGTGTTGCACATCACACATGAAAGGAGCCTTAATTTCCTTGATGGCACTCCAGAGAAACCCCAAGAACACTGTTTCAAGGCTAGAGGGATCCTGAGGTCACTGTAGCAACACGAAAGAGCTCCGTGGACCAAAAATCAACTCGAGATGAGAGGTTAGTCCCTGGCTTCGACTCCAGAGGAATACCACCTTACCACAAGCACCTCAAGAGGAGGCTTCTCTCAGCTCTAGGTATGTGAGAGGTACCCTGAGTTTGCGGCCTCAAGTGGAATGGACACTGCGATGCCCTGACTCGAAATAAGGCCGGATATCCCTGCAGTGACTTGAATGCAGGCTCGTCTTGCATCTCCCAAGACGAAAGGATGTCTGAATCCCCTGTGGAGACCACAGAGAATGACCTACTTCCCCACCTCATTGCGAACGGAGGCCTCACATCCTTTGAAAACTTCAGAGGTACGCGGAGATCAGTGCCTCCAAAGGAGACGATGCCTGACTCCTCGTGAAACTTGATAGGAGTCCCAGGATTCCTGTGCACGTGGAAAGGGACCCTTGGTCTCCCGCCTCAGCTGGAGAGGCGTCCCAATTGCCCTGCCAAGCCTCGAGGAGAATCCCGAGTTGTCCCTCGCAACTAGGCAGGAGTCCTGCCGTCGCTGAACAAACACGTGGTTGGAAGGGCCTTCCCCGTCGTAACTCGAGAATATACCCCAGGATCCCGCCACAATTCGAGAAAAACCATGAGACTTCCCCCTCGCCGCGAGATGAGGCCCGATTCCCCTGCACTGCGTGCAGAGCAATTCCGTGTTGCACATCACACATGAAAGGAGCCTTGATTTCCTTGATGGCACTCCAGAGAAACCCCAAGAACACTGTTTCAAGGTTGAGGGATCCTGAGGTCACTGTAGCAACACGAAAGAGCTCCGTGGACCAACAATCAACTCGAGATGAGAGGTTAGTCCCTGGCTTCGACTCCAGAGGAATACCACCTTACCACAAGCACCTCAAGAGGAGGCTTCTCTCAGCTCTAGGTATGTGAGAGGGACCCTGAGTTTGCGGCCTCAACTGGAATATACACCGCGATGCCCTGACTCGAAATAAGGCCGGATATTCCTGCAGGGACTTGAATGCAGGCTTGTCTTGCATCTCCCAAGACGAAAGGATGTCTGAATCCCCTGTGGAGACCACAGAGAAAGACCTACTTCGCCACCTCATCGCGACTGGAGGCCTCACATCCTTTGAAAACTCCAGAGGTAAACGGAGATCAGTGCCTCCAAAGAAGACGATGCCTGACTCCTCGTGAAACGTGATAGGAGTCCCAGGATTCCTGTTGCACGTGGAAAGGGACCCTTGGTCTCCCGCCTCAGCTGGAGAGGCGTCCCAATTGCCCTACCAAGCCTCGAGGAGAATCCCGAGTTGTCCCTCGCAGCTAGGCAGGAGTCCTGACGTCGCTGAAGAAACACGTGTGTGGAAGGGCCATCCCCGTCGTAACTCGAGAATATACCCCAGGTTCCCGCCGCAACTCGAGAAAAACGATGAGACTTCCCCCTCGCCGCGAGATGAGGCCCGATTCCCCTGCACTGCGTGCAGAGCAATTCCGTGTTGCACATCACACATGAAAGGAGCCTTGATTTCCGTGATGGCACTCCAGAGAAACCCCAAGAACACTGTTTCAAGGTTGAGGGATCCTGAGGTCACTGTAGCAACACGAAAGAGCTCTGTGGACCAAAAATCAACTCGAGATGAGAGGTTAGTCCCTGGCTTCGACTCCAGAGGAATACCACCTTACCACAAGCACCTCAAGAGGAGGCTTCTCTCAGCTCTATGTATGTGAGAGGGACCCTGAGTTTGCGGCCTCAAGTGGAATGGACACCGCGATGCCCTGACTCGAAATAAGGCCGAATATCCCTGCAGGGACTTGAATGCAGGCTCGTCTTGCATCTCCCAAGACGAAAGGATGTCTGAATCCCCTGTGGAGACCACAGAGAAAGACCTAGTTCCCCACCTCATCGCGACCGGAGGCCTCACATACTTTGAAAACTCCAGAGGTACGCGGAGATTAGTGCCTCCAAAGGAGACGATGCCTGACTCCTCGTGAAACTTGATAGGAGTCCCAGGATTCCTGTGACACGTGGAAAGGGACACTTGGTCTCCCGCCTCAGCTGGAGAGGCGTCCCAATTGCCCTGCCAAGCCTCGAGGAGAATCCCGAGTTGTCCCTCGCAACTAGGCAGGAGTCCTGACGTCGCTGAACAAACACGTGGGTGGAAGGGCCATCCCCGTCGTAACTCGAGAATATACCCCAGGTTACCATCGCAACTCGAGAAAAACCATTAGACTTCCCCCTGGCCAGAAAATGAGGTCCGATACCCTGCACTGCGTGCAGAGCAATTCCGTGTTGCACATCACACATGAAAGGAGCCTTGATTTCCTTGATTTCACTCCAGAGAAACCCCAAGAACACTGTTTCAAGGCTAGAGGGCTCCTGAGGTCACTGTAGAAACACGAAAGAGCTCCGTGGAAAAAAAATCAACTCGAGATGAGAGGTTAGTCCCTGGCTTCGACTCCAGAGGAATACCACCTTACCACAAGCACCTCAAGAGGAGGCTTCTCTCAGCTCTATGTATGTGAGAGGGACCCTGAGTTTGCGGCCTCAAGTGGAATGGAGACCGCGATGCCCTGACTCGAAATAAGGCCGGATATCCCTGCAGTGACTTGAATGCAGGCTCGTCTTGCATCTCCCAAGACGAAAGGATGTCTGAATCCCCTGTGGAGACCACAGAGAAAGACCTAGTTCCCCACCTCATCGCGACCGGAGGCCTCACATCCTTTGAAAATTCCAGAGGTATGCGGAGATCAGTGCCTCCAAAGGAGACGATGCCTGACTCCTCGTAAAACTTGATAGGAGTCCCAGGATTCCTGTGGCACGTGGAAAGGGACCCTTTGTCTCCCGCCCAAGCTGGAGAGGCGTCCCAATTGCCCTGCCAAGCCTCGAGGAGATTCCCGAGTTGTCCCTCGCAACTAGGCAGGAGTCCTGACATCGCTGAAGAAACACGTGTGTGGAAGGGCCATCCCCGTCGTAACTCGAGAATATACCCCAGGTTCCCGCCGTAACTCGAGAAAAACCATGAGACATCCCCCTCGCCGCGAGATGAGGCCCGATTCCCCTGCACTGCGTGCAGAGCAATTCCGTGTTGCACATCACACATGAAAGGAGCCTTGATTTCCTTGATGGCACTCCAGAGAAACCCCAAGAACACTGTTTCAAGGCGAGAGGGATCCGGAGGTCACTGTAGCAACACGAAAGAGCTCCGTGGACCAAAAATCAACTCGAGATGAGAGGTTAGTCCCTGGCTTCGACTCCAGAGGAATACCACCTTACCACAAGCACCTCAAGAGGAGGCTTCTCTTAGCACTAGGTATTTGAGAGGCACCCTGAGTTTGGGGCCTCAAGTGGAATGGACACCGCGATGCCCTGACTCGAAATCAGGCCGGATATCCCTGCAGTGACTTGAATGCAGGCTCGTCTTGCATCTCCCAAGACGAAAGGATGTCTGAATCCCCTGTGGAGACCACAGAGAAAGACCTAGTTCCCCACCTCATCGCGACCGGAGGCCTCACATCCTTTGAAAACTCCAGAGGTCCGCGGAGATCAGTGCCTCCAAAGGAGACGATGCCTGACTCCTCGTGAAACTTGATAGGAGTCCCAGGATTCCTGTGGCACGTGGAAAGGGACACTTGGTCTCCCGCCTCAGCTGGAGAGGCGTCCCAATTGCCCTGCCAAGCCTCGTGGAGAACCCGAGTTGTCCCTCGCAACTAGGCAGGAGTCCTGACTTCGCTGAAAAAACACGTGGGTGGAAGGGCCATCCCCGTCGTAACTCGAGAATATACCCCAGGTTCCCGCCGCAACTCGAGAAAAACCATGAGACTTCCCCCTCGCCGCGAGATGAGGCCCGATTCCCCTGCACTGCGTGCAGAGCAATTCCGTGTTGCACATCACACATGAAAGGAGCCTTGATTTCCTTGATGGCACTCCAGAGAAACCCCAAGAATACTGTTTCAAGGTTGAGGGATCCTGAGTCACTGTAGCAACAGGAAACAGCTCCGTGGACCAAAAATCAACTCGAGATGAGAGGTTAGTCCCAGGCTTCGACTCCAGAGGAATACCACCTTACCACAAGCACCTCAAGAGGAGGCTTCTCTCAGCTTGAGGTATGGGAGAGGGACCCTGAGTTTGCGGCCTCAAGTGGAATGGACACCGCGATGCCCTGGCTCGAAATAAGGCCGGATATCCCTGCAGTGACTTGAATGCAGGCTCGTCTTGCATCTCCCAAGACGAAAGGATGTCTGTATCCCCTGTGGAGACCACAGAGAAAGAACTTGTTCCCCACCTCATCGCGACCAGAGGCCTCACATCCTTTGAAAACTCCAGAGGTACGCGCAGATCAGTGCCTCCAAAGGAGACGATGCCTGACTCCTCGTGAAACTTGATAGGAGTCCCAGGATTCCTGTGGCACGTGGAAAGGGACCCTTGGTCTCCCGCCTCAGCTGGAGAGGCGTCCCAATTGCCCTGCCAAGCCTCGAGTAGAATCCCGAGTTGTCCCTCGCAACTAGGCAGGAGTCCTGACGTCGCTGAACTAACACGTGTGTGGACGGGCCATCCCCGTCTTAACTCGAGAATATACCCCAGGTTCCCGCCGCAACTCGAGAAAAACCATGAGACTTCCCCCTCGCCGCGAGATGAGGCCCGATTCCCCTGCACTGCATGCAGAGCAATTCCGTGTAGCACATCACACATGAAAGGAGCCTTGATTTCCTTGATGGCACTCCAGAGAAACCCCAAGAACACTGTTTCAAGGCTAGAGGGATCCTGAGGTCACTGTAGCAAAACGAAAGTGCTCCGTGGAACAAAAATCAACTCGAGATGAGAGGTTAGTCCCTGGATTCGACTCCAGAGGAATACCACCTTACCACAACCACCTCAAGAGGAGGCTTCTCTCAGCTCTAGCTATGTGAGAGGGACCCTGAGTTTGCGGCCTCAAGTGGAATGGAGACCGCGATGCCCTGACTCGAAATAAGGCCGGATATCCCTGCAGTGACTTGAATGCAGGCTCGTCTTGCATCTCCCAAGACGAAAGGATGTCTGAATCCCCTGTGGAGACCACAGAGAATGACCTAGTTCCCCACCTCATCGCGACCGGAGGCCTCACATCCTTTGAAAACTCCAGAGGTCCGCGGAGATCAGTGCCTCCAAAGGAGACGATGCCTGACTCCTCGTGAAACTTGATAGGAGTCCCAGGATTCCTGTGGCACGGGGAAAGGGACCCTTGGTCTCCCGCCTCAGCTGGAGAGGCGTCCCAATTGCCCTGCCAAGCCTCGAGGAGAATCCCGAGTTGTCCCTCGCAACTAGGCAGGAGTCCTGCCGTCGCTGAACTAACACGTGTGTGGAAGGGCCATCCCCGACGTAACTCGAGAATATACCCCAGGTTCCCGCCGCAACTCGAGAAAAACCATGAGACTTCCCCCTCGCCGCGAGATGAGGCCCGATTCCCCTGCACTGCGTGCAGAGCAATTGCGCGTTGCACATCACACATGAAAGGAGCCTTGATTTCTTTGATGGCACTCCAGAGAAACCCCAAGAACACTGTTTCAAGGCTTGTGGGATCCTGAGGTCCCTGTAGAAGCACGAAATTGCTCCGTGGACCATGAATCAACTCGAGATGAGAGGTTAGTCCCTGGCTTCGACTCCAGAGGAATACCAACTTACCACAAGCACCTCCAGAGGAGGCTTCTCTCAGCTCTAGCTATGTGCTGAGTTTGCGGCCTCAAGTGGAATGGACACCGCGATGCCCTGACTCGAAATAAGGCCGGATATCCCTGCAGTGACTTGAATGCAGGCTCGTCTTGCATCTCCCAAGACGAAAGGATGTCCGAATCCCCTGTGGAGACCACAGAGAAAGACCTAGTTCCCCACCTCATCGCGACCGGAGGCCTCACATCCTTTGAAAACTCCAGAGGTACGCGGAGATCAGTGCCTCCAAAGGAGACGATGCCTGACTCCTCGTGAAACTTGATAGGAGTCACAGGATTCCTGTAGCAAGAGGAAAGGGACACTTGGTCTCCCGCCTCAGCTGGAGAGGCGTCCCAATTGCCCTGCCAAGCCTCGAGGAGAATCCCGAGTTGTCCCTCGCACCTAGGAAGGAGTCCTGACGTCGCTGAACAAACACGTGGGTGGAAGGGCCATCCCCGTCGTAACTCGAGAATATACCCCAGGTTCCCGCCGCAACTCGAGAAAAACCATGAGACTTCCCCCTCGCCGCGAGATGAGGCCCGATTCCCCTGCACTGCGTGCAGAGCATTTCCGTGTTGCACATCACACATGAAAGGAGCCTTGATTTCCTTGATGGCACTCCAGAGAAACCCCAAGAACACTGTTACAAGGCTGGAGGGATCCTGAGGTCCCTGTAGCAGCACGAAAGAGCTCCGTGGACCATGAATCAACTCGAGATGAGAGGTTAGTCCCTGGCTTCGACTCCAGAGGAATACCACCTTACCACAAGCACCTCAAGAGGAGGCTTCTCTCAGCTCTATGTATGTGAGAGGGACCCTGAGTTTGCGGCCTCAAGTGGAATGGACACCGCGATGCCCTGACTCGAAATAAGGCCGAATATCCCTGCAGGGACTTGAATGCAGGCTCGTCTTGCATCTCCCAAGACGAAAGGATGTCTGAATCCCCTGTGGAGACCACAGAGAAAGACCTAGTTCCCCACCTCATCGCGACCGGAGGCCTCACATACTTTGAAAACTCCAGAGGTACGCGGAGATTAGTGCCTCCAAAGGAGACGATGCCTGACTCCTCGTGAAACTTGATAGGAGTCCCAGGATTCCTGTGACACGTGGAAAGGGACACTTGGTCTCCCGCCTCAGCTGGAGAGGCGTCCCAATTGCCCTGCCAAGCCTCGAGGAGAATCCCGAGTTGTCCCTCGCAACTAGGCAGGAGTCCTGACGTCGCTGAACAAACACGTGGGTGGAAGGGCCATCCCCGTCGTAACTCGAGAATATACCCCAGGTTACCATCGCAACTCGAGAAAAACCATTAGACTTCCCCCTGGCCAGAAAATGAGGTCCGATACCCTGCACTGCGTGCAGAGCAATTCCGTGTTGCACATCACACATGAAAGGAGCCTTGATTTCCTTGATTTCACTCCAGAGAAACCCCAAGAACACTGTTTCAAGGCTAGAGGGCTCCTGAGGTCACTGTAGAAACACGAAAGAGCTCCGTGGAAAAAAAATCAACTCGAGATGAGAGGTTAGTCCCTGGCTTCGACTCCAGAGGAATACCACCTTACCACAAGCACCTCAAGAGGAGGCTTCTCTCAGCTCTATGTATGTGAGAGGGACCCTGAGTTTGCGGCCTCAAGTGGAATGGAGACCGCGATGCCCTGACTCGAAATAAGGCCGGATATCCCTGCAGTGACTTGAATGCAGGCTCGTCTTGCATCTCCCAAGACGAAAGGATGTCTGAATCCCCTGTGGAGACCACAGAGAAAGACCTAGTTCCCCACCTCATCGCGACCGGAGGCCTCACATCCTTTGAAAATTCCAGAGGTATGCGGAGATCAGTGCCTCCAAAGGAGACGATGCCTGACTCCTCGTAAAACTTGATAGGAGTCCCAGGATTCCTGTGGCACGTGGAAAGGGACCCTTTGTCTCCCGCCCAAGCTGGAGAGGCGTCCCAATTGCCCTGCCAAGCCTCGAGGAGATTCCCGAGTTGTCCCTCGCAACTAGGCAGGAGTCCTGACATCGCTGAAGAAACACGTGTGTGGAAGGGCCATCCCCGTCGTAACTCGAGAATATACCCCAGGTTCCCGCCGTAACTCGAGAAAAACCATGAGACATCCCCCTCGCCGCGAGATGAGGCCCGATTCCCCTGCACTGCGTGCAGAGCAATTCCGTGTTGCACATCACACATGAAAGGAGCCTTGATTTCCTTGATGGCACTCCAGAGAAACCCCAAGAACACTGTTTCAAGGCGAGAGGGATCCGGAGGTCACTGTAGCAACACGAAAGAGCTCCGTGGACCAAAAATCAACTCGAGATGAGAGGTTAGTCCCTGGCTTCGACTCCAGAGGAATACCACCTTACCACAAGCACCTCAAGAGGAGGCTTCTCTTAGCACTAGGTATTTGAGAGGCACCCTGAGTTTGGGGCCTCAAGTGGAATGGACACCGCGATGCCCTGACTCGAAATCAGGCCGGATATCCCTGCAGTGACTTGAATGCAGGCTCGTCTTGCATCTCCCAAGACGAAAGGATGTCTGAATCCCCTGTGGAGACCACAGAGAAAGAACTAGTTCCCCACCTCATCGCGACCGGAGGCCTCACATCCTTTGAAAACTCCAGAGGTCCGCGGAGATCAGTGCCTCCAAAGGAGACGATGCCTGACTCCTCGTGAAACTTGATAGGAGTCCCAGGATTCCTGTGGCACGTGGAAAGGGACACTTGGTCTCCCGCCTCAGCTGGAGAGGCGTCCCAATTGCCCTGCCAAGCCTCGTGGAGAACCCGAGTTGTCCCTCGCAACTAGGCAGGAGTCCTGACTTCGCTGAAAAAACACGTGGGTGGAAGGGCCATCCCCGTCGTAACTCGAGAATATACCCCAGGTTCCCGCCGCAACTCGAGAAAAACCATGAGACTTCCCCCTCGCCGCGAGATGAGGCCCGATTCCCCTGCACTGCGTGCAGAGCAATTCCGTGTTGCACATCACACATGAAAGGAGCCTTGATTTCCTTGATGGCACTCCAGAGAAACCCCAAGAATACTGTTTCAAGGTTGAGGGATCCTGAGTCACTGTAGCAACAGGAAACAGCTCCGTGGACCAAAAATCAACTCGAGATGAGAGGTTAGTCCCAGGCTTCGACTCCAGAGGAATACCACCTTACCACAAGCACCTCAAGAGGAGGCTTCTCTCAGCTTGAGGTATGGGAGAGGGACCCTGAGTTTGCGGCCTCAAGTGGAATGGACACCGCGATGCCCTGGCTCGAAATAAGGCCGGATATCCCTGCAGTGACTTGAATGCAGGCTCGTCTTGCATCTCCCAAGACGAAAGGATGTCTGTATCCCCTGTGGAGACCACAGAGAAAGAACTTGTTCCCCACCTCATCGCGACCAGAGGCCTCACATCCTTTGAAAACTCCAGAGGTACGCGCAGATCAGTGCCTCCAAAGGAGACGATGCCTGACTCCTCGTGAAACTTGATAGGAGTCCCAGGATTCCTGTGGCACGTGGAAAGGGACCCTTGGTCTCCCGCCTCAGCTGGAGAGGCGTCCCAATTGCCCTGCCAAGCCTCGAGTAGAATCCCGAGTTGTCCCTCGCAACTAGGCAGGAGTCCTGACGTCGCTGAACTAACACGTGTGTGGACGGGCCATCCCCGTCTTAACTCGAGAATATACCCCAGGTTCCCGCCGCAACTCGAGAAAAACCATGAGACTTCCCCCTCGCCGCGAGATGAGGCCCGATTCCCCTGCACTGCATGCAGAGCAATTCCGTGTAGCACATCACACATGAAAGGAGCCTTGATTTCCTTGATGGCACTCCAGAGAAACCCCAAGAACACTGTTTCAAGGCTAGAGGGATCCTGAGGTCACTGTAGCAAAACGAAAGTGCTCCGTGGAACAAAAATCAACTCGAGATGAGAGGTTAGTCCCTGGATTCGACTCCAGAGGAATACCACCTTACCACAACCACCTCAAGAGGAGGCTTCTCTCAGCTCTAGCTATGTGAGAGGGACCCTGAGTTTGCGGCCTCAAGTGGAATGGAGACCGCGATGCCCTGACTCGAAATAAGGCCGGATATCCCTGCAGTGACTTGAATGCAGGCTCGTCTTGCATCTCCCAAGACGAAAGGATGTCTGAATCCCCTGTGGAGACCACAGAGAATGACCTAGTTCCCCACCTCATCGCGACCGGAGGCCTCACATCCTTTGAAAACTCCAGAGGTCCGCGGAGATCAGTGCCTCCAAAGGAGACGATGCCTGACTCCTCGTGAAACTTGATAGGAGTCCCAGGATTCCTGTGGCACGGGGAAAGGGACCCTTGGTCTCCCGCCTCAGCTGGAGAGGCGTCCCAATTGCCCTGCCAAGCCTCGAGGAGAATCCCGAGTTGTCCCTCGCAACTAGGCAGGAGTCCTGCCGTCGCTGAACTAACACGTGTGTGGAAGGGCCATCCCCGTCGTAACTCGAGAATATACCCCAGGTTCCCGCCGCAACTCGAGACAAACCATGAGACTTCCCCCTCGCCGCGAGATGAGGCCCGATTCCCCTGCACTGCGTGCAGAGCAATTGCGCGTTGCACATCACACATGAAAGGAGCCTTGATTTCTTTGATGGCACTCCAGAGAAACCCCAAGAACACTGTTTCAAGGCTTGTGGGATCCTGAGGTCCCTGTAGAAGCACGAAATTGCTCCGTGGACCATGAATCAACTCGAGATGAGAGGTTAGTCCCTGGCTTCGACTCCAGAGGAATACCAACTTACCACAAGCACCTCAAGAGGAGGCTTCTCTCAGCTCTAGCTATGTGCTGAGTTTGCGGCCTCAAGTGGAATGGACACCGCGATGCCCTGACTCGAAATAAGGCCGGATATCCCTGCAGTGACTTGAATGCAGGCTCGTCTTGCATCTCCCAAGACGAAAGGATGTCCGAATCCCCTGTGGAGACCACAGAGAAAGACCTAGTTCCCCACCTCATCGCGACCGGAGGCCTCACATCCTTTGAAAACTCCAGAGGTACGCGGAGATCAGTGCCTCCAAAGGAGACGATGCCTGACTCCTCGTGAAACTTGATAGGAGTCACAGGATTCCTGTAGCAAGAGGAAAGGGACACTTGGTCTCCCGCCTCAGCTGGAGAGGCGTCCCAATTGCCCTGCCAAGCCTCGAGGAGAATCCCGAGTTGTCCCTCGCACCTAGGAAGGAGTCCTGACGTCGCTGAACAAACACGTGGGTGGAAGGGCCATCCCCGTCGTAACTCGAGAATATACCCCAGGTTCCCGCCGCAACTCGAGAAAAACCATGAGACTTCCCCCTCGCCGCGAGATGAGGCCCGATTCCCCTGCACTGCGTGCAGAGCATTTCCGTGTTGCACATCACACATGAAAGGAGCCTTGATTTCCTTGATGGCACTCCAGAGAAACCCCAAGAACACTGTTACAAGGCTGGAGGGATCCTGAGGTCCCTGTAGCAGCACGAAAGAGCTCCGTGGACCATGAATCAACTCGAGATGAGAGGTTAGTCCCTGGCTTCGACTCCAGAGGAATACCACCTTACCACAAGCACCTCAAGAGGAGGCTTCTCTCAGCTCTAGGTATGTGAGAGGGACCCTGAGTTTGCGGCCTCAAGTGGAATGGAGACCGCGATGCCCTGACTCGAAATAAGGCCGGATATCCCTGCAGTGATTTGAATGCAGGCTCGTCTTGCATCTCCCAAGACGAAAGGATGTCTGAATCCCCTGTGGAGACCACAGAGAAAGACCTAGTTCCCCACCTCATCGCGACCGGAGGCCTCACATCCTTTGAAAACTCCAGAGTTACGCGGAGATCAGTGCCTCCAAAGGAGACGATGCCTTACTCCTCGTGAAACTTGATAGGAGTCCCAGGATTCCTGTGGCACGTGGAAAGGGACACTTGGTCTCCCGCTACAGCTGGAGAGGCGTCGCAATTGCCCTGCCAAGCCTCCAGGAGAACCCCGAGTTGTCCCTCGCAACTAGGCAGGAGTCCTGACGTCGCTGAACAAACACGTGAGTGGAAGGTCCATCCCCGTCGGAACTCGAGAATATAGCCCAGGTTCCCGCCACAACTCGAGAAAAACCATGAGACTTCCCCCTCGCCGCGAGATGAGGCCCGATTCCCCTGCACTGCGTGCAGAGCAATTCCGTGTTGCACATCACACATGAATGGAGCCTTGATTTCCTTGATGGCCCTCCAGAGAAACCCCAAGAACACTGTTTCAAGGCTAGAGGGATCCTGAGGTCACTGTAGCAACACGAAAGAGCTCCGTGGACCAAAATTCAACTCGAGATGAGAGGTTAGTCCCTGGGTTCGACTCCAGAGGAATAACACCTTACCACAAGCACCTCAAGAGGAGGCTTCTCTCAGCTCTAGGTATGTGAGAGGGACCCTGAGTTTGCGTCCTAGAGTGGAATGGACACCGCGATGCCCTGACGCGAAATAAGGCCGGATATCCCTGCAGTGACTTGAATGCAGGCTCGTCTTGCATCTCCCAAGACGAAAGGATGTCTGTATCCCCTGTGGAGACCACAGGGAAAGACCTAGTTCCCCACCTCATCGCGACCGGAGGCCTCACATCCTTTGAAAACTCCAGAGGTACGCGGAGATCAGTGCCTCCAAAGGAGACGATGCCTGACTCCTCGTGAAACTTGATAGGAGTCCCAGGATTCCTGTGGCACATGGAAAGGGACCCTTGGTCTCCCGCCTCAGCTGGAGAGGCGTCCCAATTGCCCTGCCAAGCCTCGAGGAGAATCCCGAGTTGTCCCTCACAACTAGGCAGGAGTCCTGACGTCGATGAAGAAACACGTGTGTGGAAGGGCCATCCCCGTCTTAACTCGAGAATATACCGCAGGTTCCCGCCGCAACTCGAGAAAAACCATGCGACTTCCCCCTCGCTGCGAGATGAGGCCCGATTCCCCTGCACTGCATGCAGAGCAATTCCGTGTTGCACATCACACATGAAAGGAGCCTTGATTTCCTTGATGGCACTCCAGAGAAACCCCAAGAACACTGTTTCAAGGCTAGAGGGATCCTGAGGTCACTGTAGCAACATGAAAGAGCTCCGTGGACCAAAAATCAACTCAAGATGAGAGGTTAGTCCCTGGCTTCGACTCCAGAGGAATACCACCTTACCACAAGCACCTCAAGAGGAGGCTTCTCTCAGCTCTATGTATGTGAGAGGGACCCTGAGTTTGCGGTCTCAAGTGGAATGGAGACCGCGATGCCCTGACTCGAAATAAGGCCGGATATCCCTGCAGTGACTTGAATGCAGGCTCGTCTTGCATCTGCCAAGAGGAAAGGATGTCTGAATCCCCTGTGGAGACCACAGAGAAAGACCTAGTTCCCCAGCTCATCGCGACCGAAGGCCTCACATCCTTTGAAAACTCCAGAGGTACGCGGAGATCAGTGCCTCCAAAGGAGAGGATGCCTGACTCCTCGTGAAACTTGATAGGAGTCCCAGGATTCCTGTGGCACGTGGAAAGGGACCCTTGGTCTCCCGCCTCAGCTGGAGAGGCGTCCCAATTGCCCTGCCAAGCCTCGAGGAGAATCCCGAGTTGTCCCTCGCAACTAGGCAGGAGTCCTGACGTCGCTGAACAAACACGTGGGTGGAGGGCCATCCCCGTCGTAACTCGAGAATATACCCCAGGTTCCCGCCGCAACTCGAGAAAAACCATGAGACTTCCCCCTCGCCGCGAGATGAGGCCCGATTCCCCTGCACTGCGTGCAGAGCAATTCCGTGTTGCACATCACACATGAAAGGAGCCTTGATTTCCTTGATGGCACTCCAGAGAAACCCCAAGAACACTGTTTCAAGGTTGAGGGATCCCGAGGTCACTGTAGCAGCACGAAAGAGCTCCGTGGACCAAGAATCAACTCGAGATGAGAGGTTAGTCCCTGGCTTCGACTCCAGAGGAATACCACCTTACCACAAGCACCTCAAGAGGAGGCTTCTCTCAGCTCTAGGTATGTGAGAGGGACCCTGAGTTTGCGGCCTCAAGTGGAATGGAGACCGCGATGCCCTGACTCGAAATAAGGCCGGATATCCCTGCAGTGACTTGAATGCAGGCTCGTCTTGCATCTCCCAAGACGAAAGGATGTCTGAATCCCCTGTGGAGACCACAGAGAAAGACCTAGGACCCCACCTCATCGCGACCGGAGGCCTCACATCCTTTGAAAACTCCAGAGGTACGCGGAGATCAGTGCCTCCAAAGGAGACGATGCCTTACTCCTCGTGAAACTTGATAGGAGTCCCAGGATTCCTGTGGCACGTGGAAAGGGACCCTTGTTCTCCCGCTTCAGCTGGAGAGGCGTTGCAATTGCCCTGCCAAGCCTCGAGGAGAATCCCGAGTTGTCCCTCGCAACTAGGCAGGAGTCCTGACGTCGCTGAACAAACACATAGGTGGAAGGTCCATCCCCGTCGGAACTCGAGAATATAGCCCAGGTTCCCGCCGCAACTCGAGTAAAACCATGAGACTTCCCCCTCGCCGCGAGATGAGGCCCGATTCCCCTGCACTGCGTGCAGAGCAATTCCGTGTTGCACATCACACATGAAAGGAGCCTTGATTTCCTTGATGGCACTCCAGAGAAACCCCAAGAACACTGTTTCAAGGTTGAGGGATCCTTAGGTCACTGTAGCAACACGAAAGAGCTCCGTGGACCAAAAATCAACTCGAGATGAGAGGTTAGTCCCTGGCTTCGACTCCAGAGGAATACCACCTTACCACAAGCACCTCAAGAGGAGGCTTCTCTCAGCTCTAGCTATGTGAGAGGGACCCTGAGTTTGCGGCCTCAAGTCGGATGGAGACCGCGATGCCCTGACACGAAATAAGGCCGGATATCCCTGCAGTGACTTGAATGCAGGCTCGTCTTGCATCTCCCAAGACGAAAGGATGACTGAATCCCCTGTGGAGACCACAGAGAAAGACCTAGTTCCCCACCTCATCGCGACCGGAGGCCTCACATCCTTTGAAAACTCCAGAGGTACGCGGAGATCAGTGCCTCCAAAGGAGACGATGCCTGACTCCTCGTGAAACTTGATAGGAGTCCCAGGATTCCTGTGGCAGGTGGAAAGGGACACTTGGTCTCCCACCTCAGCAGGAGAGGCGTCCCAATTGCCCTGCCAAGCCTCGAGGAGAATCCCGAGTTGTCCCTCGCAACTAGGCAGGAGTCCTGACGTCGCTGAACAAACACGTGGTTGGAAGGGCCATCCCCGTCGTAACTCGAGAATATACCCCAGGTTCCCACCGCAACTCGAGAAAAACCATGAGACTTCCCCCTCGCCGCGAGATGAGGCCCGATTCCCCTGCACTGCGTGCAGAGCAATTCCGTGTTGCACATCACACATGAAAGGAGCCTTGATTTCCTTGATGGCACTCCAGAGAAACCCCAAGAACACTGTTTCAAGGTTGAGGGATCCTGAGGTCACTGTAGGAACACGAAAGAGCTCCGTGGACCAAAAATCAACTCGTGATGAGAGGTTAGTCCCTGGCTTCGACTCCAGAGGAATACCACCTTACCACAACCACCTCAAGAGGAGGCTTATCTCAGCTCTATGTATGTGAGAGGGACCCTGAGTTTGCGGCCTCAAGTGGAATGGAGACCGCGATGCCCTGACTCGAAATAAGGCCGGATATCCCTGCAGTGACTTGAATGCAGGCTCGTCTTGCATCTCCCAAGACGAAAGGATGTCTGAATCCCCTGTGGAGACCACAGAGAAAGACCTAGTTCCCCACCTCATTGCGACCGGAGGCCTCACATCCTTTGAAAACTCCAGAGGTACGCGGAGATCAGTGCCTCCAAAGGAGACGATGCCTGACTCCTCGTGAAACTTGATAGGAGTCCCAGGATTCCTGTGGCACGTGGAAAGGGACCCTTGGTCTCCCGCCCCAGCTGGAGAGGCGTCCCAATTGCCCTGCCAAGCCTCGAGGAGAATCCCGAGTTGTCCCTCGCAACTAGGCAGGAGTCCTGACGTCACTGAACAAACACGTGGGTGGAAGGGCCATCCCCGTCGTAACTCGAGAATATACCCCAGGTTCCCGCCGCAACTCGAGAAAAACCATGAGACTGCCCCCTCGCCGCGAGATGAGGCCTGATTCCCCGGAACTGCGTGCAGAGCAATTCCGTGTTGCACATCACACATGAAAGGAGCCTTGATTTCCTTGATGGCACTCCAGAGAAACCCCAAGAACACTGTTTCAAGGCTAGAGGATCCTGAGGTCACTCTAGCAACATGAAAGAGCTCCGTGGACCAAAAATCAACTCGAGATGAGAGGTTAGTCCCTGGCTTCGACTCCAGAGGAATACCACCTTACCACAAGCACCTCAAGAGGAGGCTTCTCTCAGCTCTATATATGTGAGAGGAACCCTGAGTTTGCGGCCTCAAGTGGAATGGAGACCGCGATGCCCTGACTCGAAATAAGGCCGGATATCCCTGCAGTGACTTGAATGCAGGCTCGTCTTGCATCTCCCAAGATGAAAGGATGTCTGAATCCCCTGTGGAGACCGCAGACAAAGACCTAGTTCCCCACCTCATCGCGACCGGAGGCCTCACATCCTTTGAAAACTCCAGAGGTCCGCGGAGATCAGTGCCTCCAAAGGAGACGATGCCTGACTCCTCGTGAAACATGATAGGAGTCCCCGGATTCCTCTGGCTCGTGGAAAGGGACACTTGGTCTCCCGCCTCAGCTGGAGAGGCGTCCCAATTGCCCTGCCAAGCCTCGAGGAGAATCCCGAGTTGTCCCTCGCAACTAGGCAGGAGTCTGACGTCGATGAACAAACACGTGGGTGGAAGGGCCATCCCCATCGTAACTCGAGAATATACCCCAGGTTACCATCGCAACTCGAGAAAAACCATTAGACTTCCCCCTCGCCGCAAAATGAGGTCCGATACCCTGCACTGCGTGCAGAGCAATTCCGTGTTGCACATCACACATGAAAGGAGCCTTGATTTCCTTGATGGCACTCCAGAGAAACCCCAAGAACACTGTTTCAAGGTTGAGGGATCCGGAGGTCACTGTAGCAACACGAAAGAGCTCCGTGGACCAGAAATCAACTCGAGATGAGAGGTTAGTCCCTGGCTTCGATTCCAGAGGAATACCACCTTACCACAAGCACCTCAAGAGGAGGCTTCTCTCAGCTCGAGGTATGTGAGAGGGACCCTGAGTTTGCGGCCTCAAGTGGAATGGACACCGCGATTCCCTGACGCGAAATAAGGCCAATATCCCTGCAGTGACTTGAATGCAGGCTCGTCTTGCATCTCCCAAGACGAAAGGATGTTGAATCCCCTGTGGTGACCACAGAGAATGACCTAGTTCCCCACCTCATCGCGACCGGAGGCCTCACATCCTTTGAAAACTCCAGAGGTACGCGGAGATCAGTGCCTCCAAAGGAGACGATGCCTGACTCCTCGTGAAACTTGATAGGAATCACAGGATACTGTGGCACGTGGAAAGAGACACTTGGTCTCCTGCCTCAGCTGGAGAGGAGTCCCAATTGCCCTGCCAAGCCTCGAGGAGAATCCCGAGTTGTCCCTCGCAACTAGGCAGGAGTCTGACGTCGCTGAACAAACACGTGGGTGGAAGGGCCATCCCCGTCATAACTCGAGAATATACCCCAGCTTCCAATCGCAACTCGAGAAAAACCATCATACTTCCCCCTCGCCGCACAATGAGGCCCGATACCCTGCACTGGGTGCAGAGCAATTCCGTGTTGCACATCACACATGAAAGGAGCCTTGATTTCCTTGATGGCACTCCAGAGAAACCCCAAGAACACTGTTTCAAGGCTAGAGTGATCCTGAGGTCACTGTAGCAACACGAAAGAGCTCCGTGGACCAAAAATCAACTCGAGATGAGAGGTTAGTCCCTGGCTTCGACTCCAGAGGAATACCACCTTACCACAAGCACCTCAAGAGGAGGCTTCTCTCAGCTCTAGCTATGTGAGAGGGACCCTGAGTTTGCGGCCTCAAGTGGAATGGACACTGCAATGCCCTGACGCGAAATAAGGCCGTATATCCCTGCAGTGACTTGAATGCAGGCTCATCTTGCATCTCCCAAGACGAAAGGATGTCTGAATCCCCTGTGGAGACCTCAGAGAAAGATCTAGTTCCCCACCTCATCGCGACCGGAGGCCTCACATCCTTTGAAAACTCCAGAGGTACGCGGAGATCAGTGCCTCGAAAGGAGACGATGCCTGACTCCTCGTGAAACTTGATAGGAGTCCCAGGATTCCTGTGGCACGTGGAAAGGGACCCTTGGTCTCCCTCAGCTGGAGAGGCGTCCCAATTGCCCTGCCAAGCCTCGAGGAGAATCCCGAGTTGTCCCTCGCAACTAGGCAGGAGTCCTGACGTCGCTGAACAAACACGTGGGTGGAAGGGCCATCCCCGTCGTAAATCGAGAATATAACCCAGGTTCCCGCCGCAACTCGAGAAAAACCATGAGACTTCCCCCTCGCCGCGAGATGAGGCCCGATTCCCCTGCACTGCGTGCAGAGCAATTCCGTGTTGCACATCACACATGAAAGGAGCCTTGATTTCCTTGTTGGCATTCCAGAGAAACCACAAGAACACTGTTTCAAGGCTAGAGGGATCCTGAGGTCACTGTAGCAACACGAAAGAGCTCCGTGGACCAAAAATCAACTCGAGATGAGAGGTTAGTCCCTGGCTTCGACTCCAGAGGAATAACACCTTACCACAAGCACCTCAAGAGGAGGCTTCTCTCAGCTCTAGGTATGTGAGAGGGACCCTGAGTTTACGGCCTCAAGTGGAATGGACACCGCGATTCCCTGACGCGAAATAAGGCCGGATATCCCTGCAGTGACTTGAATGCAGGCTCGTCTTGCATCTCCCAAGACGAAAGGATGTCTGAATCCCCTGTGGAGACCACAGAGAATGACCTAGTTCCCCATCTCATCGCGACCGGAGGCCTCACATCCTTTGAAAACTCCAGAGGTACGCGGAGATCAGTGCCTCCAAAGGAGACGATGCCTGACTCCTCGTGAAACTTGATAGGAGTTACAGGATTCCTGTGGCACGTGGAAAGGGACACTTGGTCTCCCGCCTCAGCTGGAAAGGCGTCCCAATTGCCCTGCCAAGCCTCGAGGAGAATCCCGAGTTGTCCCTCGCAACTAGGCAGGAGTCCTGACGTCGTTGAACAAACACGTGGGTGGAAGGGCCATCCCCGTCGTAACTCGAGAATATACCCCAGGTTCCCACCGCAACTCGAGAAAAACCATGAGACTTCACCCTCGCCGCGATATGAGGCCCGATTCCCCTGCACTGCGTGCAGAGCAATTCCGTGTTGCACATCACACATGAAAGGAGCCTTGATTTCCTTGATGGCACTCCAGAGAAACCCCAAGAACACTGTTTCAAGGCTGGAGGGATCCTGAGGTCCCTGTAGCAGCACGAAAGAGCTCCGTGGACCATGAATCAACTCGAGATGAGAGGTTAGTCCCTGGCTTCGAATCCAGAGGAATACCACCTTACCACAAGCACCTCAAGAGGAGGCTTCTCTCAGCTCTAGCTATGTGAGAGGGACCCTGAGTTTGCGGCCTCAAGTGGAATGGAGACCGCGATGCCCTGACTCGAAATAAGGCCGGATATCCGTGCAGTGACTTGAATGCAGGCTCGTCTTGCATCTCCCAAGACGAAAGGATGTCTGAATCCCCTGTGGAGACCACAGAGAAAGACCTAGGTCCCCACCTCATCGCGACCGGAGGCCTCACATCCTTTAAAAACTCCAGAGGTACGCGGAGATCAGTGCCTCCAAAGGAGACGATGCCTGACTCCTCGTGAAACTTGATAGGAGTCCCAGGATTCCTGTGGCACGTGGAAAGGGACCCTTGGCCTCCCGCCTCAGCTGTAGAGGCGTCCCAATTGCCCTGCCAAACCTCGAGGAGAATCCCGAGTTGTCCCTCGCAACTAGGAAGGAGTCCTGACGTCGCTAAACAAACACGTGGGTGGAAGGGCCATCCCCGTCGTAACTCGAGAATATAACCCAGGTTCCCGCCGCAACTCGAGAAAAACCATGAGACTTCCCCCTCGCCGCGAGATGAGGCCCGATTCCCCTGCACTGCGTGCAGAGCAATTCCGTGTTGCACATCACACATGAAAGGAGCCTTGATTTCCTTGATGGCACTCCAGAGAAACCCCAAGAACACTGTTTCAAATTTGAGGGATCCTGAGGTCACTGTAGCAACACGAAAGAGCTCCGTGGACCAAAAATCAACTCGAGATGAGAGGTTAGTCCCTGGCTTCGACTCCAGAGGAATACCACCTTACCACAAGCACCTCAAGAGGAGGCTTCTCTCAGCTCTAGGTATGTGAGAGGGACCCTGAGTTTGCGGCCTCAAGTGGAATGGACACCGCGATGCCCTGACTCAAAATAAGGCCGGATATCCCTGCAGTGACTTGAATGCAGGCTCGTCTTGCATCTCCCAAGACGAAAGGATGTCTGAATCCCCTGTGGAGACCTCAGAGAAAGATCTAGTTCCCCACCTCATCGCGACCGGAGGCCTCACATCCTTTGGAAACTCCAGAGGTACGCGGAGATCAGTGCCTCCAAAGGAGACGATGCCTGACTCCTCGTGAAACTTGATAGGAGTCCCAGGATTCCTGTGGCATGTGGAAAGGGACACTTGGTCTCCCGCCTCAGCTGGAGAGGCGTCCCAATTGCCCTGCCAAGCCTCGAGGAGAATCCCGAGTTGTCCCTCGCAACTAGGCAGGAGTCCTGACGTCGCTGAACAAACACGTGGGTGGAAGGGCTATCCCCGTCGTAACTCGAGAATATACTCCAGGTTCCCGCCGCAACTCGAGAAAAACCATGAGACTTCCCCCTCGCCACGAGATGAGGCCCGATTCCCCTGCACTGCGTGCAGAGCAATTCCGTGTTGCACATCACACATGAAAGGAGCCTTGATTTCCTTGATGGAACTCCAGAGAACCCCAAGAACACTGTTTCAAGGCTAGAGTGATCCCGAGGTCACTGTAGCAACACGAAAGAGCTCCGTGGACCAAAAATCAACTCGAGATGAGAGTTTAGTCCCTGGCTTCGACACCAGAGGAATACCACCTTACCACAAGCACCTCAACAGGAGGCTTCTCTCAGCTCTAGGTATGTGAGAGGGACCCTGAGTTTGCGGCCTCAAGTGGAATGGAGACCGCGATGCCCTGACGTGAAATAAGGCCGGATATGCCTGCAGTGACTTGAATGCAGGCTCGTCTTGCATCTCCCAAGAGGAAAGGATGTCGGAATCCCCTGTGGAGACCACAGAGAAAGACCTAGTTCCCCACCTCATGGCGACCGGAGGCCTCACATCCTTTGAAAACTCCAGAAGTACGCGGAGATCAGTGCCTCCAAAGGAGACGATGCCTGACTCCTCGTGAAACTTGATAGGAGTCCCAGGATTCCTGTGGCACGTGGAAAGGGACCCTTGGTCTCCGGCCTCAGCTGGAGAGGCGTCCCAATTGCCCTGCAAAGCCTTGAGGAGAATCCCGAGTTGTCCCTCGCAACTAGGCAGGAGTCCTGACTTCGCTGAACAAACACGTGGGTGGAAGGGCCATCCCCGTCGTAACTCGCGAATATACCCCAGGTTCCCGCCGCAACTCGAGAAAAACCATGAGACTTCCCCCTCGCCGCGAGATGAGGCCCGATTCCCCTGCACTGCGTGCAGAGCAATTCCGTGTTGCACATCACACATGAAAGGAGCCTTGATTTCCTTGTTGGCACTCCAGAGAAACCCCAAGAACACTGTTTCAAGGCTAGAGGGATCCTGAGGTCACTGTAGCAACACGAAAGAGCTCCGTGGACCAAAAATCAACTTGAGATGAGAGGTTAGTCCCTGGCTTCGACTCCAGAGGAATACCACCTTACCACAAGCACCTCAAGAGGAGGCTTCTCTCAGCTCTAGGTATGTGAGAGGGACCCTGAGTTTGCGGCCTCAAGTGGAATGGAGACCGCGATGCCCTGACGTGAAATAAGGCCGGATATCCCTGCAGTGACTTGAATGCAGGCTCGTCTTGCATCTCCCAAGAGGAAAGGATGTCGGAATCCCCTGTGGAGACCACAGAGAAAGACCTAGTTCCCCACCTCATGGCGACCGGAGGCCTCACATCCTTTGAAAACTCCAGAGGTACGCGGAGATCAGTGCCTCCAAAGGAGACGATGCCTGACTCCTCGTGAAACTTGATAGGAGTTACAGGATTCCTGTGGCACGTGGAAAGGGACACTTGGTCTCCCGCCTCAGCTGGAGAGGCGTCCCAATTGCCCTGCCAAGCCTCGAGGAGAATCCCGAGTTGTCCCTCACAACTAGGCAGGAGTCCAGAGGTCGTTGAACAAACACGTGGGTGGAAGGGCCATCCCCGTCGTAACTCGAGAATATACCCCAGGTTCCCACCGCAACTCGAGAAAAACCATGAGACTTCCCCCTCGCCGCGAGATGAGGCCCGATTCCCCTGCACTGAGTGCAGAGCAACTCCGTGTTGCACATCACACATGAAAGGAGCCTTGATTTCCTTGATGGCACTCCAGAGAAACCCCAAGAACACTGTTTCAAGGCTGGAGGGATCCTGAGGTCACTGTAGCAGCACGAAAGAGCTCCGTGGACCATGAATCAACTCGAGATGAGAGGTTAGTCCCTGGCTTCGACTCCAGAGGAATACCACCTTACCACAACCACCTCAAGAGGAGGCTTATCTCAGCTCTATGTATGTGAGAGGGACCCTGAGTTTGCGGCCTCAAGTGGAATGGAGACCGCGATGCCCTGACTCGAAATAAGGCCGGATATCCCTGCAGTGACTTGAATGCAGGCTCGTCTTGCATCTCCCAAGACGAAAGGATGTCTGAATCCCCTGTGGAGACCACAGAGAAAGACCTAGTTCCCCACCTCATTGCGACCGGAGGCCTCACATCCTTTGAAAACTCCAGAGGTACGCGGAGATCAGTGCCTCCAAAGGAGACGATGCCTGACTCCTCGTGAAACTTGATAGGAGTCCCAGGATTCCTGTGGCACGTGGAAAGGGACCCTTGGTCTCCCGCCCCAGCTGGAGAGGCGTCCCAATTGCCCTGCCAAGCCTCGAGGAGAATCCCGAGTTGTCCCTCGCAACTAGGCAGGAGTCCTGACGTCGCTGAACAAACACGTGGGTGGAAGGGCCATCCCCGTCGTAACTCGAGAATATACCCCAGGTTCCCGCCGCAACTCGAGAAAAACCATGAGACTTCCCCCTCGCCGCGAGATGAGGCCTGATTCCCCGGAACTGCGTGCAGAGCAATTCCGTGTTGCACATCACACATGAAAGGAGCCTTGATTTCCTTGATGGCACTCCAGAGAAACCCCAAGAACACTGTTTCAAGGCTAGAGGGATCCTGAGGTCACTGTAGCAACATGAAAGAGCTCCGTGGACCAAAAATCAACTCGAGATGAGAGGTTAGTCCCTGGCTTCGACTCCAGAGGAATACCACCTTACCACAAGCACCTCAAGAGGAGGCTTCTCTCAACTCTATATATGTGAGAGGGACCCTGAGTTTGCGGCCTCAAGTGGAATGGAGACCGCGATGCCCTGACTCGAAATAAGGCCGGATATCCCTCCAGTGACTTGAATGCAGGCTCGTCTTGCATCTCCCAAGATGAAAGGATGTCTGAATCCCCTGTGGAGACCGCAGACAAAGACCTAGTTCCCCACCTCATGGCGACCGGAGGCCTCACATCCTTTGAAAACTCCAGAGGTCCGCGGAGATCAGTGCCTCCAAAGGAGACGATGCCTGACTCCTCGTGAAACATGATAGGAGTCCCCGGATTCCTCTGGCTCGTGGAAAGGGACACTTGGTCTCCCGCCTCAGCTGGAGAGGCGTCCCAATTGCCCTGCCAAGCCTCGAGGAGAATCCCGAGTTGTCCCTCGCAACTGGGCAGGAGTCTGACGTCGATGAACAAACACGTGGGTGGAAGGGCCATCCCCATCGTAACTCGAGAATATACCCCAGGTTACCATCGCAACTCGAGAAAAACCATTAGACTTCCCCCTCGCCGCAAAATGAGGTCCGATACCCTGCACTGCGTGCAGAGCAATTCCGTGTTGCACATCACACATGAAAGGAGCCTTGATTTCCTTGATGGCACTCCAGAGAAACCCCAAGAACACTGTTTCAAGGTTGAGGGATCCTGAGGTCACTGTAGCAACACGAAAGAGCTCCGTGGACCAGAAATCAACTCGAGATGAGAGGTTAGTCCCTGGCTTCGATTCCAGAGGAATACCACCTTACCACAAGCACCTCAAGAGGAGGCTTCTCTCAGCTCGAGGTATGTGAGAGGGACCCTGAGTTTGCGGCCTCAAGTGGAATGGACACCGCGATTCCCTGACGCGAAATAAGGCCAATATCCCTGCAGTGACTTGAATGCAGGCTCGTCTTGCATCTCCCAAGACGAAAGGATGTCTGAATCCCCTGTGGTGACCACAGAGAATGACCTAGTTCCCCACCTCATCGCGACCGGAGGCCTCACATCCTTTGAAAACTCCAGAGGTACGCGGAGATCAGTCCCTCCAAAGGAGACGATGCCTGACTCCTCGTGAAACTTGATAGGAGTCCCAGGATTCCTGTGGCACGTGGAAAGGGACCCTTGGTCTCCCTCAGCTGGAGAGGCGTCCCAATTGCCCTGCCAAGCCTCGAGGAGAATCCCGAGTTGTCCCTCGCAACTAGGCAGGAGTCCTGACGTCGCTGAACAAACACGTGGGTGGAAGGGCCATCCCCGTCGTAAATCGAGAATATAACCCAGGTTCCCGCCGCAACTCGAGAAAAACCATGAGACTTCCCCCTCGCCGCGAGATGAGGCCCGATTCCCCTGCACTGCGTGCAGAGCAATTCCGTGTTGCACATCACACATGAAAGGAGCCTTGATTTCCTTGATGGCACTCCAGAGAAACGCCAAGAACACTGTTTCAAGGTTGAGGGATCCTGACGTCACTATAGCAACACGAAAGAGCTCCGTGGACCAAAAATCACCTCGAGATGAGAGGTTAGTCCCTGGCTTCGACTCCAGAGGAATACCACCTTACCACAAGCACCTCAAGAGGAGGCTTCTCTCAGCTCGAGGTATGTGAGAGGGACCCTGAGTTTGCGGCCTCAAGTGGAATGGAGACCGCGATGCCCTGACGTGAAATAAGGCCGGATATCCCTGCAGTGACTTGAATGCAGGCTCGTCTTGCATCTCCCAAGAGGAAAGGATGTCGGAATCCCCTGTGGAGACCACAGAGAAAGACCTAGTTCCCCACCTCATGGCGACCGGAGGCCTCACATCCTTTGAAAACTCCAGAAGTACGCGGAGATCAGTGCCTCCAAAGGAGACGATGCCTGACTCCTCGTGAAACTTGATAGGAGTCCCAGGATTCCTGTGGCACGTGGAAAGGGACCCTTGGTCTCCGGCCTCAGCTGGAGAGGCGTCCCAATTGCCCTGCAAAGCCTTGAGGAGAATCCCGAGTTGTCCCTCGCAACTAGGCAGGAGTCCTGACTTCGCTGAACAAACACGTGCTTGGAAGGGCCATCCCCGTCGTAACTCGCGAATATACCCCAGGTTCCCGCCGCAACTCGAGAAAAACCATGAGACTTCCCCCTCGCCGCGAGATGAGGCCCGATTCCCCTGCACTGCGTGCAGAGCAATTCCGTGTTGCACATCACACATGAAAGGAGCCTTGATTTCCTTGTTGGCACTCCAGAGAAACCACAAGAACACTGTTTCAAGGCTAGAGGGATCCTGAGGTCACTGTAGCAACACGAAAGAGCTCCGTGGACCAAAAATCAACTCGAGATGAGAGGTTAGTCCCTGGCTTCGACTCCAGAGGAATAACACCTTACCACAAGCACCTCAAGAGGAGGCTTCTCTCAGCTCTAGGTATGTGAGAGGGACCCTGAGTTTACGGCCTCAAGTGCAATGGACACCGCGATTCCCTGACGTGAAATAAGGCCGGATATCCCTGCAGTGACTTGAATGCAGGCTCGTCTTGCATCTCCCAAGACGAAAGGATGTCTGAATCCCCTGTGGAGACCACAGAGAATGACCTAGTTCCCCATCTCATCGCGACCGGAGGCCTCACATCCTTTGAAAACTCCAGAGGTACGCGGAGATCAGTGCCTCCAAAGGAGACGATGCCTGACTCCTCGTGAAACTTGATAGGAGTTACAGGATTCCTGTGGCACGTGGAAAGGGACACTTGGTCTCCCGCCTCAGCTGGAAAGGCGTCCCAATTGCCCTGCCAAGCCTCGAGGAGAATCCCGAGTTGTCCCTCGCAACTAGGCAGGAGTCCTGACGTCGTTGAACAAACACGTGGGTGGAAGGGCCATCCCCGTCGTAACTCGAGAATATACCCCAGGTTCCCACCGCAACTCGAGAAAAACCATGAGACTTCACCCTCGCCGCGAGATGAGGCCCGATTCCCCTGCACTGCGTGCAGAGCAATTCCGTGTTGCACATCACACATGAAAGGAGCCTTGATTTCCTTGATGGCACTCCAGAGAAACCCCAAGAACACTGTTTCAAGGCTGGAGGGATCCTGAGGTCCCTGTAGCAGCACGAAAGAGCTCCGTGGACCATGAATCAACTCGAGATGAGAGGTTAGTCCCTGGCTTCGAATCCAGAGGAATACCACCTTACCACAAGCACCTCAAGAGGAGGCTTCTCTCAGCTCTAGCTATGTGAGAGGGACCCTGAGTTTGCGGCCTCAAGTGGAATGGAGACCGCGATGCCCTGACTCGAAATAAGGCCGGATATCCCTGCAGTGACTTGAATACAGGCTCGTCTTGCATCTCCCAAGACGAAAGGATGTCTGAATCCCCTGTGGAGACCACAGAGAAAGACCTAGGTCCCCACCTCATCGCGACCGGAGGCCTCACATCCTTTAAAAACTCCAGAGGTACGCGGAGATCAGTGCCTCCAAAGGAGACGATGCCTGACTCCTCGTGAAACTTGATAGGAGTCCCAGGATTCCTGTGGCACGTGGAAAGGGACCCTTGGCCTCCCGCCTCAGCTGGAGAGGCGTCCCAATTGCCCTGCCAAACCTCGAGGAGAATCCCGAGTTGTCCCTCGCAACTAGGCAGGAGTCCTGACGTCGCTAAACAAACACGTGGGTGGAAGGGCCATCCCCGTCGTAACTCGAGAATATAACCCAGGTTCCCGCCGCAACTCGAGAAAAACCATGAGACTTCCCCCTCGCCGCGAGATGAGGCCCGATTCCCCTGCACTGCGTGCAGAGCAATTCCGTGTTGCACATCACACATGAAAGGAGCCTTGATTTCCTTGATGGCACTCCAGAGAAACCCCAAGAACACTGTTTCAAATTTGAGGGATCCTGAGGTCACTGTAGCAACACGAAAGAGCTCCGTGGACCAAAAATCAACTCGAGATGAGAGGTTAGTCCCTGGCTTCGACTCCAGAGGAATACCACCTTACCACAAGCACCTCAAGAGGAGGCTTCTCTCAGCTCGATGTATGTGAGAGGGACCCTGAGTTTGCGGCCTCAAGTGGAATGGACACCGCGATGCCCTGACTCAAAATAAGGCCGGATATCCCTGCAGTGACTTGAATGCAGGCTCGTCTTGCATCTCCCAAGACGAAAGGATGTCTGAATCCCCTGTGGAGACCTCAGAGAAAGATCTAGTTCCCCACCTCATCGCGACCGGAGGCCTCACATCCTTTGAAAACTCCAGAGGTACGCGGAGATCAGTGCCTCCAAAGGAGACGATGCCTGACTCCTCGTGAAACTTGATAGGAGTCCCAGGATTCCTGTGGCACGTGGAAAGGGACACTTGGTCTCCCGCCTCAGCTGGAGAGGCGTCCCAATTGCCCTGCCAAGCCTCGAGGAGAATCCCGAGTTGTCCCTCGCAACTAGGCAGGAGTCCTGACGTCGCTGAACAAACACGTGGGTGGAAGGGCTATCCCCGTCGTAACTCGAGAATATACTCCAGGTTCCCGCCGCAACTCGAGAAAAACCATGAGACTTCCCCCTCGCCACGAGATGAGGCCCGATTCCCCTGCACTGCGTGCAGAGCAATTCCGTGTTGCACATCACACATGAAAGGAGCCTTGATTTCCTTGTTGGAACTCCAGAGAACCCCAAGAACACTGTTTCAAGGCTAGAGTGATCCCGAGGTCACTGTAGCAACACGAAAGAGCTCCGTGGACCAAAAATCAACTCGAGATGAGAGTTTAGTCCCTGGCTTCGACACCAGAGGAATACCACCTTACCACAAGCACCTCAACAGGAGGCTTCTCTCAGCTCTAGGTATGTGAGAGGGACCCTGAGTTTGCGGCCTCAAGTAGAATGGAGACCGCGATGCCCTGACGTGAAATAAGGCCGGATATCCCTGCAGTGACTTGAATGCAGGCTCGTCTTGCATCTCCCAAGAGGAAAGGATGTCGGAATCCCCTGTGGAGACCACAGAGAAAGACTTAGTTCCCCACCTCATGGCGACCGGAGGCCTCACATCCTTTGAAAACTCCAGAAGTACGCGGAGATCAGTGCCTCCAAAGGAGACGATGCCTGACTCCTCGTGAAACTTGATAGGAGTCCCAGGATTCCTGTGGCACGTGGAAAGGGACCCTTGGTCTCCGGCCTCAGCTGGAGAGGCGTCCCAATTGCCCTGCAAAGCCTTGAGGAGAATCCCGAGTTGTCCCTCGCAACTAGGCAGGAGTCCTGACTTCGCTGAACAAACACGTGGGTGGAAGGGCCATCCCCGTCGTAACTCGCGAATATACCCCAGGTTCCCGCCGCAACTCGAGAAAAACCATGAGACTTCCCCCTCGCCGCGAGATGAGGCCCGATTCCCCTGCACTGCGTGCAGAGCAATTCCGTGTTGCACATCACACATGAAAGGAGCCTTGATTTCCTTGTTGGCACTCCAGAGAAACCCCAAGAACACTGTTTCAAGGCTAGAGGGATCCTGAGGTCACTGTAGCAACACGAAAGAGCTCCGTGGACCAAAAATCAACTCGAGATGAAAGGTTAGTCCCTGGCTTCGACTCCAGAGGAATACCACCTTACCACAAGCACCTCAAGAGGAGGCTTCTCTCAGCTCTAGCTATGTGAGAGGGACCCTGAGTTTGCGGCCTCAAATGGAATGGACACCGCGATTCCCTGACGTGAAATAAGGCCGGATATCCCTGCAGTGACTTGAATGCAGGCTCGTCTTGCATCTCCCAAGAGGAAAGGATGTCGGAATCCCCTGTGGAGACCACAGAGAAAGACCTAGTTCCCCACCTCATGGCGACCGGAGGCCTCACATCCTTTGAAAACTTCAGAGGTACGCGGAGATCAGTGCCTCCAAAGGAGACGATGCCTGACTCCTCGTGAAACTTGATAGGAGTTACAGGATTCCTGTGGCACGTGGAAAGGGACACTTGGTCTCCCGCCTCAGCTGTAGAGGCGTCCCAATTGCCCTGCCAAGCCTCGAGGAGAATCCCGAGTTGTCCCTCGCAACTAGGCAGGAGTCCTGACGTCGTTGAACAAACACGTGGGTGGAAGGGCCATCCCCGTCGTAACTCGAGAATATACCCCAGGTTCCCACCGCAACTCGAGAAAAACCATGAGACTTCACCCTCGCCGCGAGATGAGGCCCGATTCCCCTGCACTGCATGCAGAGCAATTCCGTGTTGCACATCACACATGAAAGGAGCCTTGATTTCCTTGATGGCACTCCAGAGAAACCCCAAGAACACTGTTTCAAGGCTGGAGGGATCCTGAGGACCCTGTAGCAGCACGAAAGAGCTCCGTGGACCATGAATCAACTCGAGATGAGAGGTTAGTCCCTGGCTTCGAATCCAGAGGAATACCACCTTACCACAAGCACCTCAAGAGGAGGCTTCTCTCAGCTCTAGCTATGTGAGAGGGACCCTGAGTTTGCGGCCTCAAGTTGAATGGAGACCGCGATGCCCTGACTCGAAATAAGGCCGGATATCCCTGCAGTGACTTGAATGCAGGCTCGTCTTGCATCTCCCAAGACGAAAGGATGTCTGAATCCCCTGTGGAGACCACAGAGAAAGACCTAGGTCCCCACCTCATCGCGACCGGAGGCCTCACATCCTTTGAAAACTCCAGAGGTACGCGGAGATCAGTGCCTCCAAAGGAGACGATGCCTGACTCCTCGTGAAACTTGATAGGAGTCCCAGGATTCCTGTGGCACGTGGAAAGGGACCCTTGGCCTCCCGCCTCAGCTGGAGAGGCGTCCCAATTGCCCTGCCAAACCTCGAGGAGAATCCCGAGTTGTCCCTCGCAACTAGGCAGGAGTCCTGACGTCGCTAAACAAACACGTGGGTGGAAAGGCCATCCCCGTCGTAACTCGAGAATATAACCCAGGTTCCCGCCGCAACTCGAGAAAAACCATGAGACTTCCCCCTCGCCGCGAGATGAGGCCCGATTCCCCTGCACTGCGTGCAGAGCAATTCCGTGTTGCACATCACACATGAAAGGAGCCTTGATTTCCTTGATGGCACTCCAGAGAAACCCCAAGAACACTGTTTCAAATTTGAGGGATCCTGAGGTCACTGTAGCAACACGAAAGAGCTCCGTGGACCAAAAATCAACTCGAGATGAGAGGTTAGTCCCTGGCTTCGACTCCAGAGGAATACCACCTTACCACAAGCACCTCAAGAGGAGGCTTCTCTCAGCTCGATGTATGTGAGAGGGACCCTGAGTTTGCGGCCTCAAGTGGAATGGACACCGCGATGCCCTGACTCAAAATAAGGCCGGATATCCCAGCATTGACTTGAATGCAGGCTCGTCTTGCATCTTCCAAGACGAAAGGATGTCTGAATCCCCTGTGGAGACCTCAGAGAAAAATCTAGTTCCCCACCTCATCGCGACCGGAGGCCTCACATCCTTTGAAAACTCCAGAGGTACGCGGAGATCAGTGCCTCCAAAGGAGACGATGCCTGACTCCTCGTGAAACTTGATAGGAGTCCCAGGATTCCTGTGGCACGTGGAAAGGGACACTTGGTCTCCCGCCTCAGCTGGAGAGGCGTCCCAATTGCCCTGCCAAGCCTCGAGGAGAATCCCGAGTTGTCCCTCGCAACTAGGCAGGAGTCCTGACGTCGCTGAACAAACACGTGGGTGGAAGGGCTATCCCCGTCGTAACTCGAGAATATACTCCAGGTTCCCGCCGCAACTCGAGAAAAACCATGAGACTTCCCCCTCGCCACGAGATGAGGCCCGATTCCCCTGCACTGCGTGCAGAGCAATTCCATGTTGCACATCACACATGAAAGGAGCCTTGATTTCCTTGATGGAACTCCAGAGAACCCCAAGAACACTGTTTCAAGGCTAGAGTGATCCCGAGGTCACTGTAGCAACACGAAAGAGCTCCGTGGACCAAAAATCAACTCGAGATGAGAGTTTAGTCCCTGGCTTCGACACCAGAGGAATACCACCTTACCACAAGCACCTCAACAGGAGGCTTCTCTCAGCTCTAGGTATGTGAGAGGGACCCTGAGTTTGCGGCCTCAAGTGGAATGGAGACCGCGATGCCCTGACGTGAAATAAGGCCGGATATCCCTGCAGTGACTTGAATGCAGGCTCGTCTTGCATCTCCCAAGAGGAAAGGATGTCGGAATCCCCTGTGGAGACCACAGAGAAAGACCTAGTTCCCCACCTCATGGCGACCGGAGGCCTCACATCCTTTGAAAACTCCAGAAGTACGCGGAGATCAGTGCCTCCAAAGGAGACGATGCCTGACTCCTCGTGAAACTTGATAGGAGTCCCAGGATTCCTGTGGCACGTGGAAAGGGACCCTTGGTCTCCGGCCTCAGCTGGAGAGGCGTCCCAATTGCCCTGCAAAGCCTTGAGGAGAATCCCGAGTTGTCCCTCGCAACTAGGCAGGAGTCCTGACTTCGCTGAACAAACACGTGGGTGGAAGGGCCATCCCCATCGTAACTCGCGAATATACCCCAGGTTCCCGCCGCAACTCGAGAAAAACCATGAGACTTCCCCCTCGCCGCGAGATGAGGCCCGATTCCCCTGCACTGCGTGCAGAGCAATTCCGTGTTGCACATCACACATGAAAGGAGCCTTGATTTCCTTGTTGGCACTCCAGAGAAACCCCAAGAACACTGTTTCAAGGCTAGAGGGATCCTGAGGTCACTGTAGCAACACGAAAGAGCTCCGTGGACCAAAAATCAACTTGAGATGAGAGGTTAGTCCCTGGCTTCGACTCCAGAGGAATAACACCTTACCACAAGCACCTCAAGAGGAGGCTTCTCTCAGCTCTAGCTATGTGAGAGGGACCCTGAGTTTGCGGCCTCAAGTGGAATGGACACCGCGATTCCCTGACGTGAAATAAGGCCGGATATCCCTGCAGTGACTTGAATGCAGGCTCGTCTTGCATCTCCCAAGAGGAAAGGATGTCGGAATCCCCTGTGGAGACCACAGTGAAAGACCTAGTTCCCCACCTCATGGCGACCGGAGGCCTCACATCCTTTGAAAACTCCAGAAGTACGCGGAGATCAGTGCCTCCAAAGGAGACGATGCCTGACTCCTCGTGAAACTTGATAGGAGTCCCAGGATTCCTGTGGCACGTGGAAAGGGACTCTTGGTCTCCGGCTTCAGCTGGAGAGGCGTCCCAATTGCCCTGCAAAGCCTTGAGGAGAATCCCGAGTTGTCCCTCACAACTAGGCAGGAGTCCTGACTTCGCTGAACAAACACGTGGTTGGAAGGGCCATCCCCGTCGTAACTCGCGAATATACCCCAGGTTCCCGCCGCAACTCGAGAAAAACCATGAGACTTCCCCCGCGCCGCGAGATGAGGCCCGATTCCCCTGCATTGCGTGCAGAGCAATTCCGTGTTGCACATCACACATGAAAGGAGCCTTGATTTCCTTGTTGGCACTCCAGAGAAACCACAAGAACACTGTTTCAAGGCTAGAGGGATCCTGAGGTCACTGTAGCAAAACGAAAGAGCTCCGTGGACCAAAAATCAACTCGAGATGAGAGGTTAGTCCCTGGCTTCGACTCCAGAGGAATAACACCTTACCACAAGCACCTCAAGAGGAGGCTTCTCTCAGCTCTAGCTATGTGAGAGGGACCCTGAGTTTGAGGCCTCAAGTGGAATGTACACCGCGATTCCCTGACGTGAAATAAGGCCGGATATCCCTGCAGTGACTTGAATGCAGGCTCGTCTTGCATCTCCCAAGACGAAAGGATGTCTGAATCCCCTGTGGAGACCACAGAGAATGACCTAGTTCCCCATCTCATCGCGACCGGAGGCCTCACATCCTTTGAAAACTCCAGAGGTACGCGGAGATCAGTGCCTCCAAAGGAGACGATGCCTGACTCCTCGTGAAACTTGATAGGAGTTACAGGATTCCTGTGGCACGTGGAAAGGGACACTTGGTCTCCCGCCTCAGCTGGAGAGGCGTCCCAATTGCCCTGCCAAGCCTCGAGGAGAATCCCGAGTTGTCCCTCGCAACTAGGCAGGAGTCCTGACGTCGTTGAACAAACACGTGGGTGGAAGGGCCATCCCCGTCGTAACTCGAGAATATACCCCAGGTTCCCACCGCAACTCGAGAAAAACCATGAGACTTCACCCTCGCCGCGAGATGAGGCCCGATTCCCCTGCACTGCGTGCAGAGCAATTCCGTGTTGCACATCACACATGAAAGGAGCCTTGATTTCCTTGATGGCACTCCAGAGAAACCCCAAGAACACTGTTTCAAGGCTGGAGGGATCCTGAGGTCCCTGTAGCAGCACGAAAGAGCTCCGTGGACCATGAATCAACTCGAGATGAGAGGTTAGTCCCTGGCTTCGACTCCAGAGGAATACCACCTTACCACAAGCACCTCAAGAGGAGGCTTCTCTCAGCTCTAGCTATGTGAGAGGGACCCTGAGTTTGCGGCCTCAAGTGGAATGGAGACCGCGATGCCCTGACTCGAAATAAGGCCGGATATCCCTGCAGTGACTTGAATGCAGGCTCGTCTTGCATCTCCCAAGACGAAAGGATGTCTGAATCCCCTGTGGAGACCACAGAGAAAGACCTAGGTCCCCACCTCATCGCGACCGGAGGCCTCACATCCTTTAAAAACTCCAGAGGTACGCGGAGATCAGTGCCTCCAAAGGAGACGATGCCTGACTCCTCGTGAAACTTGATAGGAGTCCCAGGATTCCTGTGGCACGTGGAAAGGGACCCTTGGCCTCCCGCCTCAGCTGTAGAGGCGTCCCAATTGCCCTGCCAAACCTCGAGGAGAATCCCGAGTTGTCCCTCGCAACTAGGCAGGAGTCCTGACGTCGCTAAACAAACACGTGGGTGGAAGGGCCATCCCCGTCGTAACTCGAGAATATAACCCAGGTTCCCGCCGCAACTCGAGAAAAACCATGAGACTTCCCCCTCGCCGCGAGATGAGGCCCGATTCCCCTGCACTGCGTGCAGAGCAATTCCGTGTTGCACATCACACATGAAAGGAGCCTTGATTTCCTTGATGGCACTCCAGAGAAACCCCAAGGACACTGTTTCAAATTTGAGGGATCCTGAGGTCACTGTAGCAACACGAAAGAGCTCCGTGGACCAAAAATCAACTCGAGATGAGAGGTTAGTCCCTGGCTTCGACTCCAGAGGAATACCACCTTACCACAAGCACCTCAAGAGGAGGCTTCTCTCAACTCGATGTATGTGAGAGGGACCCTGAGTTTGCGGCCTCAAGTGGAATGGACACCGCGATGCCCTGACTCAAAATAAGGCCGGATATCCCTGCAGTGACTTGAATGCAGGCTCGTCTTGCATCTCCCAAGACGAAAGGATGTCTGAATCCCCTGTGGAGACCTCAGAGAAAGATCTAGTTCCCCACCTCATCGCGACCGGAGGCCTCACATCCTTTGAAAACTCCAGAGGTACGCGGAGATCAGTGCCTCCAAAGGAGACGATGCCTGACTCCTCGTGAAACTTGATAGGAGTCCCAGGATTCCTGTGGCATGTGGAAAGGGACCCTTGGTCTCCGGCCTCAGCTGGAGAGGCGTCCCAATTGCCCTGCAAAGCCTTGAGGAGAATCCCGAGTTGTCCCTCGCAACTAGGCAGGAGTCCTGACTTCGCTGAACAAACACGTGGGTGGAAGGGCCATCCCCGTCGTAACTCGCGAATATACCCCAGGTTCCCGCCGCAACTCGAGAAAAACCATGAGACTTCCCCCTCGCCGCGAGATGAGGCCCGATTCCCCTGCACTGCGTGCAGAGCAATTCCGTGTTGCACATCACACATGAAAGGAGCCTTGATTTCCTTGTTGGCACTCCAGAGAAACCCCAAGAACACTGTTTCAAGGCTAGAGGGATCCGGAGGTCACTGTAGCAACACGAAAGAGCTCCGTGGACCAAAAATCAACTTGAGATGAGAGGTTAGTCCCTGGCTTCGACTCCAGAGGAATAACACCTTACCACAAGCACCTCAAGAGGAGGCTTCTCTCAGCTCTAGGTATGTGAGAGGGACCCTGAGTTTGCGGCCTCAAGTGGAATGGACACCGCGATTCCCTGACGTGAAATAAGGCCGGATATCCCTGCAGTGACTTGAATGCAGGCTCGTCTTGCATCTCCCAAGACGAAAGGATGTCTGTATCCCCTGTGGAGACCACAGAGAATGACCTAATTCCCCATCTCATCGCGACCGGAGGCCTCACATCCTTTGAAAACTCCAGAGGTACGCGGAGATCAGTGCCTCCAAAGGAGACGATGCCTGACTCCTCGTGAAACTTGATAGGAGTCACAGGATTCCTGTGGCACGTGGAAAGGGACACTTGGTCTCCCGCCTCAGCTGGAGAGGCGTCACAATTGCCCTGCCAAGCCTCGAGGAGAATCCCGAGTTGTCCCTCGCAACTAGGCAGGAGTCCTGACGTCGTTGAACAAACACGTGGGTGGAAGGGCCATCCCCGTCGTAACTCGAGAATATACCCCAGGTTCCCGCCGCAACTCGAGAAAAACCATGAGACTTCCCGCTCGCCACGAGATGAGGCCCGATTCCCCTGCACTGCGTGCAGAGAAATTCCGTGTTGCACATCACACATGAAAGGAGCCATGATTTCCTTGATGGCACTCCAGAGAAACCCCAAGAACACTGTTTCAAGGTTGAGGGATCCTGAGGTCACTGTAGCAACACGAAAGAGCTCCGTGGACCAAAAATCAACTCGAGATGAGAGGTTAGTCCCTGGCTTCGACTCCAGAGGAATATCACCTTACCACAAGCACCTCAAGAGGAGGCTTCTCTCAGCTCTAGCTATGTGAGAGGGACCCTGAGTTTGCGGCCTCAAGTGGAATGGAGACCGCGATGCCCTGACTCGAAATAAGGCCGGATATCCCTTCAGTGACTTGAATGCAGGCTCGTCTTGCATCTCCCAAGACGAAAGGATGTCTGAAACCCCTGTGGAGACCACAGAGAAAGACCTAGTTCCCCACCTCATCGCGACCGGAGGCCTCACATCCTTTGAAAACTCCAGAGGTACGCGGAGATCAGTGTCTCCAAAGGAGACGATGCCTGACTCCTCGTGAAACTTGATAGGAGTCCCAGGATTCCTGTATCACGTGGAAAGTTACCCTTGGTCTCCCGCCTCAGCTGGAGAGGCGTCCCAATTGCCCTGCCAAGCCTCGAGGAGAATACCGAGTTGTCCCTCGCAACTAGGCAGGAGTCCTGACGTCGCTGAACAAACACGTGGGTGGAAGGGCCATCCCCGTCGTAACTCGAGAATATACTCTAGGTTCCCGCCGTAACTCGAGAAAAACCATGAGACTTCCCCCTCTCCGCGAGATGAGGCCCGATTCCCCTGCACTGCGTGCAGAGCAATTCCGTGTTGCACATCACACATGAAAGGAGCCTTGATTTCCTTGATGGCACTCCAGAGAAACCCCAAGAACACTGTTTCAAGGCTAGAGGGATCCTAAGGTCACTGTAGCAACACGAAAGAGCTCCGTGGACCAAAAATCAACTCGAGATGAAAGGTTAGTCCCTGGCTTCGACTCCAGAGGAATACCACCTTACCACAACCACCTCAAGAGGAGGCTTCTCTCAGCTCTAGCTATGTGAGAGGGACACTGAGTTTGCGGCCTCAAGTGGAATGGACACCGCGATTCCCTGACGCGAAATAAGGCCGGATATCCCTGCAGTGACTTGAATGCAGTCTCGTCTTGCATCTCCCAAGACAAAAGGATGTCTGAATCCCCTGTGGAGACCACAGAGAAAGACCTAGTTCCCAACCTCATCGCGACCGGAGGCCTCACATCCTTTGAAAACTCCAGAGGTACGCGGAGATCAGTGCCTCCAAAGGAGACGATGCCTGACTCCTCGTGAAACTTGATAGGAGTCCCAGGATTCCTGTGCCACGTGGAAAGGGACCCTTGGTCTCCCGCCTCAGCTGGAGAGGCGTCCCAATTGCCCTGCCAAGCCTCGAGGAGAATCCCGAGTTGTCCCTCGCAACTAGGCAGGAGTCCTGACGTCGCTGAACAAACATGTGGGCGGAAGGGCCATCCCCGTCGTAACTCGAGAATATAGCCCAGGTTCCCGCCGCAACTCGAGAAAAACCATGAGACTTCCCCCTCGCCGTGAGATGAGGCCCGATTCCCCTGCACTGCGTGCAGAGCAATTCCGTGTTCCACATGACACATGAAAGGAGCCTTGATTTCCTCGATGGCACTCCAGAGAAACCCCAAGAACACTGTTTCAAGGTTGAGGGATCCTGAGGTCACTGTAGCAACACGAAAGAGCTCCGTGGACCAAAAATCAACTCGAGATGAGAGGTTAGTCCCTGGCTTCGACTCCAGAGGAATACCACCTTACCACAAGCACCTCAAGAGGAGGCTTCTCTCAGCTCTATGTATGTGAGAGGGACCCTGAGTTTGCGGGCTCAAGTGGAATGGACACCGCGATGCCCTGACTCGAAATAAGGCCGGATATCCCTGCAGTGACTTGAATGCAGGCTCGTCTTGCATCTCCCAAGACGAAAGGATGTCTGAATCCCCTGTGGAGACCACAGAGAAAGACCTAGTTCCCCACCTCATCGCGACCGGAAGCCTCACATCTTTTGAAAACTCCAGAGGTACGCAGAGATCAGTGCCTCCAAAGGAGACGATGCCTGACTCCTCGTGAAACTTGATAGGAGTCCCAGGATTCCTGTGGCACGTGGAAAGGGACCCTTGGTTTCCCGCCTCAGCTGGAGAGGCGTCCCAATTGCCCTGCCAAGCCTCGAGGAGAATCCCAATTTGTCCCTCGCAACTAGGCAGGAGTCCTGACGTCGCTGAACAAACACGTGGGTGGAAGGGCCATCCCCGTGGTAACTCGAGAATATACCCCAGGTTCCCACCGCAACTCGAGAAAAACCATGAGACTTCACCCTCGCCGCGAGATGAGGCCCGATTCCCCTGCACTGCGTGCAGAGCAATTCCGTGTTGCACATCACACATGAAAGGAGCCTTGATTTCCTTGATGGCACTCCAGAGAAACCCCAAGAACACTGTTTCAAGGCTGGAGGGATCCTGAGGTCCTTGTAGCAGCACGAAAGAGCTCCGTGGACCATGAATCAACTCGAGATGAGAGGTTAGTCCCTGGCTTCGAATCCAGAGGAATACCACCTTACCACAAGCACCTCAACAGGAGGCTTCTCTCAGCTCTAGCTATGTGAGAGGGACCCTGAGTTTGCGGCCTCAAGTGGAATGGAGACCGCGATGCCCTGACTCGAAATAAGGCCGGATATCCCTACAGTGACTTGAATGCAGGCTCGTCTTGCATCTCCCAAGACGAAAGGATGTCTGAATCCCCTGTGGAGACCACAGAGAAAGACCTAGGTCCCCACCTCATCGCGACCGGAGGCCTCACATCCTTTAAAAACTCCAAAAGTACTCGGAGATCAGTGCCTCCAAAGGAGACGACGCCTGACTCCTCGTGAAACTTGATAGGAGTCCCAGGATTCCTGTGGCACGTGGAAAGGGACCCTTGGTCTCCCGCCTCAGCTGGAGAGGCGTCCCAATTGTCCTGCCAAGCCTCGAGGAGAATCCCGAGTTGTCCCTCGCAACTAGGCAGGAGTCCTGACGTCGCTGAACAAACACCTGGGTGGAAGGGCCATCCCCGTCGTAACTCGAGAATATACCCCAGGTTCCCGCCACAACTCGAGAAAAACCATGAGACTTCCCCCTCGCCGCGAGATGAGGCCCGATTTCCCTGCACTGCGTGCAGAGCAATTCCGTGCTGCACATCACACATGAAAGGAGCCTTAATTTCCTTGACGGCACTCCAGAGAAACCCCAAGAACACTGTTTCAAGGCTAGAGGGATCCTGAGGTCACTGTAGCAACACGAAAGAGCTCCGTGGACCAAAAATCAACTCGAGATGAGAGGTTAGTCCCTGGCTTCGACTCCAGAGGAATACCACCTTACCACAAGCACCTCGAGGGGAGGCTTCTCTCAGCTCTAGGTATGTGAGAGGGACCCTGAGTTTGCGGCCTCAAGTGGAATGGACACCGCGATGCCCTGACTCGAAATAAGGCCGGATATCCCTGCAGTGACTTGAATGCAGGCTCGTCTTGCATCTCCCAAGACGAAAGGATGTCTGAATCCCCTGTGGAGACCACAGAGAATGACCTACTTCCCCACCTCATTGCGAACGGAGGCCTCACATCCTTTGAAAACTTCAGAGGCACGCGGAGATCAGTGCCTCCAAAGGAGACGATGCCTGACTCCTCGTGAAACTTGATAGGAGTCCCAGGATGCCTGTGCACGTGGAAAGGGACCCCTGGTCTCCCGCCTCAGCTTGAGAGGCGTCCCAATTGCCCTGCCAAGCCTCGAGGAGAATCCCGAGGTGTCCCTCGCAACTAGGCAGGAGTCCTGACTTCGCTGAACAAACACGTGGTTGGAAGGGCCATCCCCGTCGTAACTCGAGAAAATACCCCAGGTTCCCGCCGCAACTAGAGAAAAATCATGAGACTTCCCCCTCGCCGCGACATGAGGCCCGATACCCTGCACTGGGTGCAGAGCAATTCCGTGTTGCACATCACACATGAAAGGAGCCTTGATTTCCTTGATGGCACTCCAGAGAAACCCCAAGAACACTGTTTCAAGGCTAGAGGGATCCTGAGGTCACTGTAGCAACACGAAAGAGCTCCGTGGACCAAAAATCAACTCGAGATGAGAGGTTAGTCCCTGGCTTCGACTCCAGAGGAATACCACCTTACCACAAGCACCTCAAGAGGAGGCTTCTCTCAGCTCTAGGTATGTGAGAGGGACCCTGAGTTTGCGGCCTCAAGTGGAATGGACACCGCGATGCCCTGACTCAAAATAAGGCCGGACATCCCAGCAGTGACTTGAATGCAGGCTCGTCTTGCATCTCCCAAGACGAAAGGATGTCTGAATCCCCTGTGGAGACCTCAGAGAAAGATCTAGTTCCCCACCTCATCGCGACCGGAGGCCTCACATCCTTTGAAAACTCCAGAGGTACGCGGAGATCAGTGCCTCCAAAGGAGACGATGCCTGACTCCTCGTGAAACTTGATAGGAGTCCCAGGATTCCTGTGGCACGTGGAAAGGGACCCTTGGTCTCCCGCCTCAGCTGGAGAGGCGTCCCAATTGCCCTGCCAAGCCTCGAGGAGAATTCCGAGTTTTCCCTCGCAACTAGGCAGGAGTCCTGACGTTGCTGAAGAAACACGTGTGTGGAAGGGCTATCCCCGTCGTAACTCGAGAATATAATCCAGGTTCCCGCCGCAACTCGAGAAGAACCATGAGACTTCCCCCTCGCCACGAGATGAGGCCCGATTCCCCTGCACTGCGTGCAGAGCAATTCCGTGTTGCACATCACACATGAAAGGAGCCTTGATTTCCTTGATGGAACTCCAGAGAAACCCCAAGAACACTGTTTCAAGGCTAGAGGGATCCTGAGGTCACTGTAGCAACACAAAAGAGCTCCGTGGACCAAAAATCAACTCGAGATGAGAGGTTAGTCCCTGGCTTCGACTCCAGAGGAATACCACCTTACCACAAGCACCTCAAGAGGAGGCTTCTCTCAGCTCTATGTATGTGAGAGGGACCCTGAGTTTGCGGCCTCAAGTGGAATGGACACCGCGATTCCCTGACGCGAAATAAGGCCGGATATCCCTGCAGTGACTTGAATGCAGGCTCGTCTTGCATCTCCCAAGACGAAAGGATGTCTGAATCCCCTGTGGAGACCACAGAGAATGACCTAGTTTCCCACCTCATCGCGACCGGAGGCCTCACATCCTTTGAAAACTCCAGAGGTACGCGGAGATCAGTGCCTCCAAAGGAGACGATGCCTGACTCCTCGTGAAACTTGATAGGAGTCACAGGATTCCTGTGGCACGTGGAAAGGAACCCTTGGTCTCCCGTCTCAGCTGGAGAGGCGTCCCAATTGCCCTGCCAAGCCTCGAGGAGAATCCCGAGTTGTCCCTGGCAACTAGGCAGGAGTCCTGACGTCGTTGAAGAAACACGTGGGTGGAAGGGCCATGCCCGTCGTAACTCGAGAATATACCCCAGGTTCCCACCGCAACTCGAGAAAAACCATGAGACTTCCCCCTCGCCGCGAGATGAGGCCCGATTCCCCTGCACTGCGTGCAGAGCAATTCCGTGTTGCACATCACACATGAAAGGAGCCATGATTTCCTTGATGGCACTCCAGAGAAACCCCAAGAACACTGTTTCAAGGTTGAGGGATCCTGAGGTCACTGTAGCAACACGAAAGAGCTCCGTGGACCAAAAATCAACTCGAGATGAGAGGTTAGTCCCTGGCTTCGACTCCAGAGGAATACCACCTTACCACAAGCACCTCAAGAGGAGGCTTCTCTCAGCTCTAGCTATGTGAGAGGGACCCTGAGTTTGCGGCCTCAAGTGGAATGGAGACCGCGATGCCCTGACTCGAAATAAGGCCGGATATCCCTTCAGTGACTTGAATGCAGGCTCGTCTTGCATCTCCCAAGACGAAAGGATGTCTGAATCCCCTGTGGAGACCACAGAGAAAGACCTAGTTCCCCACCTCTTCGCGACCGGAGGCCTCACATCCTTTGAAAACTCCAGAGGTACGCGGAGATCAGTGTCTCCAAAGGAGACGATGCCTGACTCCTCGTGAAACTTGATAGGAGTCCCAGGATTCCTGTATCACGTGGAAAGGGACCCTTGGTCTCCCGCCTCAGCTGGAGAGGCGTCCCAATTGCCCTGCCAAGCCTCGAGGAGAATACCGAGTTGTCCCTCGCAACTAGGCAGGAGTCCTGACGTCGCTGAACAAACACGTGGGTGGAAGGGCCATCCCCGTCGTAACTCGAGAATATACTCCAGGTTCCCGCCGTAACTCGAGAAAAACCATCAGACTTCCCCCTCGCCGCGAATTGAGGCCCGATACCCTGCACTGGGTGCAGAGCAATTCCGTGTTGCACATCACACATGAAAGGAGCCTTGATTTCCTTGATGGCACTCCAGAGAAACCCCAAGAACACTGTTTCAAGGCTAGAGGGATCCTGAGGTCACTGTAGCAACACGAAAGAGCTCCGTGGACCAAAAATCAACTCGAGATGAGAGGTTAGTCCCTGGCTTCGACTCCAGAGGAATACCACCTTACCACAAGCACCTCAAGAGGAGGCTTCTCTCAGCTCTAGGTATGTGAGAGGGACCCTGAGTTTGCGGCCTCAAGTGGAATGGACACCGCAATGCCCTGACTCAAAATAAGGCCGGATATCCCTGCAGTGACTTAAATGCAGGCTCGTCTTGCATCTCCCAAGACGAAAGGATGTCTGAATCCCCTGTGGAGACCTCAGAGAAAGATCTAGTTCCCCACCTCATCGCGACCGGAGGCCTCACATCCTTTGAAAACTCCAGAGGTACGCGGAGATCAGTGCCTCCAAAGGAGACGATGCCTGACTCCTCGTGAAACTTGATAGGAGTCCCAGGATTCCTGTGGCACGTGGAAAGGGACCCTTGGTTTCCCGCCTCAGCTGGAGAGGCATCCCAATTGCCCTGCCAAGCCTCGAGGAGAATCCCAATTTGTCCCTCGCAACTAGGCAGGAGTCCTGACGTCGCTGAACAAACACGTGGGTGGAAGGGCCATCCCCGTGGTAACTCGAGAATATACCCCAGGTTCCCACCGCAACTCGAGAAAAACCATGAGACTTCACCCTCGCCGCGAGATGAGGCCCGATTCCCCTGCACTGCGTGCAGAGCAATTCCGTGTTGCACATCACACATGAAAGGAGCCTTGATTTCCTTGATGGCACTCCAGAGAAACCCCAAGAACACTGTTTCAAGGCTGGAGGGATCCTGAGGTCCCTGTAGCAGCACGAAAGAGCTCCGTGGACCATGAATCAACTCGAGATGAGAGGTTAGTCCCTGGCTTCGAATCCAGAGGAATACCACCTTACCACAAGCACCTCAAGAGGAGGCTTCTCTCAGCTCTAGCTATGTGAGAGGGACCCTGAGTTTGCGGCCTCAAGTGGAATGGAGACCGCGATGCCCTGACTCGAAATAAGGCCGGATATCCCTGCAGTGACTTGAATGCAGGCTCGTCTTGCATCTCCCAAGACGAAAGGATGTCTGAATCCCCTGTGGAGACCACAGAGAAAGACCTAGGTCCCCACCTCATCGCGACCGGAGGCCTCACATCCTTTAAAAACTCCAAAAGTACTCGGAGATCAGTGCCTCCAAAGGAGACGACGCCTGACTCCTCGTGAAACTTGATAGGAGTCCCAGGATTCCTGTGGCACGTGGAAAGGGACCCTTGGTCTCCCGCCTCAGCTGGAGAGGCGTCCCAATTGTCCTGCCAAGCCTCGAGGAGAATCCCGAGTTGTCCTTCGCAACTAGGCAGGAGTCCTGACGTCGCTGAACAAACACGTGGGTGGAAGGGCCATCCCCGTCGTAACTCGAGAATATACCCCAGGTTCCCGCCACAACTCGAGAAAAACCATGAGACTTCCCCCTCGCCGCGAGATGAGGCCCGATTTCCCTGCACTGCGTGCAGAGCAATTCCGTGCTGCACATCACACATGAAAGGAGCCTTAATTTCCTTGACGGCACTCCAGAGAAACCCCAAGAACACTGTTTCAAGGCTAGAGGGATCCTGAGGTCACTGTAGCAACACGAAAGAGCTCCGTGGACCAAAAATCAACTCGAGATGAGAGGTTAGTCCCTGGCTTCGACTCCAGAGGAATACCACCTTACCACAAGCACCTCGAGGGGAGGCTTCTCTCAGCTCTAGGTATGTGAGAGGGACCCTGAGTTTGCGGCCTCAAGTGGAATGGACACCGCGATGCCCTGACTCGAAATAAGGCCGGATATCCCTGCAGTGACTTGAATGCAGGCTCGTCTTGCATCTCCCAAGACGAAAGGATGTCTGAATCCCCTGTGGAGACCACAGAGAATGACCTACTTCCCCACCTCATTGCGAACGGAGGCCTCACATCCTTTGAAAACTTCAGAGGCACGCGGAGATCAGTGCCTCCAAAGGAGACGATGCCTGACTCCTCGTGAAACTTGATAGGAGTCCCAGGATGCCTGTGCACGTGGAAAGGGACCCCTGGTCTCCCGCCTCAGCTTGAGAGGCGTCCCAATTGCCCTGCCAAGCCTCGAGGAGAATCCCGAGGTGTCCCTCGCAACTAGGCAGGAGTCCTGACTTCGCTGAACAAACACGTGGTTGGAAGGGCCATCGCCGTCGTAACTCGAGAAAATACCCCAGGTTCCCGCCGCAACTAGAGAAAAATCATGAGACTTCCCCCTCGCCGCGACATGAGGCCCGATACCCTGCACTGGGTGCAGAGCAATTCCGTGTTGCACATCACACATGAAAGGAGCCTTGATTTCCTTGATGGCACTCCAGAGAAACCCCAAGAACACTGTTTCAAGGCTAGAGGGATCCTGAGGTCACTGTAGCAACACGAAAGAGCTCCGTGGACCAAAAATCAACTCGAGATGAGAGGTTAGTCCCTGGCTTCGACTCCAGAGGAATACCACCTTACCACAAGCACCTCAAGAGGAGGCTTCTCTCAGCTCTAGGTATGTGAGAGGGACCCTGAGTTTGCGGCCTCAAGTGGAATGGACACCGCGATGCCCTGACTCAAAATAAGGCCGGACATCCCAGCAGTGACTTGAATGCAGGCTCGTCTTGCATCTCCCAAGACGAAAGGATGTCTGAATCCCCTGTGGAGACCTCAGAGAAAGATCTAGTTCCCCACCTCATCGCGACCGGAGGCCTCACATCCTTTGAAAACTCCAGAGGTACGCGGAGATCAGTGCCTCCAAAGGAGACGATGCCTGACTCCTCGTGAAACTTGATAGGAGTCCCAGGATTCCTGTGGCACGTGGAAAGGGACCCTTGGTCTCCCGCCTCAGCTGGAGAGGCGTCCCAATTGCCCTGCCAAGCCTCGAGGAGAATTCCGAGTTTTCCCTCGCAACTAGGCAAGAGTCCTGACGTTGCTGAAGAAACACGTGTGTGGAAGGGCTATCCCCGTCGTAACTCGAGAATATAATCCAGGTTCCCGCCGCAACTCGAGAAGAACCATGAGACTTCCCCCTCGCCACGAGATGAGGCCCGATTCCCCTGCACTGCGTGCAGAGCAATTCCGTGTTGCACATCACACATGAAAGGAGCCTTGATTTCCTTGATGGAACTCCAGAGAAACCCCAAGAACACTGTTTCAAGGCTAGAGGGATCCTGAGGTCACTGTAGCAACACAAAAGAGCTCCGTGGACCAAAAATCAACTCGAGATGAGAGGTTAGTCCCTGGCTTCGACTCCAGAGGAATACCACCTTACCACAAGCACCTCAAGAGGAGGCTTCTCTCAGCTCTATGTATGTGAGAGGGACCCTGAGTTTGCGGCCTCAAGTGGAATGGACACCGCGATTCCCTGACGCGAAATAAGGCCGGATATCCCTGCAGTGACTTGAATGCAGGCTCGTCTTGCATCTCCCAAGACGAAAGGATGTCTGAATCCCCTGTGGAGACCACAGAGAATGACCTAGTTTCCCACCTCATCGCGACCGGAGGCCTCACATCCTTTGAAAACTCCAGAGGTACGCGGAGATCAGTGCCTCCAAAGGAGACGATGCCTGACTCCTCGTGAAACTTGATAGGAGTCACAGGATTCCTGTGGCACGTGGAAAGGAACCCTTGGTCTCCCGTCTCAGCTGGAGAGGCGTCCCAATTGCCCTGCCAAGCCTCGAGGAGAATCCCGAGTTGTCCCTGGCAACTAGGCAGGAGTCCTGACGTCGTTGAAGAAACACGGGGGTGGAAGGGCCATGCCCGTCGTAACTCGAGAATATACCCCAGGTTCCCACCGCAACTCGAGAAAAACCATGAGACTTCCCCCTCGCCGCGAGATGAGGCCCGATTCCCCTGCACTGCGTGCAGAGCAATTCCGTGTTGCACATCACACATGAAAGGAGCCATGATTTCCTTGATGGCACTCCAGAGAAACCCCAAGAACACTGTTTCAAGGTTGAGGGATCCTGAGGTCACTGTAGCAACACGAAAGAGCTCCGTGGACCAAAAATCAACTCGAGATGAGAGGTTAGTCCCTGGCTTCGACTCCAGAGGAATACCACCTTACCACAAGCACCTCAAGAGGAGGCTTCTCTCAGCTCTAGCTATGTGAGAGGGACCCTGAGTTTGCGGCCTCAAGTGGAATGGAGACCGCGATGCCCTGACTCGAAATAAGGCCGGATATCCCTTCAGTGACTTGAATGCAGGCTCGTCTTGCATCTCCCAAGACGAAAGGATGTCTGAATCCCCTGTGGAGACCACAGAGAAAGACCTAGTTCCCCACCTCTTCGCGACCGGAGGCCTCACATCCTTTGAAAACTCCAGAGGTACGCGGAGATCAGTGTCTCCAAAGGAGACGATGCCTGACTCCTCGTGAAACTTGATAGGAGTCCCAGGATTCCTGTATCACGTGGAAAGGGACCCTTGGTCTCCCGCCTCAGCTGGAGAGGCGTCCCAATTGCCCTGCCACGCCTCGAGGAGAATACCGAGTTGTCCCTCGCAACTAGGCAGGAGTCCTGACGTCGCTGAACAAACACGTGGGTGGAAGGGCCATCCCCGTCGTAACTCGAGAATATACTCCAGGTTCCCGCCGTAACTCGAGAAAAACCATCAGACTTCCCCCTCGCCGCGAATTGAGGCCCGATACCCTGCACTGGGTGCAGAGCAATTCCGTGTTGCACATCACACATGAAAGGAGCCTTGATTTCCTTGATGGCACTCCAGAGAAACCCCAAGAACACTGTTTCAAGGCTAGAGGGATCCTGAGGTCACTGTAGCAACACGAAAGACCTCCGTGGACCAAAAATCAACTCGAGATGAGAGGTTAGTCCCTGGCTTCGACTCCAGAGGAATACCACCTTACCACAAGCACCTCAAGAGGAGGCTTCTCTCAGCTCTAGGTATGTGAGAGGGACCCTGAGTTTGCGGCCTCAAGTGGAATGGACACCGCAATGCCCTGACTCAAAATAAGGCCGGATATCCCTGCAGTGACTTAAATGCAGGCTCGTCTTGCATCTCCCAAGACGAAAGGATGTCTGAATCCCCTGTGGAGACCTCAGAGAAAGATCTAGTTCCCCACCTCATCGCGACCGGAGGCCTCACATCCTTTGAAAACTCCAGAGGTACGCGGAGATCAGTGCCTCCAAAGGAGACGATGCCTGACTCCTCGTGAAACTTGATAGGAGTCCCAGGATTCCTGTGGCACGTGGAAAGGGACCCTTGGTTTCCCGCCTCAGCTGGAGAGGCATCACAATTGCCCTGCCAAGCCTCGAGGAGAATCCCAATTTGTCCCTCGCAACTAGGCAGGAGTCCTGACGTCGCTGAACAAACACGTGGGTGGAAGGGCCATCCCCGTGGTAACTCGAGAATATACCCCAGGTTCCCACCGCAACTCGAGAAAAACCATGAGACTTCACCCTCGCCGCGAGATGAGGCCCGATTCCCCTGCACTGCGTGCAGAGCAATTCCGTGTTGCACATCACACATGAAAGGAGCCTTGATTTCCTTGATGGCACTCCAGAGAAACCCCAAGAACACTGTTTCAAGGCTGGAGGGATCCTGAGGTCCCTGTAGCAGCACGAAAGAGCTCCGTGGACCATGAATCAACTCGAGATGAGAGGTTAGTCCCTGGCTTCGAATCCAGAGGAATACCACCTTACCACAAGCACCTCAAGAGGAGGCTTCTCTCAGCTCTAGCTATGTGAGAGGGACCCTGAGTTTGCGGCCTCAAGTGGAATGGAGACCGCGATGCCCTGACTCGAAATAAGGCCGGATATCCCTGCAGTGACTTGAATGCAGGCTCGTCTTGCATCTCCCAAGACGAAAGGATGTCTGAATCCCCTGTGGAGACCACAGAGAAAGACCTAGGTCCCCACCTCATCGCGACCGGAGGCCTCACATCCTTTAAAAACTCCAAAAGTACTCGGAGATCAGTGCCTCCAAAGGAGACGACGCCTGACTCCTCGTGAAACTTGATAGGAGTCCCAGGATTCCTGTGGCACGTGGAAAGGGACCCTTGGTCTCCCGCCTCAGCTGGAGAGGCGTCCCAATTGTCCTGCCAAGCCTCGAGGAGAATCCCGAGTTGTCCCTCGCAACTAGGCAGGAGTCCTGACGTCGCTGAACAAACACCTGGGTGGAAGGGCCATCCCCGTCGTAACTCGAGAATATACCCCAGGTTCCCGCCACAACTCGAGAAAAACCATGAGACTTCCCCCTCGCCGCGAGATGAGGCCCGATTTCCCTGCACTGCGTGCAGAGCAATTCCGTGCTGCACATCACACATGAAAGGAGCCTTAATTTCCTTGACGGCACTCCAGAGAAACCCCAAGAACACTGTTTCAAGGCTAGAGGGATCCTGAGGTCACTGTAGCAACACGAAAGAGCTCCGTGGACCAAAAATCAACTCGAGATGAGAGGTTAGTCCCTGGCTTCGACTCCAGAGGAATACCACCTTACCACAAGCACCTCGAGGGGAGGCTTCTCTCAGCTCTAGGTATGTGAGAGGGACCCTGAGTTTGCGGCCTCAAGTGGAATGGACACCGCGATGCCCTGACTCGAAATAAGGCCGGATATCCCTGCAGTGACTTGAATGCAGGCTCGTCTTGCATCTCCCAAGACGAAAGGATGTCTGAATCCCCTGTGGAGACCACAGAGAATGACCTACTTCCCCACCTCATTGCGAACGGAGGCCTCACATCCTTTGAAAACTTCAGAGGCACGCGGAGATCAGTGCCTCCAAAGGAGACGATGCCTGACTCCTCGTGAAACTTGATAGGAGTCCCAGGATGCCTGTGCACGTGGAAAGGGACCCCTGGTCTCCCGCCTCAGCTGGAGAGGCGTCCCAATTGCCCTGCCAAGCCTCGAGGAGAATCCCGAGGTGTCCCTCGCAACTAGGCAGGAGTCCTGACTTCGCTGAACAAACACGTGGTTGGAAGGGCCATCCCCGTCGTAACTCGAGAAAATACCCCAGGTTCCCGCCGCAACTAGAGAAAAATCATGAGACTTCCCCCTCGCCGCGACATGAGGCCCGATACCCTGCACTGGGTGCAGAGCAATTCCGTGTTGCACATCACACATGAAAGGAGCCTTGATTTCCTTGATGGCACTCCAGAGAAACCCCAAGAACACTGTTTCAAGGCTAGAGGGATCCTGAGGTCACTGTAGCAACACGAAAGAGCTCCGTGGACCAAAAATCAACTCGAGATGAGAGGTTAGTCCCTGGCTTCGACTCCAGAGGAATACCACCTTACCACAAGCACCTCAAGAGGAGGCTTCTCTCAGCTCTAGGTATGTGAGAGGGACCCTGAGTTTGCGGCCTCAAGTGGAATGGACACCGCGATGCCCTGACTCAAAATAAGGCCGAATATCCCAGCAGTGACTTGAATGCAGGCTCGTCTTGCATCTCCCAAGACGAAAGGATGTCTGAATCCCCTGTGGAGACCTCAGAGAAAGATCTAGTTCCCCACCTCATCGCGACCGGAGGCCTCACATCCTTTGAAAACTCCAGAGGTACGCGGAGATCAGTGCCTCCAAAGGAGACGATGCCTGACTCCTCGTGAAACTTGATAGGAGTCCCAGGATTCCTGTGGCACGTGGAAAGGGACCCTTGGTCTCCCGCCTCAGCTGGAGAGGCGTCCCAATTGCCCTGCCAAGCCTCGAGGAGAATTCCGAGTTTTCCCTCGCAACTAGGCAGGAGTCCTGACGTTGCTGAAGAAACACGTGTGTGGAAGGGCTATCCCCGTCGTAACTCGAGAATATAATCCAGGTTCCCGCCGCAACTCGAGAAGAACCATGAGACTTCCCCCTCGCCACGAGATGAGGCCCGATTCCCCTGCACTGCGTGCAGAGCAATTCCGTGTTGCACATCACACATGAAAGGAGCCTTGATTTCCTTGATGGAACTCCAGAGAAACCCCAAGAACACTGTTTCAAGGCTAGAGGGATCCTGAGGTCACTGTAGCAACACAAAAGAGCTCCGTGGACCAAAAATCAACTCGAGATGAGAGGTTAGTCCCTGGCTTCGACTCCAGAGGAATACCACCTTACCACAAGCACCTCAAGAGGAGGCTTCTCTCAGCTCTATGTATGTGAGAGGGACCCTGAGTTTGCGGCCTCAAGTGGAATGGACACCGCGATTCCCTGACGCGAAATAAGGCCGGATATCCCTGCAGTGACTTGAATGCAGGCTCGTCTTGCATCTCCCAAGACGAAAGGATGTCTGAATCCCCTGTGGAGACCACAGAGAATGACCTAGTTTCCCACCTCATCGCGACCGGAGGCCTCACATCCTTTGAAAACTCCAGAGGTACGCGGAGATCAGTGCCTCCAAAGGAGACGATGCCTGACTCCTCGTGAAACTTGATAGGAGTCACAGGATTCCTGTGGCACGTGGAAAGGAACCCTTGGTCTCCCGTCTCAGCTGGAGAGGCGTCCCAATTGCCCTGCCAAGCCTCGAGGAGAATCCCGAGTTGTCCCTCGCAACTAGGCAGGAGTCCTGACGTCGTTGAAGAAACACGTGGGTGGAAGGGCCATGCCCGTCGTAACTCGAGAATATACCCCAGGTTCCCACCGCAACTCGAGAAAAACCATGAGACTTCCCCCTCGCCGCGAGATGAGGCCCGATTCCCCTGCACTGCGTGCAGAGCAATTCCGTGTTGCACATCACACATGAAAGGAGCCATGATTTCCTTGATGGCACTCCAGAGAAACCCCAAGAACACTGTTTCAAGGTTGAGGGATCCTGAGGTCACTGTAGCAACACGAAAGAGCTCCGAGGACCAAAAATCAACTCGAGATGAGAGGTTAGTCCCTGGCTTCGACTCCAGAGGAATACCACCTTACCACAAGCACCTCAAGAGGAGGCTTCTCTCAGCTCTATGTATGTGAGAGGGACCCTGAGTTTGCGGCCTCAAGTGGAATGGACACCGCGATTCCCTGACGCGAAATAAGGCCGGATATCCCTGCAGTGACTTGAATGCAGGCTCGTCTTGCATCTCCCAAGACGAAAGGATGTCTGAATCCCCTGTGGAGACCACAGAGAATGACCTAGTTCCCCACCTCATCGCGACCGGAGGCCTCACATCCTTTGAAAACTCCAGAGGTACGCGGAGATCAGTGCCTCCAAAGGAGACGATGCCTGACTCCTCGTGAAACTTGATAGGAGTCACAGGATTCCTGTGGCACGTGGAAAGGGACCCTTGGTCTCCCGTCTCAGCTGGAGAGGCGTCCCAATTGCCCTGCCAAGCCTCGAGGAGAATCCCGAGTTGTCCCTCGCAACTAGGCAGGAGTCCTGACGTCGTTGAAGAAACACGTGGGTGGAAGGGCCATGCCCGTCGTAACTCGAGAATATACCCCAGGTTCCCACCGCAACTCGAGAAAAACCATGAGACTTCCCCCTCGCCGCGAGATGAGGCCCGATTCCCCTGCACTGCGTGCAGAGCAATTCCGTGTTGCACATCACACATGAAAGGATCCTTGATTTCCTTGATGGCACTCCAGAGAAACCCCAAGAACACTGTTTCAAGGCTGGAGGGATCCTGAGGTCCCTGTAGCAGCACGAAAGAGCTCCGTGGACCATGAATCAACTCGAGATGAGAGGTTAGTCCCTGGCTTCGAATCCAGAGGAATACCACCTTACCACAAGCACCTCAAGAGGAGGCTTCTCTCAGCTCTAGCTATGTGAGAGGGACCCTGAGTTTGCGGCCTCAAGTGGAATGGAGACCGCGATGCCCTGACTCGAAATAAGGCCGGATATCCCTGCAGTGACTTGAATGCAGGCTCGTCTTGCATCTCCCAAGACGAAAGGATGTCTGAATCCCCTGTGGAGACCACAGAGAAAGACCTAGGTCCCCACCTCATGGCGACCGGAGGCCTCACATCCTTTAAAAACTCCAGAGGTACGCGGAGATCAGTGCCTCCAAAGGAGACGATGCCTGACTCCTCGTGAAACTTGATAGGAGTCCCAGGATTCCTGTGGCACGTGGAAAGGGACCCTTGGCCTCCCGCCTCAGCTGGAGAGGCGTCCCAATTGCCCTGCCAAACCTCGAGGAGAATCCCGAGTTGTCCCTCGCAACTAGGCAGGAGTCCTGACGTCGCTAAACAAACACGTGGGTGGAAGGGCCATCCCCGTCGTAACTCGAGAATATAACCCAGGTTCCCGCCGCAACTCGAGAAAAACCATGAGACTTCCCCCTCGCCGCGAGATGAGGCCCGATTCCCCTGCACTGCGTGCAGAGCAATTCCGTGTTGCACATCACACATGAAAGGAGCCTTGATTTCCTTGATGGCACTCCAGAGAAACCCCAAGAACACTGTTTCAAATTTGAGGGATCCTGAGGTCACTGTAGCAACACGAAAGAGCTCCGTGGACCAAAAATCAACTCGAGATGAGAGGTTAGTCCCTGGCTTCGACTCCAGAGGAATACCACCTTACCACAAGCACCTCAAGAGGAGGCTTCTCTCAGCTCGATGTATGTGAGAGGGACCCTGAGTTTGCGGCCTCAAGTGGAATGGACACCGCGATGCCCTGACTCAAAATAAGGCCGGATATCCCTGCAGTGACTTGAATGCAGGCTCGTCTTGCATCTCCCAAGACGAAAGGATGTCTGAATCCCCTGTGGAGACCTCAGAGAAAGATCTAGTTCCCCACCTCATCGCGACCGGAGGCCTCACATCCTTTGAAAACTCCAGAGGTACGCGGAGATCAGTGCCTCCAAAGGAGACGATGCCTGACTCCTCGTGAAACTTGATAGGAGTCCCAGGATTCCTGTGGCACGTGGAAAGGGACACTTGGTCTCCCGCCTCAGCTGGAGAGGCGTCCCAATTGCCCTGCCAAGCCTCGAGGAGAATCCCGAGTTGTCCCTCGCAACTAGGCAGGAGTCCTGACGTCGCTGAACAAACACGTGGGTGGAAGGGCCATCCCCGTCGTAACTCGAGAATATACCCCAGGTTCCCGCCGCAACTCGAGAAGAACCATGAGACTTCCCCCTCGTCACGAGATGAGGCCCGATTCCCCTGCACTGCGTGCAGAGCAATTCCGTGTTGCACATCACACATGAAAGGAGCCTTGATTTCCTTGATGGAACTCCAGAGAAACCCCAAGAACACTGTTTCAAGGCTAGAGTGATCCCGAGGTCACTGTAGCAACACGAAAGAGCTCCGTGGACCAAAAATCAACTCGAGATGAGAGTTTAGTCCCTGGCTTCGACACCAGAGGAATACCACCTTACCACAAGCACCTCAAGAGGAGGCTTCTCTCAGCTCTAGGTATGTGAGAGGGACCCTGAGTTTGCGGCCTCAAGTGGAATGGAGACCGCGATGCCCTGACGTGAAATAAGGCCGGATATCCCTGCAGTGACTTGAATGCAGGCTCGTCTTGCATCTCCCAAGACGAAAGGATGTCGGAATCCCCTGTGGAGACCACAGAGAAAGACCTAGTTCCCCACCTCATGGCGACCGGAGGCCTCACAGCCTTTGAAAACTCCAGAAGTACGCGGAGATCAGTGCCTCCAAAGGAGACGATGCCTGACTCCTCGTGAAACTTGATAGGAGTCCCAGGATTCCTGTGGCACGTGGAAAGGGACCCTTGGTCTCCGGCCTCAGCTGGAGAGGCGTCCCAATTGCCCTGCAAAGCCTTGAGGAGAATCCCGAGTTGTCCCTCGCAACTAGGCAGGAGTCCTGACTTCGCTGAACAAACACGTGGGTGGAAGGGCCATCCCCGTCGTAACTCGCGAATATAACCCAGGTTCCCGCCGCAACTCGAGAAAAACCATGAGACTTCCCCCTCGCCGCGAGATGAGGCCCGATTCCCCTGCACTGCGTGCAGAGCAATTCCGTGTTGCACATCACACATGAAAGGAGCATTGATTTCCTTGGTGGCACTCCAGAGAAACCCCAAGAACACTGTTTCAAGGCTAGAGGGATCCTGAGGTCACTGTAGCAACACGAAAGAGCTCCGTGGACCAAAAATCAACTCGAGATGAGAGGTTAGTCCCTGGCTTCGACTCCAGAGGAATACCACCTTACCACAAGCACCTCAAGAGGAGGCTTCTCTCAGCTCTATGTATGTGAGAGGGACCCTGAGTTTGCGGCCTCAAGTGGAATGGACACCGCGATTCCCTGACGCGAAATAAGGCCGGATATCCCTGCAGTGACTTGAATGCAGGCTCGTCTTGCATCTCCCAAGACGAAAGGATGTCTGAATCCCCTGTGGAGACCACAGAGAATGACCTAGTTCCCCACCTCATCGCGACCGGAGGCCTCACATCCTTTGAAAACTCCAGAGGTACGCGGAGATCAGTGCCTCCAAAGGAGACGATGCCTGACTCCTCGTGAAACTTGATAGGAGTCACAGGATTCCTGTGGCACGTGGAAAGGAACCCTTGGTCTCCCGTCTCAGCTGGAGAGGCGTCCCAATTGCCCTGCCAAGCCTCGAGGAGAATCCCGAGTTGTCCCTCGCAACTAGGCAGGAGTCCTGACGTCGTTGAAGAAACACGTGGGTGGAAGGGCCATGCCCGTCGTAACTCGAGAATATACCCCAGGTTCCCACCGCAACTCGAGAAAAACCATGAGACTTCCCCCTCGCCGCGAGATGAGGCCCGATTCCCCTGCACTGCGTGCAGAGCAATTCCGTGTTGCACATCACACATGAAAGGATCCTTGATTTCCTTGATGGCACTCCAGAGAAACCCCAAGAACACTGTTTCAAGGCTGGAGGGATCCTGAGGTCCCTGTAGCAGCACGAAAGAGCTCCGTGGACCATGAATCAACTCGAGATGAGAGGTTAGTTCCTGGCTTCGAATCCAGAGGAATACCACCTTACCACAAGCACCTCAAGAGGAGGCTTCTCTCAGCTCTAGCTATGTGAGAGGGACCCTGAGTTTGCGGCCTCAAGTGGAATGGAGACCGCGATGCCCTGACTCGAAATAAGGCCGGATATCCCTGCAGTGACTTGAATGCAGGCTCGTCTTGCATCTCCCAAGACGAAAGGATGTCTGAATCCCCTGTGGAGACCACAGAGAAAGACCTAGGTCCCCACCTCATGGCGACCGGAGGCCTCACATCCTTTAAAAACTCCAGAGGTACGCGGAGATCAGTGCCTCCAAAGGAGACGATGCCTGACTCCTCGTGAAACTTGATAGGAGTCCCAGGATTCCTGTGGCACGTGGAAAGGGACCCTTGGCCTCCCGCCTCAGCTGGAGAGGCGTCCCAATTGCCCTGCCAAACCTCGAGGAGAATCCCGAGTTGTCCCTCGCAACTAGGCAGGAGTCCTGACGTCGCTAAACAAACACGTGGGTGGAAGGGCCATCCCCGTCGTAACTCGAGAATATAACCCAGGTTCCCGCCGCAACTCGAGAAAAACCATGAGACTTCCCCCTCGCCGCGAGATGAGGCCCGATTCCCCTGCACTGCGTGCAGAGCAATTCCGTGTTGCACATCACACATGAAAGGAGCCTTGATTTCCTTGATGGCACTCCAGAGAAACCCCAAGAACACTGTTTCAAATTTGAGGGATCCTGAGGTCACTGTAGCAACACGAAAGAGCTCCGTGGACCAAAAATCAACTCGAGATGAGAGGTTAGTCCCTGGCTTCGACTCCAGAGGAATACCACCTTACCACAAGCACCTCAAGAGGAGGCTTCTCTCAGCTCGATGTATGTGAGAGGGACCCTGAGTTTGCGGCCTCAAGTGGAATGGACACCGCGATGCCCTGACTCAAAATAAGGCCGGATATCCCTGCAGTGACTTGAATGCAGGCTCGTCTTGCATCTCCCAAGACGAAAGGATGTCTGAATCCCCTGTGGAGACCTCAGAGAAAGATCTAGTTCCCCACCTCATCGCGACCGGAGGCCTCACATCCTTTGAAAACTCCAGAGGTACGCGGAGATCAGTGCCTCCAAAGGAGACGATGCCTGACTCCTCGTGAAACTTGATAGGAGTCCCAGGATTCCTGTGGCACGTGGAAAGGGACACTTGGTCTCCCGCCTCAGCTGGAGAGGCGTCCCAATTGCCCTGCCAAGCCTCGAGGAGAATCTCGAGTTGTCCCTCGCAACTAGGCAGGAGTCCTGACGTCGCTGAACAAACACGTGGGTGGAAGGGCTATCCCCGTCGTAACTCGAGTATATACTCCAGGTTCCCGCCGCAACTCGAGAAAAACCATGAGACTTCCCCCTCGCCACGAGATGAGGCCCGATTCCCCTGCACTGCGTGCAGAGCAATTCCGTGTTGCACATCACACATGAAAGGAGCCTTGATTTCCTTGATGGAACTCCAGAGAACCCCAAGAACACTGTTTCAAGGCTAGAGTGATCCCGAGGTCACTGTAGCAACACGAAAGAGCTCCGTGGACCAAAAATCAACTCGAGATGAGAGTTTAGTCCCTGGCTTCGACACCAGAGGAATACCACCTTACCACAAGCACCTCAACAGGAGGCTTCTCTCAGCTCTAGGTATGTGAGAGGGACCCTGAGTTTGCGGCCTCAAGTGGAATGGAGACCGCGATGCCCTGACGTGAAATAAGGCCGGATATCCCTGCAGTGACTTGAATGCAGGCTCGTCTTGCATCTCCCAAGAGGAAAGGATGTCGGAATCCCCTGTGGAGACCACAGAGAAAGACCTAGTTCCCCACCTCATGGCGACCGGAGGCCTCACATCCTTTGAAAACTCCAGAAGTACGCGGAGATCAGTGCCTCCAAAGGAGACGATGCCTGACTCCTCGTGAAACTTGATAGGAGTCCCAGGATTCCTGTGGCACGTGGAAAGGGACCCTTGGTCTCCGGCCTCAGCTGGAGAGGCGTCCCAATTGCCCTGCAAAGCCTTGAGGAGAATCCCGAGTTGTCCCTCGCAACTAGGCAGGAGTCCTGACTTCGCTGAACAAACACGTGGGTGGAAGGGCCATCCCCGTCGTAACTCGCGAATATACCCCAGGTTCCCGCCGCAACTCGAGAAAAACCATGAGACTTCCCCCTCGCCGCGAGATGAGGCCCGATTCCCCTGCACTGCGTGCAGAGCAATTCCGTGTTGCACATCACACATGAAAGGAGCCTTGATTTCCTTGTTGGCACTCCAGAGAAACCCCAAGAACACTGTTTCAAGGCTAGAGGGATCCTGAGGTCACTGTAGCAACACGAAAGAGCTCCGTGGACCAAAAATCAACTTGAGATGAGAGGTTAGTCCCTGGCTTCGACTCCAGAGGAATAACACCTTACCACAAGCACCTCAAGAGGAGGCTTCTCTCAGCTCTAGCTATGTGAGAGGGACCCTGAGTTTGCGGCCTCAAGTGGAATGGACACCGCGATTCCCTGACGTGAAATAAGGCCGGATATCCTTGCAGTGACTTGAATGCAGGCTCGTCTTGCATCTCCCAAGACGAAAGGATGTCTGAATCCCCTGTGGAGACCACAGAGAAAGACCTAGGTCCCCACCTCATGGCGACCGGAGGCCTCACATCCTTTAAAAACTCCAGAGGTACGCGGAGATCAGTGCCTCCAAAGGAGACGATGCCTGACTCCTCGTGAAACTTGATAGGAGTCCCAGGATTCCTGTGGCACGTGGAAAGGGACCCTTGGCCTCCCGCCTCAGCTGGAGAGGCGTCCCAATTGCCCTGCCAAACCTCGAGGAGAATCCCGAGTTGTCCCTCGCAACTAGGCAGGAGTCCTGACGTCGCTAAACAAACACGTGGGTGGAAGGGCCATCCCCGTCGTAACTCGAGAATATAACCCAGGTTCCCGCCGCAACTCGAGAAAAACCATGAGACTTCCCCCTCGCCGCGAGATGAGGCCCGATTCCCCTGCACTGCGTGCAGAGCAATTCCGTGTTGCACATCACACATGAAAGGAGCCTTGATTTCCTTGATGGCACTCCAGAGAAACCCCAAGAACACTGTTTCAAATTTGAGGGATCCTGAGGTCACTGTAGCAACACGAAAGAGCTCCGTGGACCAAAAATCAACTCGAGATGAGAGGTTAGTCCCTGGCTTCGACTCCAGAGGAATACCACCTTACCACAAGCACCTCAAGAGGAGGCTTCTCTCAGCTCGATGTATGTGAGAGGGACCCTGAGTTTGCGGCCTCAAGTGGAATGGACACCGCGATGCCCTGACTCAAAATAAGGCCGGATATCCCTGCAGTGACTTGAATGCAGGCTCGTCTTGCATCTCCCAAGACGAAAGGATGTCTGAATCCCCTGTGGAGACCTCAGAGAAAGATCTAGTTCCCCACCTCATCGCGACCGGAGGCCTCACATCCTTTGAAAACTCCAGAGGTACGCGGAGATCAGTGCCTCCAAAGGAGACGATGCCTGACTCCTCGTGAAACTTGATAGGAGTCCCAGGATTCCTGTGGCACGTGGAAAGGGACACTTGGTCTCCCGCCTCAGCTGGAGAGGCGTCCCAATTGCCCTGCCAAGCCTCGAGGAGAATCCCGAGTTGTCCCTCGCAACTAGGCAGGAGTCCTGACGTCGCTGAACAAACACGTGGGTGGAAGGGCCATCCCCGTCGTAACTCGAGAATATACCCCAGGTTCCCGCCGCAACTCGAGAAGAACCATGAGACTTCCCCCTCGTCACGAGATGAGGCCCGATTCCCCTGCACTGCGTGCAGAGCAATTCCGTGTTGCACATCACACATGAAAGGAGCCTTGATTTCCTTGATGGAACTCCAGAGAAACCCCAAGAACACTGTTTCAAGGCTAGAGTGATCCCGAGGTCACTGTAGCAACACGAAAGAGCTCCGTGGACCAAAAATCAACTCGAGATGAGAGTTTAGTCCCTGGCTTCGACACCAGAGGAATACCACCTTACCACAAGCACCTCAAGAGGAGGCTTCTCTCAGCTCTAGGTATGTGAGAGGGACCCTGAGTTTGCGGCCTCAAGTGGAATGGAGACCGCGATGCCCTGACGTGAAATAAGGCCGGATATCCCTGCAGTGACTTGAATGCAGGCTCGTCTTGCATCTCCCAAGACGAAAGGATGTCGGAATCCCCTGTGGAGACCACAGAGAAAGACCTAGTTCCCCACCTCATGGCGACCGGAGGCCTCACAGCCTTTGAAAACTCCAGAAGTACGCGGAGATCAGTGCCTCCAAAGGAGACGATGCCTGACTCCTCGTGAAACTTGATAGGAGTCCCAGGATTCCTGTGGCACGTGGAAAGGGACCCTTGGTCTCCGGCCTCAGCTGGAGAGGCGTCCCAATTGCCCTGCAAAGCCTTGAGGAGAATCCCGAGTTGTCCCTCGCAACTAGGCAGGAGTCCTGACTTCGCTGAACAAACACGTGGGTGGAAGGGCCATCCCCGTCGTAACTCGCGAATATAACCCAGGTTCCCGCCGCAACTCGAGAAAAACCATGAGACTTCCCCCTCGCCGCGAGATGAGGCCCGATTCCCCTGCACTGCGTGCAGAGCAATTCCGTGTTGCACATCACACATGAAAGGAGCATTGATTTCCTTGGTGGCACTCCAGAGAAACCCCAAGAACACTGTTTCAAGGCTAGAGGGATCCTGAGGTCACTGTAGCAACACGAAAGAGCTCCGTGGACCAAAAATCAACTCGAGATGAGAGGTTAGTCCCTGGCTTCGACTCCAGAGGAATACCACCTTACCACAAGCACCTCAAGAGGAGGCTTCTCTCAGCTCTATGTATGTGAGAGGGACCCTGAGTTTGCGGCCTCAAGTGGAATGGACACCGCGATTCCCTGACGCGAAATAAGGCCGGATATCCCTGCAGTGACTTGAATGCAGGCTCGTCTTGCATCTCCCAAGACGAAAGGATGTCTGAATCCCCTGTGGAGACCACAGAGAATGACCTAGTTCCCCACCTCATCGCGACCGGAGGCCTCACATCCTTTGAAAACTCCAGAGGTACGCGGAGATCAGTGCCTCCAAAGGAGACGATGCCTGACTCCTCGTGAAACTTGATAGGAGTCACAGGATTCCTGTGGCACGTGGAAAGGAACCCTTGGTCTCCCGTCTCAGCTGGAGAGGCGTCCCAATTGCCCTGCCAAGCCTCGAGGAGAATCCCGAGTTGTCCCTCGCAACTAGGCAGGAGTCCTGACGTCGTTGAAGAAACACGTGGGTGGAAGGGCCATGCCCGTCGTAACTCGAGAATATACCCCAGGTTCCCACCGCAACTCGAGAAAAACCATGAGACTTCCCCCTCGCCGCGAGATGAGGCCCGATTCCCCTGCACTGCGTGCAGAGCAATTCCGTGTTGCACATCACACATGAAAGGATCCTTGATTTCCTTGATGGCACTCCAGAGAAACCCCAAGAACACTGTTTCAAGGCTGGAGGGATCCTGAGGTCCCTGTAGCAGCACGAAAGAGCTCCGTGGACCATGAATCAACTCGAGATGAGAGGTTAGTCCCTGGCTTCGAATCCAGAGGAATACCACCTTACCACAAGCACCTCAAGAGGAGGCTTCTCTCAGCTCTAGCTATGTGAGAGGGACCCTGAGTTTGCGGCCTCAAGTGGAATGGAGACCGCGATGCCCTGACTCGAAATAAGGCCGGATATCCCTGCAGTGACTTGAATGCAGGCTCGTCTTGCATCTCCCAAGACGAAAGGATGTCTGAATCCCCTGTGGAGACCACAGAGAAAGACCTAGGTCCCCACCTCATGGCGACCGGAGGCCTCACATCCTTTAAAAACTCCAGAGGTACGCGGAGATCAGTGCCTCCAAAGGAGACGATGCCTGACTCCTCGTGAAACTTGATAGGAGTCCCAGGATTCCTGTGGCACGTGGAAAGGGACCCTTGGCCTCCCGCCTCAGCTGGAGAGGCGTCCCAATTGCCCTGCCAAACCTCGAGGAGAATCCCGAGTTGTCCCTCGCAACTAGGCAGGAGTCCTGACGTCGCTAAACAAACACGTGGGTGGAAGGGCCATCCCCGTCGTAACTCGAGAATATAACCCAGGTTCCCGCCGCAACTCGAGAAAAACCATGAGACTTCCCCCTCGCCGCGAGATGAGGCCCGATTCCCCTGCACTGCGTGCAGAGCAATTCCGTGTTGCACATCACACATGAAAGGAGCCTTGATTTCCTTGATGGCACTCCAGAGAAACCCCAAGAACACTGTTTCAAATTTGAGGGATCCTGAGGTCACTGTAGCAACACGAAAGAGCTCCGTGGACCAAAAATCAACTCGAGATGAGAGGTTAGTCCCTGGCTTCGACTCCAGAGGAATACCACCTTACCACAAGCACCTCAAGAGGAGGCTTCTCTCAGCTCGATGTATGTGAGAGGGACCCTGAGTTTGCGGCCTCAAGTGGAATGGACACCGCGATGCCCTGACTCAAAATAAGGCCGGATATCCCTGCAGTGACTTGAATGCAGGCTCGTCTTGCATCTCCCAAGACGAAAGGATGTCTGAATCCCCTGTGGAGACCTCCGAGAAAGATCTAGTTCCCCACCTCATCGCGACCGGAGGCCTCACATCCTTTGAAAACTCCAGAGGTACGCGGAGATCAGTGCCTGCAAAGGAGACGATGCCTGACTCCTCGTGAAACTTGATAGGAGTCCCAGGATTCCTGTGGCACGTGGAAAGGGACACTTGGTCTCCCGCCTCAGCTGGAGAGGCGTCCCAATTGCCCTGCCAAGCCTCGAGGAGAATCCCGAGTTGTCCCTCGCAACTAGGCAGGAGTCCTGACGTCGCTGAACAAACACGTGGGTGGAAGGGCTATCCCCGTCGTAACTCGAGTATATACTCCAGGTTCCCGCCGCAACTCGAGAAAAACCATGAGACTTCCCCCTCGCCACGAGATGAGGCCCGATTCCCCTGCACTGCGTGCAGAGCAATTCCGTGTTGCACATCACACATGAAAGGAGCCTTGATTTCCTTGATGGAACTCCAGAGAACCCCAAGAACACTGTTTCAAGGCTAGAGTGATCCCGAGGTCACTGTAGCAACACGAAAGAGCTCCGTGGACCAAAAATCAACTCGAGATGAGAGTTTAGTCCCTGGCTTCGACACCAGAGGAATACCACCTTACCACAAGCACCTCAACAGGAGGCTTCTCTCAGCTCTAGGTATGTGAGAGGGACCCTGAGTTTGCGGCCTCAAGTGGAATGGAGACCGCGATGCCCTGACGTGAAATAAGGCCGGATATCCCTGCAGTGACTTGAATGCAGGCTCGTCTTGCATCTCCCAAGAGGAAAGGATGTCGGAATCCCCTGTGGAGACCACAGAGAAAGACCTAGTTCCCCACCTCATGGCGACCGGAGGCCTCACATCCTTTGAAAACTCCAGAAGTACGCGGAGATCAGTGCCTCCAAAGGAGACGATGCCTGACTCCTCGTGAAACTTGATAGGAGTCCCAGGATTCCTGTGGCACGTGGAAAGGGACCCTTGGTCTCCGGCCTCAGCTGGAGAGGCGTCCCAATTGCCCTGCAAAGCCTTGAGGAGAATCCCGAGTTGTCCCTCGCAACTAGGCAGGAGTCCTGACTTCGCTGAACAAACACGTGGGTGGAAGGGCCATCCCCGTCGTAACTCGCGAATATACCCCAGGTTCCCGCCGCAACTCGAGAAAAACCATGAGACTTCCCCCTCGCCGCGAGATGAGGCCCGATTCCCCTGCACTGCGTGCAGAGCAATTCCGTGTTGCACATCACACATGAAAGGAGCCTTGATTTCCTTGTTGGCACTCCAGAGAAACCCCAAGAACACTGTTTCAAGGCTAGAGGGATCCTGAGGTCACTGTAGCAACACGAAAGAGCTCCGTGGACCAAAAATCAACTTGAGATGAGAGGTTAGTCCCTGGCTTCGACTCCAGAGGAATAACACCTTACCACAAGCACCTCAAGAGGAGGCTTCTCTCAGCTCTAGCTATGTGAGAGGGACCCTGAGTTTGCGGCCTCAAGTGGAATGGACACCGCGATTCCCTGACGTGAAATAAGGCCGGATATCCTTGCAGTGACTTGAATGCAGGCTCGTCTTGCATCTCCCAAGACGAAAGGATGTCTGAATCCCCTGTGGAGACCACAGAGAATGACCTAGTTCCCCATCTCATCGCGACCGGAGGCCTCACATCCTTTGAAAACTCCAGAGGTACGCGGAGATCAGTGCCTCCAAAGGAGACGATGCCTGACTCCTCGTGAAACTTGATAGGAGTTACAGGATTCCTGTGGCACGTGGAAAGGGACACTTGGTCTCCCGTCTCAGCTGGAGAGGCGTCCCAATTGCCCTGCCAAGCCTCGAGGAGAATCCCGAGTTGTCCCTCGCAACTAGGCAGGAGTCCTGACGTCGTTGAACAAACACGTGGGTGGAAGGGCCATCCCCGTCGTAACTCGAGAATATACCCCAGGTTCCCACCGCAACTCGAGAAAAACCATGAGACTTCACCCTCGCCGCGAGATGAGGCCCGATTCCCCTGCACTGCGTGCAGAGCAATTCCGTGTTGCACATCACACATGAAAGGAGCCTTGATTTCCTTGATGGCACTCCAGAGAAACCCCAAGAACACTGTTTCAAGGCTGGAGGGATCCTGAGGTCCCTGTAGCAGCACGAAAGAGCTCCGTGGACCATGAATCAACTCGAGATGAGAGGTTAGTCCCTGGCTTCGAATCCAGAGGAATACCACCTTACCACAAGCACCTCAAGAGGAGGCTTCTCTCAGCTCTAGCTATGTGAGAGGGACCCTGAGTTTGCGGCCTCAAGTGGAATGGAGACCGCGATTCCCTGACTCGAAATAAGGCCGGATATCCCTGCAGTGACTTGAATGCAGGCTCGTCTTGCATCTCCCAAGACGAAAGGATGTCTGAATCCCCTGTGGAGACCTCAGAGAAAGACCTAGGTCCCCACCTCATCGCGACCGGAGGCCTCACATCCTTTAAAAACTCCAGAGGTACGCGGAGATCAGTGCCTCCAAAGGAGACGATGCCTGACTCCTCGTGAAACTTGATAGGAGTCCCAGGATTCCTGTGGCACGTGGAAAGGGACCCTTGGCCTCCCGCCTCAGCTGGAGAGGCGTCCCAATTGCCCTGCCAAACCTCGAGGAGAATCCCGAGTTGTCCCTCGCAACTAGGCAGGAGTCCTGACGTCGCTAAACAAACACGTGGGTGGAAGGGCCATCCCCGTCGTAACTCGAGAATATAACCCAGGTTCCCGCCGCAACTCGAGAAAAACCATGAGACTTCCCCCTCGCCGTGAGATGAGGCCCGATTCCCCTGCACTGCGTGCAGAGCAATTCCGTGTTGCGGATCACACATGAAAGGAGCCTTGATTTCCTTGATGGCACTCCAGAGAAACCCCAAGGACACTGTTTCAAATTTGAGGGATCCTGAGGTCACTGTAGCAACACGAAAGAGCTCTGTGGACCAAAAATCAACTCGAGATGAGAGGTTAGTCCCTGGCTTCGACTCCAGAGGAATACCACCTTACCACAAGCACCTCAAGAGGAGGCTTCTCTCAGCTCGATGTATGTGAGAGGGACCCTGAGTTTGCGGCCTCAAGTGGAATGGACACCGCGATGCCCTGACTCAAAATAAGGCCGGATATCCCTGCAGTGACTTGAATGCAGGCTCGTCTTGCATCTCCCAAGACGAAAGGATGTCTGAATCCCCTGTGGAGACCTCAGAGAAAGATCTAGTTCCCCACCTCATCGCGACCGGAGGCCTCACATCCTTTGAAAACTCCAGAGGTACGCAGAGATCAGTGCCTCCAAAGGAGACGATGCCTGACTCCTCGTGAAACTTGATAGGAGTCCCAGGATTCCTGTGGCACGTGGAAAGGGACACTTGGTCTCCCGCCTCAGCTGGAGAGGCGTCCCAATTGCCCTGCCAAGCCTCGAGGAGAATCCCGAGTTGTCCCTCGCAACTAGGCAGGAGTCCTGACGTCGCTGAACAAACACGTGGGTGGAAGGGCTATCCCCGTCGTAACTCGAGAATATACTCCAGGTTCCCGCCGCAACTCGAGAAAAACCATGAGACTTCCCCCTCGCCACGAGATGAGGCCCGATTCCCGTGCACTGCGTGCAGAGCAATTCCGTGTTGCACATCACACATGAAAGGAGCCTTGATTTCCTTGATGGAACTCCAGAGAACCCCAAGAACACTGTTTCAAGGCTAGAGTGATCCCGAGGTCACTGTAGCAACACGAAAGAGCTCCGTGGACCAAAAATCAACTCGAGATGAGAGTTTAGTCCCTGGCTTCGACACCAGAGGAATACCACCTTACCACAAGCACCTCAAGAGGAGGCTTCTCTCAGCTCGAGGTATGTGAGAGGGACCCTGAGTTTGCGGCCTCAAGTGGAATGGAGACCGCGATGCCCTGACGTGAAATAAGGCCGGATATCCCTGCAGTGACTTGAATGCAGGCTCGTCTTGCATCTCCCAAGAGGAAAGGATGTCGGAATCCCCTGTGGAGACCACAGAGAAAGACCTAGTTCCCCACCTCATGGCGACCGGAGGCCTCACATCCTTTGAAAACTCCAGAAGTACGCGGAGATCAGTGCCTCCAAAGGAGACGATGCCTGACTCCTCGTGAAACTTGATAGGAGTCCCAGGATTCCTGTGGCACGTGGAAAGGGACCCTTGGTCTCCGGCCTCAGCTGGAGAGGCGTCCCAATTGCCCTGCAAAGCCTTGAGGAGAATCCCGAGTTGTCCCTCGCAACTAGGCAGGAGTCCTGACTTCGCTGAACAAACACGTGGGTGGAAGGGCCATCCCCGTCGTAACTCGCGAATATACCCCAGGTTCCCGCCGCAACTCGAGAAAAACCATGAGACTTCCCCCTCGCCGCGAGATGAGGCCCGATTCCCCTGCACTGCGTGCAGAGCAATTCCGTGTTGCACATCACACATGAAAGGAGCCTTGATTTCCTTGTTGGCACTCCAGAGAAACCCCAAGAACACTGTTTCAAGGCTAGAGGGATCCTGAGGTCACTGTAGCAACACGAAAGAGCTCCGTGGACCAAAAATCAACTTGAGATGAGAGGTTAGTCCCTGGCTTCGACTCCAGAGGAATACCACCTTACCACAAGCACCTCAAGAGGAGGCTTCTCTCAGCTCTAGCTATGTGAGAGGGACCCTGAGTTTGCGGCCTCAAGTGGAATGGACACCGCGATTCCCTGACGTGAAATAAGGCCGGATATCCCTGCAGTGACTTGAATGCAGGCTCGTCTTGCATCTCCCAAGACGAAAGGATGTCTGAATCCCCTGTGGAGACCACAGAGAATGACCTAATTCCCCATCTCATCGCGACCGGAGGCCTCACATCCTTTGAAAACTCCAGAGGTACGCGGAGATCAGTGCCTCCAAAGGAGACGATGCCTGACTCCTCGTGAAACTTGATAGGAGTCCCAGGATTCCTGTGGCACGTGGAAAGGGACACTTGGTCTCCCGCCTCAGCTGGAGAGGCATCCCAATTGCCCTGCCAAGCCTCGAGGAGAATCCCGAGTTGTCCCTCGCAACTAGGCAGGAGTCCTGACGTCGTTGAACAAACACGTGGGTGGAAGGGCCATCCCCGTCGTAACTCGAGAATATACCCCAGGTTCCCACCGCAACTCGAGAAAAACCATGAGACTTCACCCTCGCCGCGAGATGAGGCCCGATTCCCCTGCACTGCGTGCAGAGCAATTCCGTGTTGCACATCACACATGAAAGGAGCCTTGATTTCCTTGATGGCACTCCAGAGAAACCCCAAGAACACTGTTTCAAGGCTGGAGGGATCCTGAGGTCCCTGTAGCAGCACGAAAGAGCTCCGTGGACCATGAATCAACTCGAGATGAGAGGTTAGTCCCTGGCTTCGAATCCAGAGGAATACCACCTTACCACAAGCACCTCAAGAGGAGGCTTCTCTCAGCTCTAGCTATGTGAGAGGGACCCTGAGTTTGCGGCCTCAAGTGGAATGGAGACCGCGATGCCCTGACTCGAAATAAGGCCGGATATCCCTGCAGTGACTTGAATGCAGGCTCGTCTTGCATCTCCCAAGACGAAAGGATGTCTGAATCCCCTGTGGAGACCTCAGAGAAAGACCTAGGTCCCCACCTCATCGCGACCGGAGGCCTCACATCCTTTAAAAACTCCAGAGGTACGCGGAGATCAGTGCCTCCAAAGGAGACGATGCCTGACTCCTCGTGAAACTTGATAGGAGTCCCAGGATTCCTGTGGCACGTGGAAAGGGACCCTTGGCCTCCCGCCTCAGCTGGAGAGGCGTCCCAATTGCCCTGCCAAACCTCGAGGAGAATCCCGAGTTGTCCCTCGCAACTAGGCAGGAGTCCTGACGTCGCTAAACAAACACGTGGGTGGAAGGGCCATCCCCGTCGTAACTCGAGAATATAACCCAGGTTCCCGCCGCAACTCGAGAAAAACCATGAGACTTCCCCCTCGCCGCGAGATGAGGCCCGATTCCCCTGCACTGCGTGCAGAGCAATTCCGTGTTGCACATCACACATGAAAGGAGCCTTGATTTCCTTGATGGCACTCCAGAGAAACCCCAAGGACACTGTTTCAAATTTGAGGGATCCTGAGGTCACTGTAGCAACACGAAAGAGCTCCGTGGACCAAAAATCAACTCGAGATGAGAGGTTAGTCCCTGGCTTCGACTCCAGAGGAATACCACCTTACCACAAGCACCTCAAGAAGAGGCTTCTCTCAGCTCGATGTATGTGAGAGGGACCCTGAGTTTGCGGCCTCAAGTGGAATGGACACCGCGATGCCCTGACTCAAAATAAGGCCGGATATCCCTGCAGTGACTTGAATGCAGGCTCGTCTTGCATCTCCCAAGACGAAAGGATGTCTGAATCCCCTGTGGAGACTTCAGAGAAAGATCTAGTTCCCCACCTCATCGCGACCGGAGGCCTCACATCCTTTGAAAACTCCAGAGGTACGCGGAGATCAGTGCCTCCAAAGGAGACGATGCCTGACTCCTCGTGAAACTTGATAGGAGTCCCAGGATTCCTGTGGCACGTGGAAAGGGACACTTGGTCTCCCGCCTCAGCTGGAGAGGCGTCCCAATTGCCCTGCCAAGCCTCGAGGAGAATCCCGAGTTGTCCCTCGCAACTAGGCAGGAGTCCTGACGTCGCTGAACAAACACGTGGGTGGAAGGGCTATCCCCGTCGTAACTCGAGAATATACTCCAGGTTCCCGCCGCAACTCGAGAAAAACCATGAGACTTCCCCCTCGCCACGAGATGAGGCCCGATTCCCCTGCACTGCGTGCAGAGCAATTCCGTGTTGCACATCACACATGAAAGGAGCCTTGATTTCCTCGATGGAACTCCAGAGAACCCCAAGAACACTGTTTCAAGGCTAGAGTGATCCCGAGGTCACTGTAGCAACACGAAAGAGCTCCGTGGACCAAAAATCAACTCGAGATGAGAGTTTAGTCCCTGGCTTCGACATCAGAGGAATACCACCTTACCACAAGCACCTCAACAGGAGGCTTCTCTCAGCTCTAGGTATGTGAGAGGGACCCTGAGTTTGCGGCCTCAAGTGGAATGGAGACCGCGATGCCCTGACGTGAAATAAGGCCGGATATCCCTGCAGTGACTTGAATGCAGGCTCGTCTTGCATCTCCCAAGAGGAAAGGATGTCGGAATCCCCTGTGGAGACCACAGAGAAAGACCTAGTTCCCCACCTCATGGCGACCGGAGGCCTCACATCCTTTGAAAACTCCAGAAGTACGCGGAGATCAGTGCCTCCAAAGGAGACGATGCCTGACTCCTCGTGAAACTTGATAGGAGTCCCAGGATTCCTGTGGCACGTGGAAAGGGACCTTTGGTCTCCCGCCTCAGCTGGAGAGGCGTCCCAATTGCCCTGCCAAGCCTCGAGGAGAATCCCGAGTTGTCCCTCGCAACTAGGCAGGAGTCCTGACGTCGCTGAACAAACACGTGGGTGGAAGGGCCATCCCCGTCGTAACTCGAGAATATACCCCAGGTTCCCGCCGCAACTCGAGAAAAACCATGAGACATCCCCCTCGCCGCGAGATGAGGCCCGATTCCCCTGCACTGCGTGCAGAGCAATTCCGTGTTGCACATCACACATGAAAGGAGCCTTGATTTCCTTGATGGCACTCCAGAGAAACCCCAAGAACACTGTTTCAAGGTTGAGGGATCCTGAGGTAACTGTAGCAACACGAAAGAGCTCCGTGGACCAAAAATCAACTCGAGATGAGAGGTTAGTCCCTGGCTTCGACTCCAGAGGAATACCACCTTACCACAAGCACCTCAAGAGGAGGCTTCTCTCAGCTCGATGTATGTGAGAGGGACCCTGAGTTTGCGGCCTCAAGTGGAATGGACACCGTGATGCCCTGACGCGAAATAAGGCCGGATATCCCTGCAGTGACTTGAATGCAGGCTCGTCTTGCATCTCCCAAGACGAAAGGATGTCTGAATCCCCTTTGGAGACTTCAGAGAAAGATCTAGTTCCCCACCTCATCGCGACCGGAGGCCTCACATCCTTTGAAAACTCCAGAGGTACGCGGAGATCAGTGCCTCCAAAGGAGACGATGCCTGACTCCTCGTGAAACTTGATAGGAGTCCCAGGATTCCTGTGGCACGTGGAAAGGGACACTTGGTCTCCCGCCTCAGCTGGAGAGGCGTCCCAATTGCCCTGCCAAACCTCGAGGAGAATCCCGAGTTGTCCCTCGCAACTAGGCAGGAGTCCTGACGTCGCTGAACAAACACGTGGGTGGAAGGGCCATCCCCGTCGTAACTCGAGAATATAACCCAGGTTCCCGCCGCAACTCGAGAAAAACCATGAGACTTCCCCCTCGCCGCGAGATGAGGCCCGATTCCCCTGCACTGCGTGCAGAGCAATTCCGTGTTGCACATCACACATGAAAGGAGCCTTGATTTCCTTGATGGCACTCCAGAGAAACCCCAAGAACACTGTTTCCAGGTTGAGGGTTCCTGAGGTCACTGTAGCAACACGAAAGAGCTCCGTGGACCAAAAATCAACTCGAGATGAGAGGTTAGTCCCTGGCTTCGACTCCAGAGGAATACCACCTTACCACAAGCACCTCAAGAGGAGGCTTCTCTCAGCTCGAGGTATGTGAGAGGGACCCTGAGTTTGCGGCCTCAAGTGGAATGGACACCGCGATTCCCTGACGCGAAATAAGGCCAATATCCCTACAGTGACTTGAATGCAGGCTCGTCTTGCATCTCCCAAGACGAAAGGATGTTGAATCCCCTGTGGTGACCACAGAGAATGACCTAGTTCCCCACCTCATCGCGACCGGAGGCCTCACATCCTTTGAAAACTCCAGAGGTACGTGGAGATCAGTGCCTCCAAAGGAGACGATGCCTGACTCCTCGTGAAACTTGATAGGAGTCACAGGATACTGTGGCACATGGAAAGAGACACTTGGTCTCCTGCCTCAGCTGGAGAGGCGTCCCAATTGCCCTGCCAAGCCTCGAGGAGAATCCCGAGTTGTCCCTCGCAACTAGGCAGGAGTCTGACGTCGCTGAACAAACACGTGGGTGGAAGGGCCATCCCCGTCGTAACTCGAGAATATACCCCAGGTTCCCGCCGCAACTCGAGAAAAACCATCAGACTTCCCCCTCGCCGCGAATTGAGGCCCGATACCCTGCACTGGGTGCAGAGCAATTCCGTGTTGCACATCACACATGAAAGGAGCCTTGATTTCCTTGATGGCACTCCAGAGAAACCCCAAAAACACTGTTTCAAGGCTAGAGGGATCCTGAGGTCACTGTAGCAACACGAAAGAGCTCCGTGGACCAAAAATCAACTCGAGATGAGAGGTTAGTCCCTGGCTTCGACTCCAGAGGAATACCACCTTACCACAAGCACCTCAAGAGGAGGCTTCTCTCAGCTCTAGGTATGTGAGAGGGACCCTGAGTTTGCGGCCTCAAGTGGAATGGACACCGCGATGCCCTGACTCAAAATAAGGCCGGATATCCCTGCAGTGACTTGAATGCAGGCTCGTCTTGCATCTCCCAAGACGAAAGGATGTCTGAATCCCCTGTGGAGACCTCAGAGAAAGATCTAGTTCCCCACCTCATCGCGACCGGAGGCCTCACATCCTTTGAAAACTCCAGAGGTACGCGGAGATCAGTGCCTCCAAAGGAGACGATGCCTGACTCCTCGTGAAACTTGATAGGAGTCACAGGATTCCTGTGGCACGTGGAAAGGGACCCTTGGTCTCCCGCCTCAGCTGGAGAGGCGTCCCAATTGCCCTGCCAAGCCTCGAGGAGAATTCCGAGTTTTCCCTCGCAACTAGGCAGGAGTCCGGACGTCGCTGAAGAAACACGTGTGTGGAAGGGCTATCCCCGTCGTAACTCGAGAATATAATCCAGGTTCCCGCCGCAACTCGAGAAGAACCATGAGACTTCCCCCTCGCCACGAGATGAGGCCCGATTCCCCTACACTGCGTGCAGAGCAATTCCGTGTTGCACATCACACATGAAAGGAGCCTTGATTTCCTTGATGGAACTCCAGAGAAACCCCAAGAACACTGTTTCAAGGCTAGAGTGATCCCGAGGTCACTGTAGCAACACGAAAGAGCTCCGTGGACCAAAAATCAACTCGAGATGAGAGTTTAGTCCCTGGCTTCGACACCAGAGGAATACCACCTTACCACAAGCACCTCAAGAGGAGGCTTCTCTCAGCTCTAGGTATGTGAGAGGGACCCTGAGTTTGCGGCCTCAAGTGGAATGGAGACCGCGATGCCCTGACGTGAAATAAGGCCGGATATCCCTGCAGTGACTTGAATGCAGGCTCGTCTTGCATCTCCCAAGACGAAAGGATGTCGGAATCCCCTGTGGAGACCTCAGAGAAAGACCTAGTTCCCCACCTCATGGCGACCGGAGGCCTCACAGCCTTTGAAAACTCCAGAAGTACGCGGAGATCAGTGCCTCCAAAGGAGACGATGCCTGACTCCTCGTGAAACTTGATAGGAGTCCCAGGATTCCTGTGGCACGTGGAAAGGGACCCTTGGTCTCCGGCCTCAGCTGGAGAGGCGTCCCAATTGCCCTGCAAAGCCTTGAGGAGAATCCCGAGTTGTCCCTCGCAACTAGGCAGGAGTCCTGACTTCGCTGAACAAACACGTGGGTGGAAGGGCCATCCCCGTCGTAACTCGCGAATATACCCCAGGTTACCGCCGCTACTCGAGAAAAACCATGAGACTTCCCCCTCGCCGCGAGATGAGGCCCGATTCCCCTGCACTGCGTGCAGAGCAATTCCGTGTTGCACATCACACATGAAAGGAGCATTGATTTCCTTGTTGGCACTCCAGAGAAACCCCAAGAACACTGTTTCAAGGCTAGAGGGATCCTGAGGTCACTGTAGCAACACGAAAGAGCTCCGTGGACCAAAAATCAACTCGAGATGAGAGGTTAGTCCCTGGCTTCGACTCCAGAGGAATACCACCTTACCACAAGCACCTCAAGAGGAGGCTTCTCTCAGCTCTATGTATGTGAGAGGGACCCTGAGTTTGCGGCCTCAAGTGGAATGGACACCGCGATTCCCTGACGCGAAATAAGGCCGGATATCCCTGCAGTGACTTGAATGCAGGCTCGTCTTGCATCTCCCAAGACGAAAGGATGTCTGAATCCCCTGTGGAGACCACAGAGAATGACCTAGTTCCCCACCTCATCGCGACCGGAGGCCTCACATCCTTTGAAAACTCCAGAAGTACGCGGAGATCAGTGCCTCCAAAGGAGACGATGCCTGACTCCTCGTGAAACTTGATAGGAGTCACAGGATTCCTGTGGCACGTGGAAAGGAACCCTTGGTCTCCCGTCTCAGCTGGAGAGGCGTCCCAATTTCCCTGCCAAGCCTCGAGGAGAATCCCGAGTTGTCCCTGGCAACTAGGCAGGAGTCCTGACGTCGTTGAAGAAACACGTGGGTGGAAGGGCCATGCCCGTCGTAACTCGAGAATATACCCCAGGTTCCCACCGCAACTCGAGAAAAACCATGAGACTTCCCCCTCGCCGCGAGATGAGGCCCGATTCCCCTGCACTGCGTGCAGAGCAATTCCGTGTTGCACATCACACATGAAAGGATCCTTGATTTCCTTGATGGCACTCCAGAGAAACCCCAAGAACACTGTTTCAAGGCTGGAGGGATCCTGAGGTCCCTGTATCAGCACGAAAGAGCTCCGTGGACCATGAATCAACTCGAGATGAGATTTTAGTCCCTGGCTTCGACTCCAGAGGAATACCACTTTACCACAAGCACCTCAAGAGGAGGCTTCTCTCAGCTCTAGCTATGTGAGAGGGACCCTGAGTTTGCGGCCTCAAGTGGAATGGAGACCGCGATGCCCTGACTCGAAATAAGGCCGGATATCCCTGCAGTGACTTGAATGCAGGCTCGTCTTGCATCTCCCAAGACGAAAGAATGTCTGAATCCCCTGTGGAGACCACAGAGAAAGACCTAGGTCGCCACCTCATCGCGACCGGAGGCCTCACATCCTTTAAAAACTCCAAAGGTACTCGGAGATCAGTGCCTCCAAAGGAGACGATGCCTGACTCCTCGAGAAACTTGATAGGAGCCCCAGGATTCCTGTGGCACGTGGAAAGGGACCCTTGGTCTCCCGCCTCAGCTGGAGAGGCGTCCCAATTGCCCTGCCAAGCCTCGAGGAGAATCCCGAGTTGTCCCTCGCAACTAGGCAGGAGTCCTGACGTCGCTGAACAAACACGTGGGTGGAAGGGCCATCCCCGTCGTAACTCGAGAATATACCCCAGGTTCCCGCCGCAACTCGAGAAAAACCATGAGACATCCCCCTCGCCGCGAGATGAGGCCCGATTCCCCTGCACTGCGTGCAGAGCAATTCCGTGTTGCACATCACACATGAAAGGAGCCTTGATTTCCTTGATGGCACTCCAGAGAAACCCCAAGAACACTGTTTCAAGGTTGAGGGATCCTGAGGTAAGTGTAGCAACACGAAAGAGCTCCGTGGACCAAAAATCAACTCGAGATGAGAGGTTAGTCCCTGGCTTCGACTCCAGAGGAATACCACCTTACCACAAGCACCTCAAGAGGAGGCTTCTCTCAGCTCTAGCTATGTGAGAGGGACCCTGAGTTTGCGGCCTCAAGTGGAATGGACACCGCGATGCCCTGACGCGAAATAAGGCCGGATATCCCTGCAGTGACTTGAATGCAGGCTCGTCTTGCATCTCCCAAGACGAAAGGATGTCTGAATCCCCTGTGGAGACCAGATAGAAAGACCTAGTTCCCCACCTCATCGCGACCGGAGGCCTCACATCCTTTGAAATCTCCAGAGGTACGCGGAGATCAGTGCCTCCAAAGGAGACGATGCCTGACTCCTCGTGAAACTTGATAGGAGTCCCAGGATTCCTGTGGCACGTGGAAAGGGACCCTTGGTCTCCCGCCTCAGCTGGAGAGGCGTCCCAATTGCCCTGCCAAGCCTCGAGGAGAATCCCGAGTTTTCCCTCGCAACTAGGCAGGAGTCCTGACGTCGCTGAACAAACACGTGGGTGGAAGGGCCATCCCCGTCGTAACTCGAGAATATACCCCAGGTTCCCGCCGCAACTCGAGAAAAACCATGAGACTTCCCGCTCGCCACGAGATGAGGCCCGATTCCCCTGCACTGCGTGCAGAGAAATTCCGTGTTGCACATCACACATGAAAGGAGCCATGATTTCCTTGATGGCACTCCAGAGAAACCCCAAGAACACTGTTTCAAGGTTGAGGGATCCTGAGGTCACTGTAGCAACACGAAAGAGCTCCGTGGACCAAAAATCAACTCGAGATGAGAGGTTAGTCCCTGGCTTCGACTCCAGAGGAATACCACCTTACCACAAGCACCTCGAGGGGAGGCTTCTCTCAGCTCTAGGTATGTGAGAGGGACCCTGAGTTTGCGGCCTCAAGTGGAATGGACACCGCGATGCCCTGACTCGAAATAAGGCCGGATATCCCTGCAGTGACTTGAATGCAGGCTCGTCTTGCATCTCCCAAGACGAAAGGATGTCTGAATCCCCTGTGGAGACCACAGAGAATGACCTACTTCCCCACCTCATTGCGAACGGAGGCCTCACATCCTTTGAAAACTTCAGAGGCACGGGGAGATCAGTGCCTCCAAAGGAGACGATGCCTGACTCCTCGTGAAACTTGATAGGAGTCCCAGGATGCCTGTGCACGTGGAAAGGGACCCCTGGTCTCCCGCCTCAGCTTGAGAGGCGTCCCAATTGCCCTGCCAAGCCTCGAGGAGAATCCCGAGGTGTCCCTCGCAACTAGGCAGGAGTCCTGACTTCGCTGAACAAACACGTGGTTGGAAGGGCCATCCCCGTCGTAACTCGAGAAAATACCCCAGGTTCCCGCCGCAACTAGAGAAAAACCATGAGACTTCCCCCTCGCCGCGACATGAGGCCCGATACCCTGCACTGGGTGCAGAGCAATTCCGTGTTGCACATCACACATGAAAGGAGCCTTGATTTCCTTGATGGCACTCCAGAGAAACCCCAAGAACACTGTTTCAAGGCTAGAGGGATCCTGAGGTCACTGTAGCAACACGAAAGAGCTCCGTGGACCAAAAATCAACTCGAGATGAGAGGTTAGTCCCTGGCTTCGACTCCAGAGGAATACCACCTTACCACAAGCACCTCAAGAGGAGGCTTCTCTCAGCTCTAGGTATGTGAGAGGGACCCTGAGTTTGCGGCCTCAAGTGGAATGGACACCGCGATGCCCTGACTCAAAATAAGGCCCGATATCCCTGCAGTGACTTGAATGCAGGCTCGTCTTGCATCTCCCAAGACGAAAGGATGTCTGAATCCCCTGTGGAGACCTCAGAGAAAGATCTAGTTCCCCACCTCATCGCGACCGGAGGCCTCACATCCTTTGAAATCTCCAGAGGTACGCGGAGATCAGTGCCTCCAAAGGAGACGATGCCTGACTCCTCGTGAAACTTGATAGGAGTCCCAGGATTCCTGTGGCACGTGGAAAGGGACCCTTGGTCTCCCGCCTCAGCTGGAGAGGCGTCCCAATTGCCCTGCCAAGCCTCGAGGAGAATTCCGAGTTTTCCCTCGCAACTAGGCAGGAGTCCTGACGTTGCTGAAGAAACACGTGTGTGGAAGGGCTATCCCCGTCGTAACTCGAGAATATAATCCAGGTTCCCGCCGCAACTCGAGAAGAACCATGAGACTTCCCCCTCGCCACGAGATGAGGCCCGATTCCCCTGCACTGCGTGCAGAGCAATTCCGTGTTGCACATCACACATGAAAGGAGCCTTGATTTCCTTGATGGAACTCCAGAGAAACCCCAAGAACACTGTTTCAAGGCTAGAGGGATCCTGAGGTCACTGTAGCAACACGAAAGAGCTCCGTGGACCAAAAATCAACTCGAGATGAGAGGTTAGTCCCTGGCTTCGACTCCAGAGGAATACCACCTTACCACAAGCACCTCAAGAGGAGGCTTCTCTCAGCTCTATGTATGTGAGAGGGACCCTGAGTTTGCGGCCTCAAGTGGAATGGACACCGCGATTCCCTGACGCGAAATAAGGCCGGATATCCCTGCAGTGACTTGAATGCAGGCTCGTCTTGCATCTCCCAAGACGAAAGGATGTCTGAATCCCCTGTGGAGACCACAGAGAATGACCTAGTTCCCCACCTCATCGCGACCGGAGGCCTCACATCCTTTGAAAACTCCAGAGGTACGCGGAGATCAGTGCCTCCAAAGGAGACGATGCCTGACTCCTCGTGAAACTTGATAGGAGTCGCAGGATTCCTGTGGCACGTGGAAAGGAACCCTTGGTCTCCCGTCTCAGCTGGAGAGGCGTCCCAATTGCCCTGCCAAGCCTCGAGGAGAATCCCGAGTTGTCCCTCGCAACTAGGCAGGAGTCCTGACGTCGATGAAGAAACACGTGGGTGGAAGAGCCATGCCCGTCGTAACTCGAGAATATACCCCAGGTTCCCACCGCAACTCGAGAAAAACCATGAGACTTCCCCCTCGCCGCGAGATGAGGCCCGATTCCCCTGCACTGCGTGCAGAGCAATTCCGTGTTGCACATCACACATGAAAGGATCCTTGATTTCCTTGATGGCACTCCAGAGAAACCCCAAGAACACTGTTTCAAGGCTGGAGGGATCCTGAGGTCCCTGTATCAGCACGAAAGAGCTCCGTGGACCATGAATCAACTCGAGATGAGATTTTAGTCCCTGGCTTCGAATCCAGAGGAATACCACTTTACCACAAGCACCTCAAGAGGAGGCTTCTCTCAGCTCTAGCTATGTGAGAGGGACCCTGAGTTTACGGCCTCAAGTGGAATGGAGACCGCGATGCCCTGACTCGAAATAAGGCCGGATATCCCTGCAGTGACTTGAATGCAGGCTCGTCTTGCATCTCCCAAGACGAAAGGATGTCTGAATCCCCTGTGGAGACCACAGAGAAAGACCTAGGTCGCCACCTCATCGCGACCGGAGGCCTCACATCCTTTAAAAACTCCAAAGGTACTCGGAGATCAGTGCCTCCAAAGGAGACGATGCCTGACTCCTCGTGAAACTTGATAGGAGTCCCAGGATTCCTGTGGCACGTGGAAAGGGACCCTTGGTCTCCCGCCTCAGCTGGATAGGCGTCCCAATTGCCCTGCCAAGCCTCGAGGAGAATCCCGAGTTGTCCCTCGCAACTAGGCAGGAGTCCTGACGTCGCTGAACAAACACGTGGGTGGAAGGGCCATCCCCGTCGTAACTCGAGAATATACCCCAGGTTCCCGCCGCAACTCGAGAAAAACCATGAGACATCCCCCTCGCCGCGAGATGAGGCCCGATTCCCCTGCACTGCGTGCAGAGCAATTCCGTGTTGCACATCACACATGAAAGGAGCCTTGATTTCCTTGATGGCACTCCAGAGAAACCCCAAGAACACTGTTTCAAGGTTGAGGGATCCTGAGGTAAGTGTAGCAACACGAAAGAGCTCCGTGGACCAAAAATCAACTCGAGATGAGAGGTTAGTCCCTGGCTTCGACTCCAGAGGAATACCACCTTACCACAAGCACCTCAAGAGGAGGCTTCTCTCAGCTCTAGCTATGTGAGAGGGACCCTGAGTTTGCGGCCTCAAGTGGAATGGACACCGCGATGCCCTGACGCGAAATAAGGCCGGATATCCCTGCAGTGACTTGAATGCAGGCTCGTCTTGCATCTCCCAAGACGAAAGGATGTCTGAATCCCCTGTGGAGACCACATAGAAAGACCTAGTTCCCCACCTCATCGCGACTGGAGGCCTCACATCCTTTGAAATCTCCAGAGGTACGCGGAGATCAGTGCCTCCAAAGGAGACGATGCCTGACTCCTCGTGAAACTTGATAGGAGTCCCAGGATTCCTGTGGCACGTGGAAAGGGACCCTTGGTCTCCTGCCTCAGCTGGAGAGGCGTCCCAATTGCCCTGCCAAGCCTCGAGGAGAATCCCGAGTTGTCCCTCGCAACTAGGCAGGAGTCCTGACGTCGCTGAACAAACACGTGGGTGGAAGGGCTATCCCCGTCGTAACTCGAGAATATACTCCAGGTTCCCGCCGCAACTCGAGAAAAACCATGAGACTTCCCCCTCGCCACGAGATGAGGCCCGATTCCCCTGCACTGCGTGCAGAGCAATTCCGTGTTGCACATCACACATGAAAGGAGCCTTGATTTCCTTGATGGAACTCCAGAGAACCCCAAGAACACTGTTTCAAGGCTAGAGTGATCCCGAGGTCACTGTAGCAACACGAAAGAGCTCCGTGGACCAAAAATCAACTCGAGATGAGAGTTTAGTCCCTGGCTTCGACACCAGAGGAATACCACCTTACCACAAGCACCTCAACAGGAGGCTTCTCTCAGCTCTAGGTATGTGAGAGGGACCCTGAGTTTGCGGCCTCAAGTGGAATGGAGACCGCGATGCCCTGACTCCAAATAAGGCCGGATATCCCTGCAGTGACTTGAATGCAGGCTCGTCTTGCATCTCCCAAGAGGAAAGGATGTCGGAATCCCCTGTGGAGACCACAGAGAAAGACCTAGTTCCCCACCTCATGGCGACCGGAGGCCTCACATCCTTTGAAAACTCCAGAAGTACGCGGAGATCAGTGCCTCCAAAGGAGACGATGCCTGACTCCTCGTGAAACTTGATAGGAGTCCCAGGATTCCTGTGGCACGTGGAAAGGGACCCTTGGTCTCCGGCCTCAGCTGGAGAGGCGTCCCAATAGCCCTGCCAAGCCTCGAGGAGAATCCCGAGTTGTCCCTCGCAACTAGGCAGGAGTCCTGACGTCGCTGAACAAACATGTGGGTGGAAGGGCCATCCCCGTCGTAACTCGAGAATATATCCCAGGTTCCCGCCGCAACTCGAGAAAAACCATGAGACATCCCCCTCGCCGCGAGATGAGGCCCGATTCCCCTGCACTGCGTGCAGAGCAATTCCGTGTTGCACATCACACATGAAAGGAGCCTTGATTTCCTTGATGGCACTCCAGAGAAACCCCAAGAACACTGTTTCAAGGTTGAGGGATCCTGAGGTAAGTGTAGCAACACGAAAGAGCTCCGTGGACCAAAAATCAACTCGAGATGAGAGGTTAGTCCCTGCCTTCGACTCCAGAGGAATACCACCTTACCACAAGCACCTCAAGAGGAGGCTTCTCTCAGCTCTAGCTATGTGAGAGGGACCCTGAGTTTGCGGCCTCAAGTGGAATGGACACCGCGATGCCCTGACGCGAAATAAGGCCGGATATCCCTGCAGTGACTTGAATGCAGGCTCGTCTTGCATCTCCCAAGACGAAAGGATGTCTGAATCCCCTGTGGAGACCACAGAGAAAGACCTAGTTCCCCACCTCATCGCGACCGGAGGCCTCACATCCTTTAAAAACTCCAGAGGTACGCGGAGATCAGTGCCTCCAAAGGAGACGATGCCTGACTCCTCGTGAAACTTCATAGGAGTCCCAGGATTCCTGTGGCACGTGGAAAGGGACCCTTGGTCTCCCGCCTCAGCTGGAGAGGCGTCCCAATTGCCCTGCCAAGCCTCGAGGAGAATCCCGAGTTGTCCCTCGCAACTAGGCAGGAGTCCTGACGTCGCTGAACAAACACGTGGGTGGAAGGGCCATCCCCGTCGTAACTCGAGAATATACCCCAGGTTCCCGCCGCAACTCGAGAAAAACCATGAGACTTCCCGCTCGCCGCGAGATGAGGCCCGATTCCCCTGCACTGCGTGCAGAGAAATTCCGTGTTGCACATCACACATGAAAGGAGCCATGATTTCCTTGATGGCACTCCAGAGAAACCCCAAGAACACTGTTTCAAGGTTGAGGGATCCTGAGGTCACTGTAGCAACACGAAAGAGCTCCGTGGACCAAAAATCAACTCGAGATGAGAGGTTAGTCCCTGGCTTCGACTCCAGAGGAATACCACCTTACCACAAGCACCTCAAGAGGAGGCTTCTCTCAGCTCTAGCTATGTGAGAGGGACCCTGAGTTTGCGGCCTCAAGTGGAATGGAGACCGCGATGCCCTGACTCGAAATAAGGCCGGATATCCCTTCAGTGACTTGAATGCAGGCTCGTCTTGCATCTCCCAAGACGAAAGGATGTCTGAATCCCCTGTGGAGACCACAGAGAAAGACCTAGTTCCCCACCTCATCGCGACCGGAGGCCTCACATCCTTTGAAAACTCCAGAGGTACGCGGAGATCAGTGTCTCCAAAGGAGACGATGCCTGACTCCTCGTGAAACTTGATAGGAGTCCCAGGATTCCTGTATCACGTGGAAAGTTACCCTTGGTCTCCCGCCTCAGCTGGAGAGGCGTCCCAATTGCCCTGCCAAGCCTCGAGGAGAATACCGAGTTGTCCCTCGCAACTAGGCAGGAGTCCTGACGTCGCTGAACAAACACGTGGGTGGAAGGGCCATCCCCGTCGTAACTCGAGAATATACTCTAGGTTCCCGCCGTAACTCGAGAAAAACCATGAGACTTCCCCCTCTCCGCGAGATGAGGCCCGATTCCCCTGCACTGCGTGCAGAGCAATTCCGTGTTGCACATCACACATGAAAGGAGCCTTGATTTCCTTGATGGCACTCCAGAGAAACCGCAAGAACACTGTTTCAAGGCTAGAGGGATCCTAAGGTCACTGTAGCAACACGAAAGAGCTCCGTGGACCAAAAATCAACTCGAGATGAAAGGTTAGTCCCTGGCTTCGACTCCAGAGGAATACCACCTTACCACAACCACCTCAAGAGGAGGCTTCTCTCAGCTCTAGCTATGTGAGAGGGACACTGAGTTTGCGGCCTCAAGTGGAATGGACACCGCGATTCCCTGACGCGAAATAAGGCCGGATATCCCTGCAGTGACTTGAATGCAGTCTCGTCTTGCATCTCCCAAGACAAAAGGATGTCTGAATCCCCTGTGGAGACCACAGAGAAAGACCTAGTTCCCAACCTCATCGCGACCGGAGGCCTCACATCCTTTGAAAACTCCAGAGGTACGCGGAGATCAGTGCCTCCAAAGGAGACGATGCCTGACTCCTCGTGAAACTTGATAGGAGTCCCAGGATTCCTGTGGCACGTGGAAAGGGACACTTGGTCTCCCGCCTCAGCTGGAGAGGCGTCCCAATTGCCCTGCCAAGCCTCGAGGAGAATCCCGAGTTGTCCCTCGCAACTAGGCAGGAGTCCTGACGTCGCTGAACAAACATGTGGGCGGAAGGGCCATCCCCGTCGTAACTCGAGAATATAGCCCAGGTTCCCGCCGCAACTCGAGAAAAACCATGAGACTTCCCCCTCGCCGTGAGATGAGGCCCGATTCCCCTGCACTGCGTGCAGAGCAATTCCGTGTTCCACATGACACATGAAAGGAGCCTTGATTTCCTCGATGGCACTCCAGAAAAACCCCAAGAACACTGTTTCAAGGTTGAGGGATCCTGAGGTCACTGTAGCAACACGAAAGAGCTCCGTGGACCAAAAATCAACTCGAGATGAGAGGTTAGTCCCTGGCTTCGACTCCAGAGGAATACCACCTTACCACAAGCACCTCAAGAGGAGGCTTCTCTCAGCTCTATGTATGTGAGAGGGACCCTGAGTTTGCGGCCTCAAGTGGAATGGACACCGCGATGCCCTGACTCGAAATAAGGCCGGATATCCCTGCAGTGACTTGAATGCAGGCTCGTCTTGTATCTCCCAAGACGAAAGGATGTCTGAAACCCCTGTGGCGACCACAGAGAAAGACCTAGGTCCCCACCTCATCGCGACCGGAGGCCTCACATCCTTTAAAAACTCCAAAAGTACTCGGAGATCAGTGCCTCCAAAGGAGACGATGCCTGACTCCTCGTGAAACTTGATAGGAGTCCCAGGATTCCTGTGGCACGTGGAAAGGGACCCTTGGTCTCCCGCCTCAGCTGGAGAGGCGTCCCAATTGCCCTGCCAAGCCTCGAGGAGAATTCCGAGTTTTCCCTCGCAACTAGGCAGGAGTCCTGACGTTGCTGAAGAAACACGTGTGTGGAAGGGCTATCCCCGTCGTAACTCGAGAATATAATCCAGGTTCCCGCCGCAACTCGAGAAGAACCATGAGACTTCCCCCTCGCCACGAGATGAGGCCCGATTCCCCTGCACTGCGTGCAGAGCAATTCCGTGTTGCACATCACACATGAAAGGAGCCTTGATTTCCTTGATGGAACTCCAGAGAAACCCCAAGAACACTGTTTCAAGGCTAGAGGGATCCTGAGGTCACTGTAGCAACACGAAAGAGCTCCGTGGACCAAAAATCAACTCGAGATGAGAGGTTAGTCCCTGGCTTCGACTCCAGAGGAATACCACCTTACCACAAGCACCTCAAGAGGAGGCTTCTCTCAGCTCTAGGTATGTGAGAGGGACCCTGAGTTTGCGGCCTCAAGTGGAATGGACACCGCGATTCCCTGACGCGAAATAAGGCCGGATATCCCTGCAGTGACTTGAATGCAGGCTCGTCTTGCATCTCCCAAGACGAAAGGATGTCTGAATCCCCTGTGGAGACCACAGAGAATGACCTAGTTCCCCACCTCATCGCGACCGGAGGCCTCACATCCTTTGAAAACTCCAGAGGTACGCGGAGATCAGTGCCTCCAAAGGAGACGATGCCTGACTCCTCGTGAAACTTGATAGGAGTCACAGGATTCCTGTGGCACGTGGAAAGGAACCCTTGGTCTCCCGTCTCAGCTGGAGAGGCGTCCCAATTGCCCTGCCAAGCCTCGAGGAGAATCCCGAGTTGTCCCTCGCAACTAGGCAGGAGTCCTGACGTCGATGAAGAAACACGTGGGTGGAAGGGCCATGCCCGTCGTAACTCGAGAATATACCCCAGGTTCCCACCGCAACTCGAGAAAAACCATGAGACTTCCCCCTCGCCGCGAGATGAGGCCCGATTCCCCTGCACTGCGTGCAGAGCAATTCCGTGTTGCACATCACACATGAAAGGATCCTTGATTTCCTTGATGGCACTCCAGAGAAACCCCAAGAACACTGTTTCAAGGCTGGAGGGATCCTGAGGTCCCTGTATCAGCACGAAAGAGCTCCGTGGACCATGAATCAACTCGAGATGAGATTTTAGTCCCTGGCTTCGAATCCAGAGGAATACCACTTTACCACAAGCACCTCAAGAGGAGGCTTCTCTCAGCTCTAGCTATGTGAGAGGGACCCTGAGTTTACGGCCTCAAGTGGAATGGAGACCGCGATGCCCTGACTCGAAATAAGGCCGGATATCCCTGCAGTGACTTGAATGCAGGCTCGTCTTGCATCTCCCAAGACGAAAGGATGTCTGAATCCCCTGTGGAGACCACAGAGAAAGACCTAGGTCGCCACCTCATCGCGACCGGAGGCCTCACATCCTTTAAAAACTCCAAAGGTACTCGGAGATCAGTGCCTCCAAAGGAGACGATGCCTGACTCCTCGTGAAACTTGATAGGAGTCCCAGGATTCCTGTGGCACGTGGAAAGGGACCCTTGGTCTCCCGCCTCAGCTGGATAGGCGTCCCAATTGCCCTGCCAAGCCTCGAGGAGAATCCCGAGTTGTCCCTCGCAACTAGGCAGGAGTCCTGACGTCGCTGAACAAACATGTGGGTGGAAGGGCCATCCCCGTCGTAACTCGAGAATATACCCCAGGTTCCCGCCGCAACTCGAGAAAAACCATGAGACATCCCCCTCGCCGCGAGATGAGGCCCGATTCCCCTGCACTGCGTGCAGAGCAATTCCGTGTTGCACATCACACATGAAAGGAGCCTTGATTTCCTTGATGGCACTCCAGAGAAACCCCAAGAACACTGTTTCAAGGTTGAGGGATCCTGAGGTAAGTGTAGCAACACGAAAGAGCTCCGTGGACCAAAAATCAACTCGAGATGAGAGGTTAGTCCCTGGCTTCGACTCCAGAGGAATACCACCTTACCACAAGCACCTCAAGAGGAGGCTTCTCTCAGCTCTAGCTATGTGAGAGGGACCCTGAGTTTGCGGCCTCAAGTGGAATGGACACCGCGATGCCCTGACGCGAAATAAGGCCGGATATCCCTGCAGTGACTTGAATGCAGGATCGTCTTGCATCTCCCAAGACGAAAGGATGTCTGAATCCCCTGTGGAGACCACATAGAAAGACCTAGTTCCCCACCTCATCGCGACTGGAGGCCTCACATCCTTTGAAATCTCCAGAGGTACGCGGAGATCAGTGCCTCCAAAGGAGACGATGCCTGACTCCTCGTGAAACTTGATAGGAGTCCCAGGATTCCTGTGGCACGTGGAAAGGGACCCTTGGTCTCCTGCCTCAGCTGGAGAGGCGTCCCAATTGCCCTGCCAAGCCTCGAGGAGAATCCCGAGTTGTCCCTCGCAACTAGGCAGGAGTCCTGACGTCGCTGAACAAACACGTGGGTGGAAGGGCTATCCCCGTCGTAACTCGAGAATATACTCCAGGTTCCCGCCGCAACTCGAGAAAAACCATGAGACTTCCCCCTCGCCACGAGATGAGGCCCGATTCCCCTGCACTGCGTGCAGAGCAATTCCGTGTTGCACATCACACATGAAAGGAGCCTTGATTTCCTTGATGGAACTCCAGAGAACCCCAAGAACACTGTTTCAAGGCTAGAGTGATCCCGAGGTCACTGTAGCAACACGAAAGAGCTCCGTGGACCAAAAATCAACTCGAGATGAGAGTTTAGTCCCTGGCTTCGACACCAGAGGAATACCACCTTACCACAAGCACCTCAACAGGAGGCTTCTCTCAGCTCTAGGTATGTGAGAGGGACCCTGAGTTTGCGGCCTCAAGTGGAATGGAGACCGCGATGCCCTGACGTGAAATAAGGCCGGATATCCCTGCAGTGACTTGAATGCAGGCTCGTCTTGCATCTCCCAAGAGGAAAGGATGTCGGAATCCCCTGTGGAGACCACAGAGAAAGACCTAGTTCCCCACCTCATGGCGACCGGAGGCCTCACATCCTTTGAAAACTCCAGAAGTACGCGGAGATCAGTGCCTCCAAAGGAGACGATGCCTGACTCCTCGTGAAACTTGATAGGAGTCCCAGGATTCCTGTGGCACGTGGAAAGGGACCCTTGGTCTCCGGCCTCAGCTGGAGAGGCGTCCCAATTGCCCTGCAAAGCCTTGAGGAGAATCCCGAGTTGTCCCTCGCAACTAGGCAGGAGTCCTGACTTCGCTGAACAAACACGTGTGTGGAAGGGCCATCCCCGTCGTAACTCGCGAATATACCCCAGGTTCCCGCCGCAACTCGAGAAAAACCATGAGACTTCCCCCTCGCCGCGAGATGAGGCCCGATTCCCCTGCACTGCGTGCAGAGCAATTCCGTGTTGCACATCACACATGAAAGGAGCCTTGATTTCCTTGTTGGCACTCCAGAGAAACCCCAAGAACACTGTTTCAAGGCTAGAGGGATCCTGAGGTCACTGTAGCAACACGAAAGAGCTCCGTGGACCAAAAATCAACTTGAGATGAGAGGTTAGTCCCTGGCTTCGACTCCAGAGGAATAACACCTTACCACAAGCACCTCAAGAGGAGGCTTCTCTCAGCTCTAGCTATGTGAGAGGGACCCTGAGTTTGCGGCCTCAAGTGGAATGGACACCGCGATTCCCTGACGTGAAATAAGGCCGGATATCCCTGCAGTGACTTGAATGCAGGCTCGTCTTGCATCTCCCAAGACGAAAGGATGTCTGAATCCCCTGTGGAGACCACAGAGAATGACCTAATTCCCCATCTCATCGCGACCGGAGGCCTCACATCCTTTGAAAACTCCAGAGGTACGCGGAGATCAGTGCCTCCAAAGGAGACGATGCCTGACTCCTCGTGAAACTTGATAGGAGTCACAGGATTCCTGTGGCACGTGGAAAGGGACACTTGGTCTCCCGCGTCAGCTGGAGAGGCGTCCCAATTGCCCTGCCAAGCCTCGAGGAGAATCCCGAGTTGTCCCTCGCAACTAGGCAGGAGTCCTGACGTCGTTGAACAAACACGTGGGTGGAAGGGCCATCCCCGTCGTAACTCGAGAATATACCCCAGGTTCCCACCGCAACTCGAGAAAAACCATGAGACTTCACCCTCGCCGCGAGATGAGGCCCGATTCCCCTGCACTGCGTGCAGAGCAATTCCGTGTTGCACATCACACATGAAAGGAGCCTTGATTTCCTTGATGGCACTCCAGAGAAACCCCAAGAACACTGTTTCAAGGCTGGAGGGATCCTGAGGTCCCTGTAGCAGCACGAAAGAGCTCCGTGGACCATGAATCAACTCGAGATGAGAGGTTAGTCCCTGGCTTCGAATCCAGAGGAATACCACCTTACCACAAGCACCTCAAGAGGAGGCTTCTCTCAGCTCTAGGTATGTGAGAGGGACCCTGATTTTGCGGCCTCAAGTGGAATGGAGACCGCGATGCCCTGACTCGAAATAAGGCCGGATATCCCTGCAGTGACTTGAATGCAGGCTCGTCTTGCATCTCCCAAGACGAAAGGATGTCTGAATCCCCTGTGGAGACCACAGAGAAAGACCTAGGTCCCCACCTCATCGCGACCGGAGGCCTCACATCCTTTAAAAACTCCAAAGGTACTCGGAGATCAGTGCCTCCAAAGGAGACGATGCCTGACTCCTCGTGAAACTTGATAGGAGTCCCAGGATTCCTGTGGCACGTGGAAAGGGACCCTTGGTCTCCCGCCTCAGCTGGAGAGGCGTCCCAATTGCCCTGCCAAGCCTCGAGGAGAATCCCGAGTTGTCCCTCGCAACTAGGCAGGAGTCCTGACGTCGCTGAACAAACACGTGGGTGGAAGGGCCATCCCCGTCGTAACTCGAGAATATACCCCAGGTTCCCGCCGCAACTCGAGAAAAACCATGAGACATCCCCCTCGCCGCGAGATGAGGCCCGATTCCCCTGCACTGCGTGCAGAGCAATTCCGTGTTGCACATCACACATGAAAGGAGCCTTGATTTCCTTGATGGCACTCCAGAGAAACCCCAAGAACACTGTTTCAAGGTTGAGGGATCCTGAGGTAACTGTAGCAACACGAAAGAGCTCCGTGGACCAAAAATCAACTCGAGATGAGAGGTTAGTCCCTGGCTTCGACTCCAGAGGAATACCACCTTACCACAAGCACCTCAAGAGGAGGCTTCTCTCAGCTCTAGCTATGTGAGAGGGACCCTGAGTTTGCGGCCTCAAGTGGAATGGACACCGTGATGCCCTGACGCGAAATAAGGCCAATATCCCTACAGTGACTTGAATGCAGGCTCGTCTTGCATCTCCCAAGACGAAAGGATGTTGAATCCCCTGTGGTGACCACAGAGAATGACCTAGTTCCCCACCTCATCGCGACCGGAGGCCTCACATCCTTTGAAAACTCCAGAGGTACGCGGAGATCAGTGCCTCCAAAGGAGACGATGCCTGACTCCTCGTGAAACTTGATAGGAGTCACAGGATACTGTGGCACATGGAAAGAGACACTTGGTCTCCTGCCTCAGCTGGAGAGGCGTCCCAATTGCCCTGCCAAGCCTCGAGGAGAATCCCGAGTTGTCACTCGCAACTAGGCAGGAGTCTGACGTCGCTGAACAAACACGTGGGTGGAAGGGCCATCCCCGTCGTAACTCGAGAATATACCCCAGGTTCCCGCCGCAACTCGAGAAAAACCATCAGACTTCCCCCTCGCCGCGAATTGAGGCCCGATACCCTGCACTGGGTGCAGAGCAATTCCGTGTTGCACATCACACATGAAAGGAGCCTTGATTTCCTTGATGGCACTCCAGAGAAACCCCAAGAACACTGTTTCAAGGCTAGAGGGATCCTGAGGTCACTGTAGCAACACGAAAGAGCTCCGTGGACCAAAAATCAACTCGAGATGAGAGGTTAGTCCCTGGCTTCGACTCCAGAGGAATACCACCTTACCACAAGCACCTCAAGAGGAGGCTTCTCTCAGCTCTAGGTATGTGAGAGGGACCCTGAGTTTGCGGCCTCAAGTGGAATGGACACCGCGATGCCCTGACTCAAAATAAGGCCGGATATCCCTGCAGTGACTTGAATGCAGGCTCGTCTTGCATCTCCCAAGACGAAAGGATGTCTGAATCCCCTGTGGAGACGTCAGAGAAAGATCTAGTTCCCCACCTCATCGCGACCGGAGGCCTCACATCCTTTGAAAACTCCAGAGGTACGCGGAGATCAGTGCCTCCAAAGGAGACGATGCCTGACTCCTCGTGAAACTTGATAGGAGTCACAGGATTCCTGTGGCACGTGGAAAGGGACCCTTGGTCTCCCGCCTCAGCTGGAGAGGCGTCCCAATTGCCCTGCCAAGCCTCGAGGAGAATTCCGAGTTTTCCCTCGCAACTAGGCAGGAGTCCTGACGTCGCTGAAGAAACACGTGTGTGGAAGGGCTATCCCCGTCGTAACTCGAGAATATAATCCAGGTTCCCGCCGCAACTCGAGAAGAACCATGAGACTTCCCCCTCGCCACGAGATGAGGCCCGATTCCCCTGCACTGCGTGCAGAGCAATTCCGTGTTGCACATCACACATGAAAGGAGCCTTGATTTCCTTGATGGAACTCCAGAGAAACCCCAAGAACACTGTTTCAAGGCTAGAGTGATCCCGAGGTCACTGTAGCAACACGAAAGAGCTCCGTGGACCAAAAATCAACTCGAGATGAGAGGTTAGTCCCTGGCTTCGACACCAGAGGAATACCACCTTACCACAAGCACCTCAAGAGGAGGCTTCTCTCAGCTCTAGGTATGTGAGAGGGACCCTGAGTTTGCGGCCTCAAGTGGAATGGAGACCGCGATGCCCTGACGTGAAATAAGGCCGGATATCCCTGCAGTGACTTGAATGCAGGCTCGTCTTGCATCTCCCAAGACGAAAGGATGTCGGAATCCCCTGTGGAGACCACAGAGAAAGACCTAGTTCCCCACCTCATCGCGACCGGAGGCCTCACAGCCTTTGAAAACTCCAGAAGTACGCGGAGATCAGTGCCTCCAAAGGAGACGATGCCTGACTCCTCGTGAAACTTGATAGGAGTCCCAGGATTCCTGTGGCACGTGGAAAGGGACCCTTGGTCTCCGGCCTCAGCTGGAGAGGCGTCCCAATTGCCCTGCAAAGCCTTGAGGAGAATCCCGAGTTGTCCCTCGCAACTAGGCAGGAGTCCTGACTTCGCTGAACAAACACGTGGGTGGAAGGGCCATCCCCGTCATAACTCGCGAATATAACCCAGGTTCCCGCCGCAACTCGAGAAAAACCATGAGACTTCCCCCTCGCCGCGAGATGAGGCCCGATTCCCCTGCACTGCGTGCAGAGCAATTCCGTGTTGCACATCACACATGAAAGGCGCATTGATTTCCTTGTTGGCACTCCAGAGAAACCCCAAGAACACTGTTTCAAGGCTAGAGGGATCCTGAGGTCACTGTAGCAACACGAAAGAGCTCCGTGGACCAAAAATCAACTCGAGATGAGAGGTTAGTCCCTGGCTTCGACTCCAGAGGAATACCACCTTACCACAAGCACCTCAAGAGGAGGCTTCTCTCAGCTCTATGTATGTGAGAGGGACCCTGAGTTTGCGGCCTCAAGTGGAATGGACACCGCGATTCCCTGACGCGAAATAAGGCCGGATATCCCTGCAGTGACTTGAATGCAGGCTCGTCTTGCATCTCCCAAGACGAAAGGATGTCTGAATCCCCTGTGGAGACCACAGAGAATGACCTAGTTCCCCACCTCATCGCGACCGGAGGCCTCACATCCTTTGAAAACTCCAGAGGTACGCGGAGATCAGTGCCTCCAAAGGAGACGATGCCTGACTCCTCGTGAAACTTGATAGGAGTCACAGGATTCCTGTGGCACGTGGAAAGGAACCCTTGGTCTCCCGTCTCAGCTGGAGAGGCGTCCCAATTGCCCTGCCAAGCCTCGAGGAGAATCCCGAGTTGTCCCTCGCAACTAGGCAGGAGTCCTGACGTCGTTGAAGAAACACGTGGGTGGAAGGGCCATGCCCGTCGTAACTCGAGAATATACCCCAGGTTCCCACCGCAACTCGAGAAAAACCATGAGACTTCCCCCTCGCCGCGAGATGAGGCCCGATTCCCCTGCACTGCGTGCAGAGCAATTCCGTGTTGCACATCACACATGAAAGGATCCTTGATTTCCTTGATGGCACTCCAGAGAAACCCCAAGAACACTGTTTCAAGGCTGGAGGGATCCTGAGGTCCCTGTATCAGCACGAAAGAGCTCCGTGGACCATGAATCAACTCGAGATGAGATTTTAGTCCCTGGCTTCGACTCCAGAGGAATACCACTTTACCACAAGCACCTCAAGAGGAGGCTTCTCTCAGCTCTAGCTATGTGAGAGGGACCCTGAGTTTGCGGCCTCAAGTGGAATGGAGACCGCGATGCCCTGACTCGAAATAAGGCCGGATATCCCTGCAGTGACTTGAATGCAGGCTCGTCTTGCATCTCCCAAGACGAAAGAATGTCTGAATCCCCTGTGGAGACCACAGAGAAAGACCTAGGTCGCCACCTCATCGCGACCGGAGGCCTCACATCCTTTAAAAACTCCAAAGGTACTCGGAGATCAGTGCCTCCAAAGGAGACGATGCCTGACTACTCGAGAAACTTGATAGGAGCCCCAGGATTCCTGTGGCACGTGGAAAGGGACCCTTGGTCTCCCGCCTCAGCTGGAGAGGCGTCCCAATTGCCCTGCCAAGCCTCGAGGAGAATCCCGAGTTGTCCCTCGCAACTAGGCAGGAGTCCTGACGTCGCTGAACAAACATGTGGGTGGAAGGGCCATCCCCGTCGTAACTCGAGAATATACCCCAGGTTCCCGCCGCAACTCGAGAAAAACCATGAGACATCCCCCTCGCCGCGAGATGAGGCCTGATTCCCCTGCACTGCGTGCAGAGCAATTCCGTGTTGCACATCACACATGAAAGGAGCCTTGATTTCCTTGATGGCACTCCAGAGAAACCCCAAGAACACTGTTTCAAGGTTGAGGGATCCTGAGGTAAGTGTAGCAACACGAAAGAGCTCCGTGGACCAAAAATCAACTCGAGATGAGAGGTTAGTCCCTGCCTTCGACTCCAGAGGAATACCACCTTACCACAAGCACCTCAAGAGGAGGCTTCTCTCAGCTCTAGCTATGTGAGAGGGACCCTGAGTTTGCGGCCTCAAGTGGAATGGACACCGCGATGCCCTGACGCGAAATAAGGCCGGATATCCCTGCAGTGACTTGAATGCAGGCTCGTCTTGCATCTCCCAAGACGAAAGGATGTCTGAATCCCCTGTGGAGACCACAGAGAAAGACCTAGTTCCCCACCTCATCGCGACCGGAGGCCTCACATCCTTTGAAATCTCCAGAGGTACGCGGAGATCAGTGCCTCCAAAGGAGACGATGCCTGACTCCTCGTGAAACTTGATAGGAGTCCCAGGATTCCTGTGGCACGTGGAAAGGGACCCTTGGTCTCCCGCCTCAGCTGGAGAGGCGTCCCAATTGCCCTGCCAAGCCTCGAGGAGAATCCCGAGTTGTCCCTCGCAACTAGGCAGGAGTCCTGACGTCGCTGAACAAACACGTGGGTGGAAGGGCCATCCCCGTCGTAACTCGAGAATATACCCCAGGTTCCCGCCGCAACTCGAGAAAAACCATGAGACTTCCCGCTCGCCACGAGATGAGGCCCGATTCCCCTGCACTGCGTGCAGAGAAATTCCGTGTTGCACATCACACATGAAAGGAGCCATGATTTCCTTGATGGCACTCCAGAGAAACCCCAAGAACACTGTTTCAAGGTTGAGGGATCCTGAGGTCACTGTAGCAACACGAAAGAGCTCCGTGGACCAAAAATCAACTCGAGATGAGAGGTTAGTCCCTGGCTTCGACTCCAGAGGAATACCACCTTACCACAAGCACCTCAAGAGGAGGCTTCTCTCAGCTCTAGCTATGTGAGAGGGACCCTGAGTTTGCGGCCTCAAGTGGAATGGAGACCGCGATGCCCTGACTCGAAATAAGGCCGGATATCCCTTCAGTGACTTGAATGCAGGCTCGTCTTGCATCTCCCAAGACGAAAGGATGTCTGAATCCCCTGTGGAGACCACAGAGAAAGACCTAGTTCCCCACCTCATCGCGACCGGAGGCCTCACATCCTTTGAAAACTCCAGAGGTACGCGGAGATCAGTGTCTCCAAAGGAGACGATGCCTGACTCCTCGTGAAACTTGATAGGAGTCCCAGGATTCCTGTATCACGTGGAAAGTTACCCTTGGTCTCCCGCCTCAGCTGGAGAGGCGTCCCAATTGCCCTGCCAAGCCTCGAGGAGAATACCGAGTTGTCCCTCGCAACTAGGCAGGAGTCCTGACGTCGCTGAACAAACACGTGGGTGGAAGGGCCATCCCCGTCGTAACTCGAGAATATACTCTAGGTTCCCGCCGTAACTCGAGAAAAACCATGAGACTTCCCCCTCGCCGCGAGATGAGGCCCGATTCCCCTGCACTGCGTGCAGAGCAATTCCGTGTTGCACATCACACATGAAAGGAGCCTTGATTTCCTTGATGGCACTCCAGAGAAACCCCAAGAACACTGTTTCAAGGCTAGAGGGATCCTAAGGTCACTGTAGCAACACGAAAGAGCTCCGTGGACCAAAAATCAACTCGAGATGAAAGGTTAGTCCCTGGCTTCGACTCCAGAGGAATACCACCTTACCACAAGCACCTCAAGAGGAGGCTTCTCTCAGCTCTAGCTATGTGAGAGGGACACTGAGTTTGCGGCCTCAAGTGGAATGGACACCGCGATTCCCTGACGCGAAATAAGGCCGGATATCCCTGCAGTGACTTGAATGCAGTCTCGTCTTGCATCTCCCAAGACAAAAGGATGTCTGAATCCCCTGTGGAGACCACAGAGAAAGACCTAGTTCCCAACCTCATCGCGACCGGAGGCCTCACATCCTTTGAAAACTCCAGAGGTACGCGGAGATCAGTGCCTCCAAAGGAGACGATGCCTGACTCCTCGTGAAACTTGATAGGAGTCCCAGGATTCCTGTGGCACGTGGAAAGGGACACTTGGTCTCCCGCCTCAGCTGGAGAGGCGTCCCAATTGCCCTGCCAAGCCTCGAGGAGAATCCCGAGTTGTCCCTCGCAACTAGGCAGGAGTCCTGACGTCGCTGAACAAACATGTGGGCGGAAGGGCCATCCCCGTCGTAACTCGAGAATATAGCCCAGGTTCCCGCCGCAACTCGAGAAAAACCATGAGACTTCCCCCTCGCCGTGAGATGAGGCCCGATTCCCCTGCACTGCGTGCAGAGCAATTCCGTGTTCCACATGACACATGAAAGGAGCCTTGATTTCCTCGATGGCACTCCAGAGAAACCCCAAGAACACTGTTTCAAGGTTGAGGGATCCTGAGGTCACTGTAGCAACACGAAAGAGCTCCGTGGACCAAAAATCAACTCGAGATGAGAGGTTAGTCCCTGGCTTCGACTCCAGAGGAATACCACCTTACCACAAGCACCTCAAGAGGAGGCTTCTCTCAGCTCTATGTATGTGAGAGGGACCCTGAGTTTGCGGCCTCAAGTGGAATGGACACCGCGATGCCCTGACTCGAAATAAGGCCGGATATCCCTGCAGTGACTTGAATGCAGGCTCGTCTTGTATCTCCCAAGACGAAAGGATGTCTGAAACCCCTGTGGCGACCACAGAGAAAGACCTAGGTCCCCACCTCATCGCGACCGGAGGCCTCACATCCTTTAAAAACTCCAAAAGTACTCGGAGATCAGTGCCTCCAAAGGAGACGATGCCTGACTCCTCGTGAAACTTGATAGGAGTCCCAGGATTCCTGTGGCACGTGGAAAGGGACCCTTGGTCTCCCGCCTCAGCTGGAGAGGCGTCCCAATTGCCCTGCCAAGCCTCGAGGAGAATCCCGAGTTGTCCCTCGCAACTAGGCAGGAGTCCTGACGTCGCTGAACAAACACGTGGGTGGAAGGGCCATCCCCGTCGTAACTCGAGAATATACCCCAGGTTCCCGCCGCAACTCGAGAAAAACCATGAGACTTCCCCCTCGCCGCGAGATGAGGCCCGATTTCCCTGCACTGCGTGCAGAGCAATTCCGTGCTGCACATCACACATGAAAGGAGCCTTAATTTCCTTGACGGCACTCCAGAGAAACCCCAAGAACACTGTTTCAAGGCTAGAGGGATCCTGAGGTCACTGTAGCAACACGAAAGAGCTCCGTGGACCAAAAATCAACTCGAGATGAGAGGTTAGTCCCTGGCTTCGACTCCAGAGGAATACCACCTTACCACAAGCACCTCGAGGGGAGGCTTCTCTCAGCTCTAGGTATGTGAGAGGGACCCTGAGTTTGCGGCCTCAAGTGGAATGGACACCGCGATGCCCTGACTCGAAATAAGGCCGGATATCCCTGCAGTGACTTGAATGCAGGCTCGTCTTGCATCTCCCAAGACGAAAGGATGTCTGAATCCCCTGTGGAGACCACAGAGAATGACCTACTTCCCCACCTCATTGCGAACGGAGGCCTCACATCCTTTGAAAACTTCAGAGGCACGCGGAGATCAGTGCCTCCAAAGGAGACGATGCCTGACTCCTCGTGAAACTTGATAGGAGTCCCAGGATGCCTGTGCACGTGGAAAGGGACCCCTGGTCTCCCGCCTCAGCTTGAGAGGCGTCCCAATTGCCCTGCCAAGCCTCGAGGAGAATCCCGAGGTGTCCCTCGCAACTAGGCAGGAGTCCTGACTTCGCAGAACAAACACGTGGTTGGAAGGGCCATCCCCGTCGTAACTCGAGAAAATACCCCAGGTTCCCGCCGCAACTAGAGAAAAACCATGAGACTTCCCCCTCGCCGCGAGATGAGGCCCGATTCCCCTGCACTGCGTGCAGAGCAATTCCGTGTTGCACATCACACATGAAAGGATCCTTGATTTCCTTGATGGCACTCCAGAGAAACCCCAAGAACACTGTTTCAAGGCTGGAGGGATCCTGAGGTCCCTGTATCAGCACGAAAGAGCTCCGTGGACCATGAATCAACTCGAGATGAGATTTTAGTCCCTGGCTTCGACTCCAGAGGAATACCACTTTACCACAAGCACCTCAAGAGGAGGCTTCTCTCAGCTCTAGCTATGTGAGAGGGACCCTGAGTTTGCGGCCTCAAGTGGAATGGAGACCGCGATGCCCTGACTCGAAATAAGGCCGGATATCCCTGCAGTGACTTGAATGCAGGCTCGTCTTGCATCTCCCAAGACGAAAGAATGTCTGAATCCCCTGTGGAGACCACAGAGAAAGACCTAGGTCGCCACCTCATCGCGACCGGAGGCCTCACATCCTTTAAAAACTCCAAAGGTACTCGGAGATCAGTGCCTCCAAAGGAGACGATGCCTGACTACTCGAGAAACTTGATAGGAGCCCCAGGATTCCTGTGGCACGTGGAAAGGGACCCTTGGTCTCCCGCCTCAGCTGGAGAGGCGTCCCAATTGCCCTGCCAAGCCTCGAGGAGAATCCCGAGTTGTCCCTCGCAACTAGGCAGGAGTCCTGACGTCGCTGAACAAACATGTGGGTGGAAGGGCCATCCCCGTCGTAACTCGAGAATATACCCCAGGTTCCCGCCGCAACTCGAGAAAAACCATGAGACATCCCCCTCGCCGCGAGATGAGGCCCGATTCCCCTGCACTGCGTGCAGAGCAATTCCGTGTTGCACATCACACATGAAAGGAGCCTTGATTTCCTTGATGGCACTCCAGAGAAACCCCAAGAACACTGTTTCAAGGTTGAGGGATCCTGAGGTAAGTGTAGCAACACGAAAGAGCTCCGTGGACCAAAAATCAACTCGAGATGAGAGGTTAGTCCCTGCCTTCGACTCCAGAGGAATACCACCTTACCACAAGCACCTCAAGAGGAGGCTTCTCTCAGCTCTAGCTATGTGAGAGGGACCCTGAGTTTGCGGCCTCAAGTGGAATGGACACCGCGATGCCCTGACGCGAAATAAGGCCGGATATCCCTGCAGTGACTTGAATGCAGGCTCGTCTTGCATCTCCCAAGACGAAAGGATGTCTGAATCCCCTGTGGAGACCACAGAGAAAGACCTAGTTCCCCACCTCATCGCGACCGGAGGCCTCACATCCTTTGAAATCTCCAGAGGTACGCGGAGATCAGTGCCTCCAAAGGAGACGATGCCTGACTCCTCGTGAAACTTGATAGGAGTCCCAGGATTCCTGTGGCACGTGGAAAGGGACCCTTGGTCTCCCGCCTCAGCTGGAGAGGCGTCCCAATTGCCCTGCCAAGCCTCGAGGAGAATCCCGAGTTGTCCCTCGCAACTAGGCAGGAGTCCTGACGTCGCTGAACAAACACGTGGGTGGAAGGGCCATCCCCGTCGTAACTCGAGAATATACCCCAGGTTCCCGCCGCAACTCGAGAAAAACCATGAGACTTCCCGCTCGCCACGAGATGAGGCCCGATTCCCCTGCACTGCGTGCAGAGAAATTCCGTGTTGCACATCACACATGAAAGGAGCCATGATTTCCTTGATGGCACTCCAGAGAAACCCCAAGAACACTGTTTCAAGGTTGAGGGATCCTGAGGTCACTGTAGCAACACGAAAGAGCTCCGTGGACCAAAAATCAACTCGAGATGAGAGGTTAGTCCCTGGCTTCGACTCCAGAGGAATACCACCTTACCACAAGCACCTCAAGAGGAGGCTTCTCTCAGCTCTAGCTATGTGAGAGGGACCCTGAGTTTGCGGCCTCAAGTGGAATGGAGACCGCGATGCCCTGACTCGAAATAAGGCCGGATATCCCTTCAGTGACTTGAATGCAGGCTCGTCTTGCATCTCCCAAGACGAAAGGATGTCTGAATCCCCTGTGGAGACCACAGAGAAAGACCTAGTTCCCCACCTCATCGCGACCGGAGGCCTCACATCCTTTGAAAACTCCAGAGGTACGCGGAGATCAGTGTCTCCAAAGGAGACGATGCCTGACTCCTCGTGAAACTTGATAGGAGTCCCAGGATTCCTGTATCACGTGGAAAGTTACCCTTGGTCTCCCGCCTCAGCTGGAGAGGCGTCCCAATTGCCCTGCCAAGCCTCGAGGAGAATACCGAGTTGTCCCTCGCAACTAGGCAGGAGTCCTGACGTCGCTGAACAAACACGTGGGTGGAAGGGCCATCCCCGTCGTAACTCGAGAATATACTCTAGGTTCCCGCCGTAACTCGAGAAAAACCATGAGACTTCCCCCTCGCCGCGAGATGAGGCCCGATTCCCCTGCACTGCGTGCAGAGCAATTCCGTGTTGCACATCACACATGAAAGGAGCCTTGATTTCCTTGATGGCACTCCAGAGAAACCCCAAGAACACTGTTTCAAGGCTAGAGGGATCCTAAGGTCACTGTAGCAACACGAAAGAGCTCCGTGGACCAAAAATCAACTCGAGATGAAAGGTTAGTCCCTGGCTTCGACTCCAGAGGAATACCACCTTACCACAAGCACCTCAAGAGGAGGCTTCTCTCAGCTCTAGCTATGTGAGAGGGACACTGAGTTTGCGGCCTCAAGTGGAATGGACACCGCGATTCCCTGACGCGAAATAAGGCCGGATATCCCTGCAGTGACTTGAATGCAGTCTCGTCTTGCATCTCCCAAGACAAAAGGATGTCTGAATCCCCTGTGGAGACCACAGAGAAAGACCTAGTTCCCAACCTCATCGCGACCGGAGGCCTCACATCCTTTGAAAACTCCAGAGGTACGCGGAGATCAGTGCCTCCAAAGGAGACGATGCCTGACTCCTCGTGAAACTTGATAGGAGTCCCAGGATTCCTGTGGCACGTGGAAAGGGACACTTGGTCTCCCGCCTCAGCTGGAGAGGCGTCCCAATTGCCCTGCCAAGCCTCGAGGAGAATCCCGAGTTGTCCCTCGCAACTAGGCAGGAGTCCTGACGTCGCTGAACAAACATGTGGGCGGAAGGGCCATCCCCGTCGTAACTCGAGAATATAGCCCAGGTTCCCGCCGCAACTCGAGAAAAACCATGAGACTTCCCCCTCGCCGTGAGATGAGGCCCGATTCCCCTGCACTGCGTGCAGAGCAATTCCGTGTTCCACATGACACATGAAAGGAGCCTTGATTTCCTCGATGGCACTCCAGAGAAACCCCAAGAACACTGTTTCAAGGTTGAGGGATCCTGAGGTCACTGTAGCAACACGAAAGAGCTCCGTGGACCAAAAATCAACTCGAGATGAGAGGTTAGTCCCTGGCTTCGACTCCAGAGGAATACCACCTTACCACAAGCACCTCAAGAGGAGGCTTCTCTCAGCTCTATGTATGTGAGAGGGACCCTGAGTTTGCGGCCTCAAGTGGAATGGACACCGCGATGCCCTGACTCGAAATAAGGCCGGATATCCCTGCAGTGACTTGAATGCAGGCTCGTCTTGTATCTCCCAAGACGAAAGGATGTCTGAAACCCCTGTGGCGACCACAGAGAAAGACCTAGGTCCCCACCTCATCGCGACCGGAGGCCTCACATCCTTTAAAAACTCCAAAAGTACTCGGAGATCAGTGCCTCCAAAGGAGACGATGCCTGACTCCTCGTGAAACTTGATAGGAGTCCCAGGATTCCTGTGGCACGTGGAAAGGGACCCTTGGTCTCCCGCCTCAGCTGGAGAGGCGTCCCAATTGCCCTGCCAAGCCTCGAGGAGAATCCCGAGTTGTCCCTCGCAACTAGGCAGGAGTCCTGACGTCGCTGAACAAACACCTGGGTGGAAGGGCCATCCCCGTCGTAACTCGAGAATATACCCCAGGTTCCCGCCACAACTCGAGAAAAACCATGAGACTTCCCCCTCGCCGCGAGATGAGGCCCGATTTCCCTGCACTGCGTGCAGAGCAATTCCGTGCTGCACATCACACATGAAAGGAGCCTTAATTTCCTTGACGGCACTCCAGAGAAACCCCAAGAACACTGTTTCAAGGCTAGAGGGATCCTGAGGTCACTGTAGCAACACGAAAGAGCTCCGTGGACCAAAAATCAACTCGAGATGAGAGGTTAGTCCCTGGCTTCGACTCCAGAGGAATACCACCTTACCACAAGCACCTCGAGGGGAGGCTTCTCTCAGCTCTAGGTATGTGAGAGGGACCCTGAGTTTGCGGCCTCAAGTGGAATGGACACCGCGATGCCCTGACTCGAAATAAGGCCGGATATCCCTGCAGTGACTTGAATGCAGGCTCGTCTTGCATCTCCCAAGACGAAAGGATGTCTGAATCCCCTGTGGAGACCACAGAGAATGACCTAGTTCCCCACCTCATTGCGAACGGAGGCCTCACATCCTTTGAAAACTTCAGAGGCACGCGGAGATCAGTGCCTCCAAAGGAGACGATGCCTGACTCCTCGTGAAACTTGATAGGAGTCCCAGGATGCCTGTGCACGTGGAAAGGGACCCCTGGTCTCCCGCCTCAGCTTGAGAGGCGTCCCAATTGCCCTGCCAAGCCTCGAGGAGAATCCCGAGGTGTCCCTCGCAACTAGGCAGGAGTCCTGACTTCGCAGAACAAACACGTGGTTGGAAGGGCCATCCCCGTCGTAACTCGAGAAAATACCCCAGGTTCCCGCCGCAACTAGAGAAAAACCATGAGACTTCCCCCTCGCCGCGACATGAGGCCCGATACCCTGCACTGGGTGCAGAGCAATTCCGTGTTGCACATCACACATGAAAGGAGCCTTGATTTCCCTGATGGCACTCCAGAGAAACCCCAAGAACACTGTTTCAAGGCTAGAGGGATCCTGAGGTCACTGTAGCAACACGAAAGAGCTCCGTGGACCAAAAATCAACTCGAGATGAGAGGTTAGTCCCTGGCTTCGACTCCAGAGGAATACCACCTTACCACAAGCACCTCAAGAGGAGGCTTCTCTCAGCTCTAGGTATGTGAGAGGGACCCTGAGTTTGCGGCCTCAAGTGGAATGGACACCGCGATGCCCTGACTCAAAATAAGGCCGGATATCCCTGCAGTGACTTGAATGCAGGCTCGTCTTGCATCTCCCAAGACGAAAGGATGTCTGAATCCCCTGTGGAGACCTCAGAGAAAGATCTAGTTCCCCACCTCATCGCGACCGGAGGCCTCACATCCTTTGAAAACTCCAGAGGTACGCGGAGATCAGTGCCTCCAAAGGAGACGATGCCTGACTCCTCGTGAAACTTGATAGGAGTCCCAGGATTCCTGTGGCACGTGGAAAGGGACCCTTGGTCTCCCGCCTCAGCTGGAGAGGCGTCCGAATTGCCCTGACAAGCCTCGAGGAGAATTCCGAGTTTTCCCTCGCAACTAGGCAGGAGTCCTGACGTTGCTGAAGAAACACGTGTGTGGAAGGGCTATCCCCGTCGTAACTCGAGAATATAATCCAGGTTCCCGCCGCAACTCGAGAAAAACCATGAGACTTCCCCCTCGCCGCGAGATGAGGCCCGATTCCCCTGCACTGCGTGCAGAGCAATTCCGTGTTGCACATCACACATGAAAGGAGCCTTGATTTCCTTGTTGGCACTCCAGAGAAACCCCAAGAACACTGTTTCAAGGCTAGAGGGATCCTGAGGTCACTGTAGCAACACGAAAGAACTCCGTGGACCAAAAATCAACTTGAGATGAGAGGTTAGTCCCTGGCTTCGACTCCAGAGGAATAACACCTTACCACAAGCACCTCAAGAGGAGGCTTCTCTCAGCTCTAGCTATGTGAGAGGGACCCTGAGTTTGCGGCCTCAAGTGGAATGGACACCGCGATTCCCTGACGTGAAATAAGGCCGGATATCCCTGCAGTGACTTGAATGCAGGCTCGTCTTGCATCTCCCAAGACGAAAGGATGTCTGAATCCCCTGTGGAGACCACAGAGAATGACCTAATTCCCCATCTCTTCGCGACCGGAGGCCTCACATCCTTTGAAAACTCCAGAGGTACGCGGAGATCAGTGCCTCCAAAGGAGACGATGCCTGACTCCTCGTGAAACTTGATAGGAGTCACAGGATTCCTGTGGCACGTGGAAAGGGACACTTGGTCTCCCGCCTCAGCTGGAGAGGCGTCCCAATTGCCCTGCCAAGCCTCGAGGAGAATCCCGAGTTGTCCCTCGCAACTAGGCAGGAGTCCTGACGTCGTTGAACAAACACGTGGGTGGAAGGGCCATCCCCGTCGTAACTCGAGAATATACCCCAGGTTCCCACCGCAACTCGAGAAAAACCATGAGACTTCACCCTCGCCGCGAGATGAGGCCCGATTCCCCTGCACTGCGTGCAGAGCAATTCCGTGTTGCACATCACACATGAAAGGAGCCTTGATTTCCTTGATGGCACTCCAGAGAAACCCCAAGAACACTGTTTCAAGGCTGGAGGGATCCTGAGGTCCCTGTAGCAGCACGAAAGAGCTCCGTGGACCATGAATCAACTCGAGATGAGAGGTTAGTCCCTGGCTTCGAATCCAGAGGAATACCACCTTACCACAAGCACCTCAAGAGGAGGCTTCTCTCAGCTCTAGGTATGTGAGAGGGACCCTGATTTTGCGGCCTCAAGTGGAATGGAGACCGCGATGCCCTGACTCGAAATAAGGCCGGATATCCCTGCAGTGACTTGAATGCAGGCTCGTCTTGCATCTCCCAAGACGAAAGGATGTCTGAATCCCCTGTGGAGACCACAGAGAAAGACCTAGGTCGCCACCTCATCGCGACCGGAGGCCTCACATCCTTTAAAAACTCCAAAGGTACTCGGAGATCAGTGCCTCCAAAGGAGACGATGCCTGACTCCTCGTGAAACTTGATAGGAGTCCCAGGATTCCTGTGGCACGTGGAAAGGGACCCTTGGTCTCCCGCCTCAGCTGGAGAGGCGTCCCAATTGCCCTGCCAAGCCTCGAGGAGAATCCCGAGTTGTCCCTCGCAACTAGGCAGGAGTCCTGACGTCGCTGAACAAACACGTGGGTGGAAGGGCCATCCCCGTCGTAACTCGAGAATATACCCCAGGTTCCCGCCGCAACTCGAGAAAAACCATGAGACATCCCCCTCGCCGCGAGATGAGGCCCGATTCCCCTGCACTGCGTGCAGAGCAATTCCGTGTTGCACATCACACATGAAAGGAGCCTTGATTTCCTTGATGGCACTCCAGAGAAACCCCAAGAACACTGTTTCAAGGTTGAGGGATCCTGAGGTAACTGTAGCAACACGAAAGAGCTCCGTGGACCAAAAATCAACTCGAGATGAGAGGTTAGTCCCTGGCTTCGACTCCAGAGGAATACCACCTTACCACAAGCACCTCAAGAGGAGGCTTCTCTCAGCTCTAGCTATGTGAGAGGGACCCTGAGTTTGCGGCCTCAAGTGGAATGGACACCGTGATGCCCTGACGCGAAATAAGGCCGGATATCCCTGCAGTGACTTGAATGCAGGCTCGTCTTGCATCTCCCAAGACGAAAGGATGTCTGAATCCCCTTTGGAGACTTCAGAGAAAGATCTAGTTCCCCACCTCATCGCGACCGGAGGCCTCACATCCTTTGAAAACTCCAGAGGTACGCGGAGATCAGTGCCTCCAAAGGAGACGATGCCTGACTCCTCGTGAAACTTGATAGGAGTCCCAGGATTCCTGTGGCACGTGGAAAGGGACACTTGGTCTCCCGCCTCAGCTGGAGAGGCGTCCCAATTGCCCTGCCAAACCTCGAGGAGAATCCCGAGTTGTCCCTCGCAACTAGGCAGGAGTCCTGACGTCGCTGAACAAACACGTGGGTGGAAGGGCCATCCCCGTCGTAACTCGAGAATATAACCCAGGTTCCAGCCGCAACTCGAGAAAAACCATGAGACTTCCCCCTCGCCGCGAGATGAGGCCCGATTCCCCTGCACTGCGTGCAGAGCAATTCCGTGTTGCACATCACACATGAAAGGAGCCTTGATTTCCTTGATGGCACTCCAGAGAAACCCCAAGAACACTGTTTCCAGGTTGAGGGTTCCTGAGGTCACTGTAGCAACACGAAAGAGCTCCGTGGACCAAAAATCAACTCGAGATGAGAGGTTAGTCCCTGGCTTCGACTCCAGAGGAATACCACCTTACCACAAGCACCTCAAGAGGAGGCTTCTCTCAGCTCGAGGTATGTGAGAGGGACCCTGAGTTTGCGGCCTCAAGTGGAATGGACACCGCGATTCCCTGACGCGAAATAAGGCCAATATCCCTACAGTGACTTGAATGCAGGCTCGTCTTGCATCTCCCAAGACGAAAGGATGTTGAATCCCCTGTGGTGACCACAGAGAATGACCTAGTTCCCCACCTCATCGCGACCGGAGGCCTCACATCCTTTGAAAACTCCAGAGGTACGTGGAGATCAGTGCCTCCAAAGGAGACGATGCCTGACTCCTCGTGAAACTTGATAGGAGTCACAGGATACTGTGGCACATGGAAAGAGACACTTGGTCTCCTGCCTCAGCTGGAGAGGCGTCCCAATTGCCCTGCCAAGCCTCGAGGAGAATCCCGAGTTGTCACTCGCAACTAGGCAGGAGTCTGACGTCGCTGAACAAACACGTGGGTGGAAGGGCCATCCCCGTCGTAACTCGAGAATATACCCCAGGTTCCCGCCGCAACTCGAGAAAAACCATCAGACTTCCCCCTCGCCGCGAATTGAGGCCCGATACCCTGCACTGGGTGCAGAGCAATTCCGTGTTGCACATCACACATGAAAGGAGCCTTGATTTCCTTGATGGCACTCCAGAGAAACCCCAAGAACACTGTTTCAAGGCTAGAGGGATCCTGAGGTCACTGTAGCAACACGAAAGAGCTCCGTGGACCAAAAATCAACTCGAGATGAGAGGTTAGTCCCTGGCTTCGACTCCAGAGGAATACCACCTTACCACAAGCACCTCAAGAGGAGGCTTCTCTCAGCTCTAGGTATGTGAGAGGGACCCTGAGTTTGCGGCCTCAAGTGGAATGGACACCGCGATGCCCTGACTCAAAATAAGGCCGGATATCCCTGCAGTGACTTGAATGCAGGCTCGTCTTGCATCTCCCAAGACGAAAGGATGTCTGAATCCCCTGTGGAGACCTCAGAGAAAGATCTAGTTCCCCACCTCATCGCGACCGGAGGCCTCACATCCTTTGAAAACTCCAGAGGTACGCGGAGATCAGTGCCTCCAAAGGAGACGATGCCTGACTCCTCGTGAAACTTGATAGGAGTCCCAGGATTCCTGTGGCACGTGGAAAGGGACCCTTGGTCTCCCGCCTCAGCTGGAGAGGCGTCCCAATTGCCCTGCCAAGCCTCGAGGAGAATTCCGAGTTTTCCCTCGCAACTAGGCAGGAGTCCTGACGTCGCTGAAGAAACACGTGTGTGGAAGGGCTATCCCCGTCGTAACTCGAGAATATAATCCAGGTTCCCGCCGCAACTCGAGAAGAACCATGAGACTTCCCCCTCGCCACGAGATGAGGCCCGATTCCCCTGCACTGCGTGCAGAGCAATTCCGTGTTGCACATCACACATGAAAGGAGCCTTGATTTCCTTGATGGAACTCCAGAGAAACCCCAAGAACACTGTTTCAAGGCTAGAGTGATCCCGAGGTCACTGTAGCAACACGAAAGAGCTCCGTGGACCAAAAATCAACTCGAGATGAGAGTTTAGTCCCTGGCTTCGACACCAGAGGAATACCACCTTACCACAAGCACCTCAAGAGGAGGCTTCTCTCAGCTCTAGGTATGTGAGAGGGACCCTGAGTTTGCGGCCTCAAGTGGAATGGAGACCGCAATGCCCTGACGTGAAATAAGGCCGGATATCCCTGCAGTGACTTGAATGCAGGCTCGTCTTGCATCTCCCAAGACGAAAGGATGTCGGAATCCCCTGTGGAGACCACAGAGAAAGACCTAGTTCCCCACCTCATGGCGACCGGAGGCCTCACAGCCTTTGAAAACTCCAGAAGTACGCGGAGATCAGTGCCTCCAAAGGAGACGATGCCTGACTCCTCGTGAAACTTGATAGGAGTCCCAGGATTCCTGTGGCACGTGGAAAGGGACCCTTGGTCTCCGGCCTCAGCTGGAGAGGCGTCCCAATTGCCCTGCAAAGCCTTGAGGAGAATCCCGAGTTGTCCCTCGCAACTAGGCAGGAGTCCTGACTTCGCTGAACAAACACGTGGGTGGAAGGGCCATCCCCGTCGTAACTCGCGAATATACCCCAGGTTCCCGCCGCAACTCGAGAAAAACCATGAGACTTCCCCCTCGCCGCGAGATGAGGCCCGATTCCCCTGCACTGCGTGCAGAGCAATTCCGTGTTGCACATCACACATGAAAGGAGCATTGATTTCCTTGTTGGCACTCCAGAGAAACCCCAAGAACACTGTTTCAAGGCTAGAGGGATCCTGAGGTCACTGTAGCAACACGAAAGAGCTCCGTGGACCAAAAATCAACTCGAGATGAGAGGTTAGTCCCTGGCTTCGACTCCAGAGGAATACCACCTTACCACAAGCACCTCAAGAGGAGGCTTCTCTCAGCTCTATGTATGTGAGAGGGACCCTGAGTTTGCGGCCTCAAGTGGAATGGACACCGCGATTCCCTGACGCGAAATAAGGCCGGATATCCCTGCAGTGACTTGAATGCAGGCTCGTCTTGCATCTCCCAAGACGAAAGGATGTCTGAATCCCCTGTGGAGACCACAGAGAATGACCTAGTTCCCCACCTCATCGCGACCGGAGGCCTCACATCCTTTGAAAACTCCAGAGGTACGCGGAGATCAGTGCCTCCAAAGGAGACGATGCCTGACTCCTCGTGAAACTTGATAGGAGTCACAGGATTCCTGTGGCACGTGGAAAGGAACCCTTGGTCTCCCGTCTCAGCTGGAGAGGCGTCCCAATTGCCCTGCCAAGCCTCGAGGAGAATCCCGAGTTGTCCCTCGCAACTAGGCAGGAGTCCTGACGTCGTTGAAGAAACACGTGGGTGGAAGGGCCATGCCCGTCGTAACTCGAGAATATACCCCAGGTTCCCACCGCAACTCGAGAAAAACCATGAGACTTCCCCCTCGCCGCGAGATGAGGCCCGATTCCCCTGCACTGCGTGCAGAGCAATTCCGTGTTGCACATCACACATGAAAGGATCCTTGATTTCCTTGATGGCACTCCAGAGAAACCCCAAGAACACTGTTTCAAGGCTGGAGGGATCCTGAGGTCCCTGTATCAGCACGAAAGAGCTCCGTGGACCATGAATCAACTCGAGATGAGATTTTAGTCCGTGGCTTCGACTCCAGAGGAATACCACTTTACAACAAGCACCTCAAGAGGAGGCTTCTCTCAGCTCTAGCTATGTGAGAGGGACCCTGAGTTTGCGGCCTCAAGTGGAATGGAGACCGCGATGCCCTGACTCGAAATAAGGCCGGATATCCCTGCAGTGACTTGAATGCAGGCTCGTCTTGCATCTCCCAAGACGAAAGAATGTCTGAATCCCCTGTGGAGACCACAGAGAAAGACCTAGGTCGCCACCTCATCGCGACCGGAGGCCTCACATCCTTTAAAAACTCCAAAGGTACTCGGAGATCAGTGCCTCCAAAGGAGACGATGCCTGACTCCTCGAGAAACTTGATAGGAGCCCCAGGATTCCTGTGGCACGTGGAAAGGGACCCTTGGTCTCCCGCCTCAGCTGGAGAGGCGTCCCAATTGCCCTGCCAAGCCTCGAGGAGAATCCCGAGTTGTCCCTCGCAACTAGGCAGGAGTCCTGACGTCGCTGAACAAACACGTGCGTGGAAGGGCCATCCCCGTCGTAACTCGAGAATATACCCCAGGTTCCCGCCGCAACTCGAGAAAAACCATGAGACATCCCCCTCGCCGCGAGATGAGGCCCGATTCCCCTGCACTGCGTGCAGAGCAATTCCGTGTTGCACATCTCACATGAAAGGAGCCTTGATTTCCTTGATGGCACTCCAGAGAAACCCCAAGAACACTGTTTCAAGGTTGAGGGATCCTGAGGTAAGTGTAGCAACACGAAAGAGCTCCGTGGACCAAAAATCAACTCGAGATGAGAGGTTAGTCCCTGGCTTCGACTCCAGAGGAATACCACCTTACCACAAGCACCTCAAGAGGAGGCTTCTCTCAGCTCTAGCTATGTGAGAGGGACCCTGAGTTTGCGGCCTCAAGTGGAATGGACACCGCGATGCCCTGACGCGAAATAAGGCCGGATATCCCTGCAGTGACTTGAATGCAGGCTCGTCTTGCATCTCCCAAGACGAAAGGATGTCTGAATCCCCTTTGGAGACTTCAGAGAAAGATCTAGTTCCCCACCTCATCGCGACCGGAGGCCTCACATCCTTTGAAAACTCCAGAGGTACGCGGAGATCAGTGCCTCCAAAGGAGACGATGCCTGACTCCTCGTGAAACTTGATAGGAGTCCCAGGATTCCTGTGGCACGTGGAAAGGGACACTTGGTCTCCCGCCTCAGCTGGAGAGGCGTCCCAATTGCCCTGCCAAACCTCGAGGAGAATCCCGAGTTGTCCCTCGCAACTAGGCAGGAGTCCTGACGTCGCTGAACAAACACGTGGGTGGAAGGGCCATCCCCGTCGTAACTCGAGAATATAACCCAGGTTCCCGCCGCAACTCGAGAAAAACCATGAGACTTCCCCCTCGCCGCGAGATGAGGCCCGATTCCCCTGCACTGCGTGCAGAGCAATTCCGTGTTGCACATCACACATGAAAGGAGCCTTGATTTCCTTGATGGCACTCCAGAGAAACCCCAAGAACACTGTTTCCAGGTTGAGGGTTCCTGAGGTCACTGTAGCAACACGAAAGAGCTCCGTGGACCAAAAATCAACTCGAGATGAGAGGTTAGTCCCTGGCTTCGACTCCAGAGGAATACCACCTTACCACAAGCACCTCAAGAGGAGGCTTCTCTCAGCTCTATGTATGTGAGAGGGACCCTGAGTTTGCGGCCTCAAGTGGAATGGACACCGCGATTCCCTGACGCGAAATAAGGCCGGATATCCCTGCAGTGACTTGAATGCAGGCTCGTCTTGCATCTCCCAAGACGAAAGGATGTCTGAATCCCCTGTGGAGACCACAGAGAATGACCTAGTTCCCCACCTCATCGCGACCGGAGGCCTCACATCCTTTGAAAACTCCAGAGGTACGCGGAGATCAGTGCCTCCAAAGGAGACGATGCCTGACTCCTCGTGAAACTTGATAGGAGTCACAGGATTCCTGTGGCACGTGGAAAGGAACCCTTGGTCTCCCGTCTCAGCTGGAGAGGCGTCCCAATTGCCCTGCCAAGCCTCGAGGAGAATCCCGAGTTGTCCCTCGCAACTAGGCAGGAGTCCTGACGTCGTTGAAGAAACACGTGGGTGGAAGGGCCATGCCCGTCGTAACTCGAGAATATACCCCAGGTTCCCACCGCAACTCGAGAAAAACCATGAGACTTCCCCCTCGCCGCGAGATGAGGCCCGATTCCCCTGCACTGCGTGCAGAGCAATTCCGTGTTGCACATCACACATGAAAGGATCCTTGATTTCCTTGATGGCACTCCAGAGAAACCCCAAGAACACTGTTTCAAGGCTGGAGGGATCCTGAGGTCCCTGTATCAGCACGAAAGAGCTCCGTGGACCATGAATCAACTCGAGATGAGATTTTAGTCCGTGGCTTCGACTCCAGAGGAATACCACTTTACAACAAGCACCTCAAGAGGAGGCTTCTCTCAGCTCTAGCTATGTGAGAGGGACCCTGAGTTTGCGGCCTCAAGTGGAATGGAGACCGCGATGCCCTGACTCGAAATAAGGCCGGATATCCCTGCAGTGACTTGAATGCAGGCTCGTCTTGCATCTCCCAAGACGAAAGAATGTCTGAATCCCCTGTGGAGACCACAGAGAAAGACCTAGGTCGCCACCTCATCGCGACCGGAGGCCTCACATCCTTTAAAAACTCCAAAGGTACTCGGAGATCAGTGCCTCCAAAGGAGACGATGCCTGACTCCTCGAGAAACTTGATAGGAGCCCCAGGATTCCTGTGGCACGTGGAAAGGGACCCTTGGTCTCCCGCCTCAGCTGGAGAGGCGTCCCAATTGCCCTGCCAAGCCTCGAGGAGAATCCCGAGTTGTCCCTCGCAACTAGGCAGGAGTCCTGACGTCGCTGAACAAACACGTGCGTGGAAGGGCCATCCCCGTCGTAACTCGAGAATATACCCCAGGTTCCCGCCGCAACTCGAGAAAAACCATGAGACATCCCCCTCGCCGCGAGATGAGGCCCGATTCCCCTGCACTGCGTGCAGAGCAATTCCGTGTTGCACATCTCACATGAAAGGAGCCTTGATTTCCTTGATGGCACTCCAGAGAAACCCCAAGAACACTGTTTCAAGGTTGAGGGATCCTGAGGTAAGTGTAGCAACACGAAAGAGCTCCGTGGACCAAAAATCAACTCGAGATGAGAGGTTAGTCCCTGGCTTCGACTCCAGAGGAATACCACCTTACCACAAGCACCTCAAGAGGAGGCTTCTCTCAGCTCTAGCTATGTGAGAGGGACCCTGAGTTTGCGGCCTCAAGTGGAATGGACACCGCGATGCCCTGACGCGAAATAAGGCCGGATATCCCTGCAGTGACTTGAATGCAGGCTCGTCTTGCATCTCCCAAGACGAAAGGATGTCTGAATCCCCTTTGGAGACTTCAGAGAAAGATCTAGTTCCCCACCTCATCGCGACCGGAGGCCTCACATCCTTTGAAAACTCCAGAGGTACGCGGAGATCAGTGCCTCCAAAGGAGACGATGCCTGACTCCTCGTGAAACTTGATAGGAGTCCCAGGATTCCTGTGGCACGTGGAAAGGGACACTTGGTCTCCCGCCTCAGCTGGAGAGGCGTCCCAATTGCCCTGCCAAACCTCGAGGAGAATCCCGAGTTGTCCCTCGCAACTAGGCAGGAGTCCTGACGTCGCTGAACAAACACGTGGGTGGAAGGGCCATCCCCGTCGTAACTCGAGAATATAACCCAGGTTCCCGCCGCAACTCGAGAAAAACCATGAGACTTCCCCCTCGCCGCGAGATGAGGCCCGATTCCCCTGCACTGCGTGCAGAGCAATTCCGTGTTGCACATCACACATGAAAGGAGCCTTGATTTCCTTGATGGCACTCCAGAGAAACCCCAAGAACACTGTTTCCAGGTTGAGGGTTCCTGAGGTCACTGTAGCAACACGAAAGAGCTCCGTGGACCAAAAATCAACTCGAGATGAGAGGTTAGTCCCTGGCTTCGACTCCAGAGGAATACCACCTTACCACAAGCACCTCAAGAGGAGGCTTCTCTCAGCTCGAGGTATGTGAGAGGGACCCTGAGTTTGCGGCCTCAAGTGGAATGGACACCGCGATTCCCTGACGCGAAGTAAGGCCAATATCCCTACAGTGACTTGAATGCAGGCTCGTCTTGCATCTCCCAAGACGAAAGGATGTTGAATCCCCTGTGGTGACCACAGAGAATGACCTAGTTCCCCACCTCATCGCGACCGGAGGCCTCACATCCTTTGAAAACTCCAGAGGTACGTGGAGATCAGTGCCTCCAAAGGAGACGATGCCTGACTCCTCGTGAAACTTGATAGGAGTCACAGGATACTGTGGCACATGGAAAGAGACACTTGGTCTCCTGCCTCAGCTGGAGAGGCGTCCCAATTGCCCTGCCAAGCCTCGAGGAGAATCCCGAGTTGTCACTCGCAACTAGGCAGGAGTCTGACGTCGCTGAACAAACACGTGGGTGGAAGGGCCATCCCCGTCGTAACTCGAGAATATACCCCAGGTTCCCGCCGCAACTCGAGAAAAACCATCAGACTTCCCCCTCGCCGCGAATTGAGGCCCGATACCCTGCACTGGGTGCAGAGCAATTCCGTGTTGCACATCACACATGAAAGGAGCCTTGATTTCCTTGATGGCACTCCAGAGAAACCCCAAGAACACTGTTTCAAGGCTAGAGGGATCCTGAGGTCACTGTAGCAACACGAAAGAGCTCCGTGGACCAAAAATCAACTCGAGATGAGAGGTTAGTCCCTGGCTTCGACTCCAGAGGAATACCACCTTACCACAAGCACCTCAAGAGGAGGCTTCTCTCAGCTCTAGGTATGTGAGAGGGACCCTGAGTTTGCGGCCTCAAGTGGAATGGACACCGCGATGCCCTGACTCAAAATAAGGCCGGATATCCCTGCAGTGACTTGAATGCAGGCTCGTCTTGCATCTCCCAAGACGAAAGGATGTCTGAATCCCCTGTGGAGACCTCAGAGAAAGATCTAGTTCCCCACCTCATCGCGACCGGAGGCCTCACATCCTTTGAAAACTCCAGAGGTACGCGGAGATCAGTGCCTCCAAAGGAGACGATGCCTGACTCCTCGTGAAACTTGATAGGAGTCCCAGGATTCCTGTGGCACGTGGAAAGGGACCCTTGGTCTCCCGCCTCAGCTGGAGAGGCGTCCCAATTGCCCTGCCAAGCCTCGAGGAGAATTCCGAGTTTTCCCTCGCAACTAGGCAGGAGTCCTGACGTCGCTGAAGAAACACGTGTGTGGAAGGGCTATCCCCGTCGTAACTCGAGAATATAATCCAGGTTCCCGCCGCAACTCGAGAAGAACCATGAGACTTCCCCCTCGCCACGAGATGAGGCCCGATTCCCCTGCACTGCGTGCAGAGCAATTCCGTGTTGCACATCACACATGAAAGGAGCCTTGATTTCCTTGATGGAACTCCAGAGAAACCCCAAGAACACTGTTTCAAGGCTAGAGTGATCCCGAGGTCACTGTAGCAACACGAAAGAGCTCCGTGGACCAAAAATCAACTCGAGATGAGAGTTTAGTCCCTGGCTTCGACACCAGAGGAATACCACCTTACCACAAGCACCTCAAGAGGAGGCTTCTCTCAGCTCTAGGTATGTGAGAGGGACCCTGAGTTTGCGGCCTCAAGTGGAATGGAGACCGCGATGCCCTGACGTGAAATAAGGCCGGATATCCCTGCAGTGACTTGAATGCAGGCTCGTCTTGCATCTCCCAAGACGAAAGGATGTCGGAATCCCCTGTGGAGACCACAGAGAAAGACCTAGGTCCCCACCTCATGGCGACCGGAGGCCTCACAGCCTTTGAAAACTCCAGAAGTACGCGGAGATCAGTGCCTCCAAAGGAGACGATGCCTGACTCCTCGTGAAACTTGATAGGAGTCCCAGGATTCCTGTGGCACGTGGATAGGGACCCTTGGTCTCCGGCCTCAGCTGGAGAGGCGTCCCAATTGCCCTGCAAAGCCTTGAGGAGAATCCCGAGTTGTCCCTCGCAACTAGGCAGGAGTCCTGACTTCGCTGAACAAACACGTGGGTGGAAGGGCCATCCCCGTCGTAACTCGCGAATATACCCCAGGTTCCCGCCGCAACTCGAGAAAAACCATGAGACTTCCCCCTCGCCGCGAGATGAGGCCCGATTCCCCTGCACTGCGTGCAGAGCAATTCCGTGTTGCACATCACACATGAAAGGAGCATTGATTTCCTTGTTGGCACTCCAGAGAAACCCCAAGAACACTGTTTCAAGGCTAGAGGGATCCTGAGGTCACTGTAGCAACACGAAAGAGCTCCGTGGACCAAAAATCAACTCGAGATGAGAGTTTAGTCCCTGGCTTCGACTCCAGAGGAATACCACCTTACCACAAGCACCTCAAGAGGAGGCTTCTCTCAGCTCTATGTATGTGAGAGGGACCCTGAATTTGCGGCCTCAAGTGGAATGGACACCGCGATTCCCTGACGCGAAATAAGGCCGGATATCCCTGCAGTGACGTGAATGCAGGCTCGTCTTGCATCTCCCAAAACGAAAGGATGTCTGAATCCCCTGTGGAGACCACAGAGAATGACCTAGTTCCCCACCTCATCGCGACCGGAGGCCTCACATCCTTTGAAAACTCCAGAGGTACGCGGAGATCAGTGCCTCCAAAGGAGACGATGCCTGACTCCTCGTGAAACTTGATAGGAGTCACAGGATTCCTGTGGCACGTGGAAAGGAACCCTTGGTCTCCCGTCTCAGCTGGAGAGGCGTCCCAATTGCCCTGCCAAGCCTCGAGGAGAATCCCGAGTTGTCCCTCGCAACTAGGCAGGAGTCCTGACGTCGTTGAAGAAACACGTGGGTGGAAGGGCCATGCCCGTCGTAACTCGAGAATATACCCCAGGTTCCCACCGCAACTCGAGAAAAACCATGAGACTTCCCCCTCGCCGCGAGATGAGGCCCGATTCCCCTGCACTGCGTGCAGAGCAATTCCGTGTTGCACATCACACATGAAAGGATCCTTGATTTCCTTGATGGCACTCCAGAGAAACCCCAAGAACACTGTTTCAAGGCTGGAGGGATCCTGAGGTCCCTGTATCAGCACGAAAGAGCTCCGTGGACCATGAATCAACTCGAGATGAGATTTTAGTCCCTGGCTTCGACTCCAGAGGAATACCACTTTACCACAAGCACCTCAAGAGGAGGCTTCTCTCAGCTCTAGCTATGTGAGAGGGACCCTGAGTTTGCGGCCTCAAGTGGAATGGAGACCGCGATGCCCTGACTCGAAATAAGGCCGGATATCCCTGCAGTGACTTGAATGCAGGCTCGTCTTGCATCTCCCAAGACGAAAGAATGTCTGAATCCCCTGTGGAGACCACAGAGAAAGACCTAGGTCGCCACCTCATCGCGACCGGAGGCCTCACATCCTTTAAAAACTCCAAAGGTACTCGGAGATCAGTGCCTCCAAAGGAGACGATGCCTGACTCCTCGAGAAACTTGATAGGAGCCCCAGGATTCCTGTGGCACGTGGAAAGGGACCCTTGGTCTCCCGCCTCAGCTGGAGAGGCGTCCCAATTGCCCTGCCAAGCCTCGAGGAGAATCCCGAGTTGTCCCTCGCAACTAGGCAGGAGTCCTGACGTCGCTGAACAAACACGTGGGTGGAAGGGCCATCCCCGTCGTAACTCGAGAATATACCCCAGGTTCCCGCCGCAACTCGAGAAAAACCATGAGACATCCCCCTCGCCGCGAGATGAGGCCCGATTCCCCTGCACTGCGTGCAGAGCAATTCCGTGTTGCACATCACACATGAAAGGAGCCTTGATTTCCTTGATGGCACTCCAGAGAAACCCCAAGAACACTGTTTCAAGGTTGAGGGATCCTGAGGTAAGTGTAGCAACACGAAAGAGCTCCGTGGACCAAAAATCAACTCGAGATGAGAGGTTAGTCCCTGGCTTCGACTCCAGAGGAATACCACCTTACCACAAGCACCTCAAGAGGAGGCTTCTCTCAGCTCTAGCTATGTGAGAGGGACCCTGAGTTTACGGCCTCAAGTGGAATGGACACCGCGATGCCCTGACGCGAAATAAGGCCGGATATCCCTGCAGTGACTTGAATGCAGGCTCGTCTTGCATCTCCCAAGACGAAAGGATGTCTGAATCCCCTGTGGAGACCACAGAGAAAGACCTAGTTCCCCACCTCATCGCGACCGGAGGCCTCACATCCTTTGAAATCTCCAGAGGTACGCGGAGATCAGTGCCTCCAAAGGAGACGATGCCTGACTCCTCGTGAAACTTGATAGGAGTCCCAGGATTCCTGTGGCACGTGGAAAGGGACCCTTGGTCTCCCGCCTCAGCTGGAGAGGCGTCCCAATTGCCCTGCCAAGCCTCGAGGAGAATCCCGAGTTGTCCCTCGCAACTAGGCAGGAGTCCTGACGTCGCTGAACAAACACGTGGGTGGAAGGGCCATCCCCGTCGTAACTCGAGAATATACCCCAGGTTCCCGCCGCAACTCGAGAAAAACCATGAGACTTCCCGCTCGCCACGAGATGAGGCCCGATTCCCCTGCACTGCGTGCAGAGAAATTCCGTGTTGCACATCACACATGAAAGGAGCCATGATTTCCTTGATGGCACTCCAGAGAAACCCCAAGAACACTGTTTCAAGGTTGAGGGATCCTTAGGTCACTGTAGCAACACGAAAGAGCTCCGTGGACCAAAAATCAACTCGAGATGAGAGGTTAGTCCCTGGCTTCGACTCCAGAGGAATACCACCTTACCACAAGCACCTCAAGAGGAGGCTTCTCTCAGCTCTAGCTATGTGAGAGGGACCCTGAGTTTGCGGCCTCAAGTGGAATGGAGACCGCGATGCCCTGACTCGAAATAAGGCCGGATATCCCTTCAGTGACTTGAATGCAGGCTCGTCTTGCATCTCCCAAGACGAAAGGATGTCTGAATCCCCTGTGGAGACCACAGAGAAAGACCTAGTTCCCCACCTCATCGCGACAGGAGGCCTCACATCCTTTGAAAACTCCAGAGGTACGCGGAGATCAGTGTCTCCAAAGGAGACGATGCCTGACTCCTCGTGAAACTTGATAGGAGTCCCAGGATTCCTGTATCACGTGGAAAGTTACCCTTGGTCTCCCGCCTCAGCTGGAGAGGCGTCCCAATTGCCCTGCCAAGCCTCGAGGAGAATACCGAGTTGTCCCTCGCAACTAGGCAGGAGTCCTGACGTCGCTGAACAAACACGTGGGTGGAAGGGCCATCCCCGTCGTAACTCGAGAATATACTCTAGGTTCCCGCCGTAACTCGAGAAAAACCATGAGACTTCCCCCTCTCCGCGAGATGAGGCCCGATTCCCCTGCACTGCGTGCAGAGCAATTCCGTGTTGCACATCACACATGAAAGGAGCCTTGATTTCCTTGATGGCACTCCAGAGAAACCCCAAGAACACTGTTTCAAGGCTAGAGGGATCCTAAGGTCACTGTAGCAACACGAAAGAGCTCCGTGGACCAAAAATCAACTCGAGATGAAAGGTTAGTCCCTGGCTTCGACTCCAGAGGAATACCACCTTACCACAAGCACCTCAAGAGGAGGCTTCTCTCAGCTCTAGCTATGTGAGAGGGACACTGAGTTTGCGGCCTCAAGTGGAATGGAGACCGCGATGCCCTGACGCGAAATAAGGCCGGATATCCCTGCAGTGACTTGAATGCAGTCTCGTCTTGCATCTCCCAAGACAAAAGGATGTCTGAATCCCCTGTGGAGACCACAGAGAAAGACCTAGTTCCCAACCTCATCGCGACCGGAGGCCTCACATCCTTTGAAAACTCCAGAGGTACGCGGAGATCAGTGCCTCCAAAGGAGACGATGCCTGACTCCTCGTGAAACTTGATAGGAGTCCCAGGATTCCTGTGGCACGTGGAAAGGGACCCTTGGTCTCCCGCCTCAGCTGGAGAGGCGTCCCAATTGCCCTGCCAAGCCTCGAGGAGAATCCCGAGTTGTCCCTCGCAACTAGGCAGGAGTCCTGACGTCGCTGAACAAACATGTGGGCGGAAGGGCCATCCCCGTCGTAACTCGAGAATATAGCCCAGGTTCCCGCCGCAACTCGAGAAAAACCATGAGACTTCCCCCTCGCCGTGAGATGAGGCCCGATTCCCCTGCACTGCGTGCAGAGCAATTCCGTGTTCCACATGACACATGAAAGGAGCCTTGATTTCCTCGATGGCACTCCAGAGAAACCCCAAGAACACTGTTTCAAGGTTGAGGGATCCTCAGGTCACTGTAGCAACACGAAAGAGCTCCGTGGACCAAAAATCAACTCGAGATGAGAGGTTAGTCCCTGGCTTCGACTCCAGAGGAATACCACCTTACCACAAGCACCTCAAGAGGAGGCTTCTCTCAGCTCTATGTATGTGAGAGGGACCCTGAGTTTGCGGCCTCAAGTGGAATGGACACCGCGATGCCCTGACTCGAAATAAGGCCGGATATCCCTGCAGTGACTTGAATGCAGGCTCGTCTTGCATCTCCCAAGACGAAAGGATGTCTGAATCCCCTGTGGAGACCACAGAGAAAGACCTAGTTCCCCACCTCATCGCGACCGGAAGCCTCACATCTTTTGAAAACTCCAGAGGTACGCGGAGATCAGTGCCTCCAAAGGAGACGATGCCTGACTCCTCGTGAAACTTGATAGGAGTCCCAGGATTCCTGTGGCACGTGGAAAGGGACACTTGGTCTCCCGCCTCAGCTGGAGAGGCGTCCCAATTGCCCTGCCAAGCCTCGAGGAGAATCCCAATTTGTCCCTCGCAACTAGGCAGGAGTCCTGACGTCGCTGAACAAACACGTGGGTGGAAGGGCCATCCCCGTCGTAACTCGAGAATATACCCCAGGTTCCCACCGCAACTCGAGAAAAACCATGAGACTTCACCCTCGCCGCGAGATGAGGCCCGATTCCCCTGCACTGCGTGCAGAGCAATTCCGTGTTGCACATCACACATGAAAGGAGCCTTGATTTCCTTGATGGCACACCAGAGAAACCCCAAGAACACTGTTTCAAGGCTGGAGGGATCCTGAGGTCCCTGTAGCAGCACGAAAGAGCTCCGTGGACCATGAATCAACTCGAGATGAGAGGTTAGTCCCTGGCTTCGAATCCAGAGGAATACCACCTTACCACAAGCACCTCAAGAGGAGGCTTCTCTCAGCTCTAGCTATGTGAGAGGGACCCTGAGTTTGCGGCCTCAAGTGGAATGGAGACCGCGATGCCCTGACTCGAAATAAGGCCGGATATCCCTGCAGTGACTTGAATGCAGGCTCGTCTTGCATCTCCCAAGACGAAAGGATGTCTGAATCCCCTGTGGAGACCACAGAGAAAGACCTAGGTCCCCACCTCATCGCGACCGGAGGCCTCACATCCTTTAAAAACTCCAAAAGTACTCGGAGATCAGTGCCTCCAAAGGAGACGATGCCTGACTCCTCGTGAAACTTGATAGGAGTCCCAGGATTCCTGTGGCACGTGGAAAGGGACCCTTGGTCTCCCGCCTCAGCTGGAGAGGCGTCCCAATTGCCCTGCCAAGCCTCGAGGAGAATCCCGAGTTGTCCCTCGCAACTAGGCAGGAGTCCTGACGTCGCTGAACAAACACCTGGGTGGAAGGGCCATCCCCGTCGTAACTCGAGAATATACCCCAGGTTCCCGCCACAACTCGAGAAAAACCATGAGACTTCCCCCTCGCCGCGAGATGAGGCCCGATTTCCCTGCACTGCGTGCAGAGCAATTCCGTGCTGCACATCACACATGAAAGGAGCCTTAATTTCCTTGACGGCACTCCAGAGAAACCCCAAGAACAATGTTTCAAGGCTAGAGGGATCCTGAGGTCACTGTAGCAACACGAAAGAGCTCCGTGGACCAAAAATCAACTCGAGATGAGAGTTTAGTCCCTGGCTTCGACTCCAGAGGAATACCACCTTACCACAAGCACCTCGAGGGGAGGCTTCTCTCAGCTCTAGGTATGTGAGAGGGACCCTGAGTTTGCGGCCTCAAGTGGAATGGACACCGCGATGCCCTGACTCGAAATAAGGCCGGATATCCCTGCAGTGACTTGAATGCAGGCTCGTCTTGCATCTCCCAAGACGAAAGGATGTCTGAATCCCCTGTGGAGACCACAGAGAATGACCTAGTTCCCCACCTCATTGCGAACGGAGGCCTCACATCCTTTGAAAACTTCAGAGGCACGCGGAGATCAGTGCCTCCAAAGGAGACGATGCCTGACTCCTCGTGAAACTTGATAGGAGTCCCAGGATGCCTGTGCACGTGGAAAGGGACCCCTGGTCTCCCGCCTCAGCTTGAGAGGCGTCCCAATTGCCCTGCCAAGCCTCGAGGAGAATCCCGAGGTGTCCCTCGCAACTAGGCAGGAGTCCTGACTTCGCTGAACAAACACGTGGGTGGAAGGGCCATCCCCGTCGTAACTCGAGAAAATACCCCAGGTTCCCGCCGCAACTAGAGAAAAACCATGAGACTTCCCCCTCGCCGCGACATGAGGCCCGATACCCTGCACTGGGTGCAGAGCAATTCCGTGTTGCACATCACACATGAAAGGAGCCTTGATTTCCTTGATGGCACTCCAGAGAAACCCCAAGAACACTGTTTCAAGGCTAGAGGGATCCTGAGGTCACTGTAGCAACACGAAAGAGCTCCGTGGACCAAAAATCAACTCGAGATGAGAGGTTAGTCCCTGGCTTCGACTCCAGAGGAATACCACCTTACCACAAGCACCTCAAGAGGAGGCTTCTCTCAGCTCTAGGTATGTGAGAGGGACCCTGAATTTGCGGCCTCAAGTGGAATGGACACCGCGATGCCCTGACTCAAAATAAGGCCGGATATCCCTGCAGTGACTTGAATGCAGGCTCGTCTTGCATCTCCCAAGACGAAAGGATGTCTGAATCCCCTGTGGAGACCTCAGAGAAAGACCTAGTTCCCCACCTCATCGCGACCGGAGGCCTCACATCCTTTGAAAACTCCAGAGGTACGCGGAGATCAGTGCCTCCAAAGGAGACGATGCCTGACTCCTCGTGAAACTTGATAGGAGTCCCAGGATTCCTGTGGCACGTGGAAAGGGACCCTTGGTCTCCCGCCTCAGCTGGAGAGGCGTCCCAATTGCCCTGCCAAGCCTCGAGGAGAATTCCGAGTTTTCCCTCGCAACTAGGCAGGAGTCCTGACGTTGCTGAAGAAACACGTGTGTGGAAGGGCTATCCCCGTCGTAACTCGAGAATATAATCCAGGTTCCCGCCGCAACTCGAGAAGAACCATGAGACTTCCCCCTCGCCGCGAGATGAGGCCCGATTCCCCTGCACTGCGTGCAGAGCAATTCCGTGTTGCACATCACACATGAAAGGATCCTTGATTTCATTGATGGCACTCCAGAGAAACCCCAAGAACACTGTTTCAAGGCTGGAGGGATCCTGAGGTCCCTGTATCAGCACGAAAGAGCTCCGTGGACCATGAATCAACTCGAGATGAGATTTTAGTCCCTGGCTTCGACTCCAGAGGAATACCACTTTACCACAAGCACCTCAAGAGGAGGCTTCTCTCAGCTCTAGCTATGTGAGAGGGACCCTGAGTTTACGGCCTCAAGTGGAATGGAGACCGCGATGCCCTGACTCGAAATAAGGCCGGATATCCCTGCAGTGACTTGAATGCAGGCTCGTCTTGCATCTCCCAAGACGAAAGGATGTCTGAATCCCCTGTGGAGACCACAGAGAAAGACCTAGGTCGCCACCTCATCGCGACCGGAGGCCTCACATCCTTTAAAAACTCCAAAGGTACTCGGAGATCAGTGCCTCCAAAGGAGACGATGCCTGACTCCTCGTGAAACTTGATAGGAGTCCCAGGATTCCTGTGGCACGTGGAAAGGGACCCTTGGTCTCCCGCCTCAGCTGGAGAGGCGTCCCAATTGCCCTGCCAAGCCTCGAGGAGAATCCCGAGTTGTCCCTCGCAACTAGGCAGGAGTCCTGACGTCGCTGAACAAACACGTGGGTGGAAGGGCCATCCCCGTCGTAACTCGAGAATATACCCCAGGTTCCCGCCGCAACTCGAGAAAAACCATGAGACATCCCCCTCGCCGCGAGATGAGGCCCGATTCCCCTGCACTGCGTGCAGAGCAATTCCGTGTTGCACATCACACATGAAAGGAGCCTTGATTTCCTTGATGGCACTCCAGAGAAACCCCAAGAACACTGTTTCAAAGTTGAGGGATCCTGAGGTAAGTGTAGCAACACGAAAGAGCTCCGTGGACCAAAAATCAACTCGAGATGAGAGGTTAGTCCCTGGCTTCGACTCCAGAGGAATACCACCTTACCACAAGCACCTCAAGAGGAGGCTTCTCTCAGCTCTAGCTATGTGAGAGGGACCCTGAGTTTGCGGCCTCAAGTGGAATGGACACCGCGATGCCCTGACGCGAAATAAGGCCGGATATCCCTGCAGTGACTTGAATGCAGGCTCGTCTTGCATCTCCCAAGACGAAAGGATGTCTGAATCCCCTGTGGAGACCACATAGAAAGACCTAGTTCCCCACCTCATCGCGACTGGAGGCCTCACATCCTTTGAAATCTCCAGAGGTACGCGGAGATCAGTGCCTCCAAAGGAGACGATGCCTGACTCCTCGTGAAACTTGATAGGAGTCCCAGGATTCCTGTGGCACGTGGAAAGGGACCCTTGGTCTCCTGCCTCAGCTGGAGAGGCGTCCCAATTGCCCTGCCAAGCCTCGAGGAGAATCCCGAGTTGTCCCTCGCAACTAGGCAGGAGTCCTGACGTCGCTGAACAAACACGTGGGTGGAAGGGCCATCCCCGTCGTAACTCGAGAATATACCCCAGGTTCCCGCCGCAACTCGAGAAAAACCATGAGACTTCCCGCTCGCCACGAGATGAGGCCCGATTCCCCTGAACTGCGTGCAGAGAAATTCCGTGTTGCACATCACACATGAAAGGAGCCATGATTTCCTTGATGGCACTCCAGAGAAACCCCAAGAACACTGTTTCAAGGTTGAGGGATCCTGAGGTCACTGTAGCAACACGAAAGAGCTCCGTGGACCAAAAATTAACTCGAGATGAGAGGTTAGTCCCTGGCTTCGACTCCAGAGGAATACCACCTTACCACAAGCACCTCAAGAGGAGGCTTCTCTCAGCTCTAGCTATGTGAGAGGGACCCTGAGTTTGCGGCCTCAAGTGGAATGGAGACCGCGATGCCCTGACTCGAAATAAGGCCGGATATCCCTTCAGTGACTTGAATGCAGGCTCGTCTTGCATCTCCCAAGACGAAAGGATGTCTGAATCCCCTGTGGAGACCACAGAGAAAGACCTAGTTCCCCACCTCATCGCGACCGGAGGCCTCACATCCTTTAAAAACTCCAGAGGTACGCGGAGATCAGTGTCTCCAAAGGAGACGATGCCTGACTCCTCGTGAAACTTGATAGGAGTCCCAGGATTCCTGTATCACGTGGAAAGGGACCCTTGGTCTCCCGCCTCAGCTGGAGAGGCGTCCCAATTGCCCTGCCAAGCCTCGAGGAGAATACCGAGTTGTCCCTCGCAACTAGGCAGGAGTCCTGACGTCGCTGAACAAACACGTGGGTGGAAGGGCCATCCCCGTCGTAACTCGAGAATATACTCCAGGTTCCCGCCGTAACTCGAGAAAAACCATGAGACTTCCCCCTCTCCGCAAGATGAGGCCCGATTCCCCTGCACTGCGTGCAGAGCAATTCCGTGTTGCACATCACACATGAAAGGAGCCTTGATTTCCTTGATGGCACTCCAGAGAAACCCCAAGAACACTGTTTCAAGGTTGAGGGATCCTGAGGTCACTGTAGGAACACGAAAGAGCTCCGTGGACCAAAAATCAACTCGAGATGAGAGGTTAGTCCCTGGCTTCGACTCCAGAGGAATACCACCTTACCACAAGCACCTCAAGAGGAGGCTTCTCTCAGCTCGAGGTATGTGAGAGGGACCCTGAGTTTGCGGCCTCAAGTGGAATGGACACCGCGATTCCCTGACGCGAAATAAGGCCAATATCCCTACAGTGACTTGAATGCAGGCTCGTCTTGCATCTCCCAAGACGAAAGGATGTTGAATCTCCTGTGGTGACCACAGAGAATGACCTAGTTCCCCACCTCATCGCGACCGGAGGCCTCACATCCTTTGAAAACTCCAGAGGTACGTGGAGATCAGTGCCTCCAAAGGAGACGATGCCTGACTCCTCGTGAAACTTGATAGGAGTCACAGGATACTGTGGCACATGGAAAGAGACACTTGGTCTCCTGCCTCAGCTGGAGAGGCGTCCCAATTGCCCTGCCAAGCCTCGAGGAGAATCCCGAGTTGTCACTCGCAACTAGGCAGGAGTCTGACGTCGCTGAACAAACACGTGGGAGGAAGGGCCATCCCCGTCGTAACTCGAGAATATACCCCAGGTTCCCGCCGCAACTCGAGAAAAACCATCAGACTTCCCCCTCGCCGCGAATTGAGGCCCGATACCCTGCACTGGGTGCAGAGCAATTCCGTGTTGCACATCACACATGAAAGGAGCCTTGATTTCCTTGATGGCACTCCAGAGAAACCCCAAGAACACTGTTTCAAGGCTAGAGGGGTCCTGAGGTCACTGTAGCAACACGAAAGAGCTCCGTGGACCAAAAATCAACTCGAGATGAGAGGTTAGTCCCTGGCTTCGACTCCAGAGGAATACCACCTTACCACAAGCACCTCAAGAGGAGGCTTCTCTCAGCTCTAGGTATGTGAGAGGGACCCTGAGTTTGCGGCCTCAAGTGGAATGGACACCGCGATGCCCTGACTCAAAATAAGGCCGGATATCCCTGCAGTGACTTGAATGCAGGCTCGTCTTGCATCTCCCAAGACGAAAGGATGTCTGAATCCCCTGTGGAGACCTCAGAGAAAGATCTAGTTCCCCACCTCATCGCGACCGGAGGCCTCACATCCTTTGAAAACTCCAGAGGTACGCGGAGATCAGTGCCTCCAAAGGAGACGATGCCTGACTCCTCGTGAAACTTGATAGGAGTCCCAGGATTCCTGTGGCACGTGGAAAGGGACCCTTGGTCTCCCGCCTCAGCTGGAGAGGCGTCCCAATTGCCCTGCCAAGCCTCGAGGAGAATTCCGAGTTTTCCCTCGCAACTAGGCAGGAGTCCTGACGTCGCTGAAGAAACACGTGTGTGGAAGGGCTATCCCCGTCGTAACACGAGAATATAATCCAGGTTCCCGCCGCAACTCGAGAAGAACCATGAGACTTCCCCCTCGCCACGAGATGAGGCCCGATTCCCCTGCACTGCGTGCAGAGCAATTCCGTGTTGCACATCACACATGAAAGGAGCCTTGATTTCCTTGATGGAACTCCAGAGAAACCCCAAGAACACTGTTTCAAGGCTAGAGTGATCCCGAGGTCACTGTAGCAACACGAAAGAGCTCCGTGGACCAAAAATCAACTCGAGATGAGAGTTTAGTCCCTGGCTTCGACACCAGAGGAATACCACCTTACCACAAGCACCTCAAGAGGAGGCTTCTCTCAGCTCTAGGTATGTGAGAGGGACCCTGAGTTTGCGGCCTCAAGTGGAATGGAGACCGCGATGCCCTGACGTGAAATAAGGCCGGATATCCCTGCAGTGACTTGAATGCAGGCTCGTCTTGCATCTCCCAAGACGAAAGGATGTCGGAATCCCCTGTGGAGACCACAGAGAAAGACCTAGTTCCCCACCTCATGGCGACCGGAGGCCTCACAGCCTTTGAAAACTCCAGAAGTACGCGGAGATCAGTGCCTCCAAAGGAGACGATGCCTGACTCCTCGTGAAACTTGATAGGAGTCACAGGATTCCTGTGGCACGTGGAAAGGGACCCTTGGTCTCCGGCCTCAGCTGGAGAGGCGTCTCAATTGCCCTGCAAAGCCTTGAGGAGAATCCCGAGTTGTCCCTCGCAACTAGGCAGGAGTCCTGACTTCGCTGAACAAACACGTGGGTGGAAGGGCCATCCCCGTCGTAACTCGCGAATATAACCCAGGATCCCGCCGCAACTCGAGAAAAACCATGAGACTTCCCCCTCGCCGCGAGATGAGGCCCGATTCCCCTGCACTGCGTGCAGAGCAATTCCGTGTTGCACATCACACATGAAAGGAGCATTGATTTCCTTGGTGGCACTCCAGAGAAACCCCAAGAACACTGTTTCAAGGCTAGAGGGATCCTGAGGTCACTGTAGCAACACGAAAGAGCTCCGTGGACCAAAAATCAGCTCGAGATGAGAGGTTAGTCCCTGACTTCGACTCCAGAGGAATACCACCTTACCACAAGCACCTCAAGAGGAGGCTTCTCTCAGCTCTATGTATGTGAGAGGGACCCTGAGTTTGCGGCCTCAAGTGGAATGGACACCGCGATTCCCTGACGCGAAATAAGGCCGGATATCCCTGCAGTGACTTGAATGCAGGCTCGTCTTGCATCTCCCAAGACGAAAGGATGTCTGAATCCCCTGTGGAGACCACAGAGAATGACCTAGTTCCCCACCTCATCGCGACCGGAGGCCTCACATCCTTTGAAAACTCCAGAGGTACGCGGAGATCAGTGCCTCCAAAGGAGACGATGCCTGACTCCTCGTGAAACTTGATAGGAGTCACAGGATTCCTGTGGCACGTGGAAAGGAACCCTTGGTCTCCCGTCTCAGCTGGAGAGGCGTCCCAATTGCCCTGCCAAGCCTCGAGGAGAATCCCGAGTTGTCCCTCGCAACTAGGCAGGAGTCCTGACGTCGTTGAAGAAACACGTGGGTGGAAGGGCCATGCCCGTCGTAACTCGAGAATATACCCCAGGTTCCCACCGCAACTCGAGAAAAACCATGAGACTTCCCCCTCGCCGCGAGATGAGGCCCGATTCCCCTGCACTGCGTGCAGAGCAATTCCGTGTTGCACATCACACATGAAAGGATCCTTGATTTCCTTGATGGCACTCCAGAGAAACCCCAAGAACACTGTTTCAAGGCTGGAGGGATCCTGAGGTCCCTGTAGCAGCACGAAAGAGCTCCGTGGACCATGAATCAACTCGAGATGAGATTTTAGTCCCTGGCTTCGACTCCAGAGGAATACCACTTTACCACAAGCACCTCAAGAGGAGGATTCTCTCAGCTCTAGCTATGTGAGAGGGACCCTGAGTTTGCGGCCTCAAGTGGAATGGAGACCGCGATGCCCTGACTCGAAATCAGGCCGGATATCCCTGCAGTGACTTGAATGCAGGCTCGTCTTGCATCTCCCAAGACGAAAGGATGTCTGAATCCCCTGTGGAGACCTCAGAGAAAGATCTAGTTCCCCACCTCATCGCGACCGGAGGCCTCACATCCTTTGAAAACTCCAGAGGTACGCGGAGATCAGTGCCTCCAAAGGAGACGATGCGTGACTCCTCGTGAAACTTGATAGGAGTCCCAGGATTCCTGTGGCACGTGGAAAGGGACCCTTGGTCTCCCGCCTCAGCTGGAGAGGCGTCCCAATTTCCCTGCCAAGCCTCGAGGAGAATTCCGAGTTTTCCCTCGCAACTAGGCAGGAGTCCTGACGTCGCTGAAGAAACACGTGTGTGGAAGGGCTATCCCCGTCGTAACACGAGAATATAATCCAGGTTCCCGCCGCAACTCGAGAAGAACCATGAGACTTCCCCCTCGCCACGAGATGAGGCCCGATTCCCCTGCACTGCGTGCAGAGCAATTCCGTGTTGCACATCACACATGAAAGGAGCCTTGATTTCCTTGATGGAACTCCAGAGAAACCCCAAGAACACTGTTTCAAGGCTAGAGTGATCCCGAGGTCACTGTAGCAACACGAAAGAGCTCCGTGGACCAAAAATCAACTCGAGATGAGAGTTTAGTCCCTGGCTTCGACACCAGAGGAATACCACCTTACCACAAGCACCTCAAGAGGAGGCTTCTCTCAGCCCTAGGTATGTGAGAGGGACCCTGAGTTTGCGGCCTCAAGTGGAATGGAGACCGCGATGCCCTGACGTGAAATAAGGCCGGATATCCCTGCAGTGACTTGAATGCAGGCTCGTCTTGCATCTCCCAAGACGAAAGGATGTCGGAATCCCCTGTGGAGACCACAGAGAAAGACCTAGTTCCCCACCTCATGGCGACCGGAGGCCTCACAGCCTTTGAAAACTCCAGAAGTACGCGGAGATCAGTGCCTCCAAAGGAGACGATGCCTGACTCCTCGTGAAACTTGATAGGAGTCCCAGGATTCCTGTGGCACGTGGAAAGGGACCCTTGGTCTCCGGCCTCAGCTGGAGAGGCGTCCCAATTGCCCTGCAAAGCCTTGAGGAGAATCCCGAGTTGTCCCTCGCAACTAGGCAGGAGTCCTGACTTCGCTGAACAAACACGTGGGTGGAAGGGCCATCCCCGTCGTAACTCGCGAATATAACCCAGGTTCCCGCCGCAACTCGAGAAAAACCATGAGACTTCCCCCTCGCCGCGAGATGAGGCCCGATTCCCCTGCACTGCGTGCAGAGCAATTCCGTGTTGCACATCACACATGAAAGGAGCATTGATTTCCTTGGTCGCACTCCAGAGAAACCCCAAGAACACTGTTTCAAGGCTAGAGGGATCCTGAGGTCACTGTAGCAACACGAAAGAGCTCCGTGGACCAAAAATCAACTCGAGATGAGAGGTTAGTCCCTGGCTTCGACTCCAGAGGAATACCACCTTACCACAAGCACCTCAAGAGGAGGCTTCTCTCAGCTCTAGCTATGTGAGAGGGACCCTGAGTTTGCGGCCTCAAGTGGAATGGAGACCGCGATGCCCTGACGTGAAATAAGGCCGGATATCCCTGCAGTGACTTGAATGCAGGCTCGTCTTGCATCTCCCAAGACGAAAGGATGTCTGAATCCCCTGTGGAGACCACAGAGAAAGACCTAGTTCCCCACCTCATGGCGACCGGAGGCCTCACAGCCTTTGAAAACTCCAGAAGTATGCGGAGATTAGTGCCTCCAAAGGAGACGATGCCTGACTCCTCGTGAAACTTGATAGGAGTCCCAGGATTCCTGTGGCACGTGGAAAGGGACCGTTGGTCTCCGGCCTCAGCTGGAGAGGCGTCCCAATTGCCCTGCAAAGCCTCGAGGAGAATCCCGAGTTGTCCCTCGCAACTAGGCAGGAGTCCTGACTTCGCTGAACAAACACGTGGGTGGAAGGGCCATCCCCGTCGTAACTCGCGAATATACCCCAGGTTCCCGCCGCAACTCGAGAAAAACCATGAGACTTCCCCCTCGCCGCGAGATGAGGCCCGACTCCCCTGCACTGCGTGCAGAGCAATTCCGTGTTGCACATCACACATGAAAGGATCCTTGATTTCCTTGATGGCACTCCAGAGAAACCCCAAGAACACTGTTTCAAGGCTGGAGGGATCCTGAGGTCCCTGTAGCAGCACGAAAGAGCTCCGTGGACCATGAATCAACTCGAGATGAGATTTTAGTCCCTGGCTTCGACTCCAGAGGAATACCACCTTACCACAAGCACCTCAAGAGGAGGCTTCTCTCAGCTCTAGCTATGTGAGAGGGACCCTGAGTTTGCAGCCTCAAGTGGAATGGCCACCGCGATGCCCTGACTCGAAATAAGGCCGGATATCCCTGCAGTGACTTGAATGCAGGCACGTCTTGCATCTCCCAAGACGAAAGAATGTCTGAATCCCCTGTGGAGACCACAGAGAAAGACCTAGGTCGCCACCTCATCGCGACCGGAGGCCTCACATCCTTTAAAAACTCCAAAGGTACTCGGAGATCAGTGCCTCCAAAGGAGACGATGCCTGACTCCTCGTGAAACTTGATAGGAGCCCCAGGATTCCTGTGGCACGTGGAAAGGGACCCTTGGTCTCCCGCCTCAGCTGGAGAGGCGTCCCAATTGCCCTGCCAAGCCTCAAGGAGAATCCCGAGTTGTCCCTCGCAACTAGGCAGGAGTCCTGACGTCGCTGAACAAACACGTGGGTGGAAGGGCCATCCCCGTCGTAACTCGAGAATATACCCCAGGTTCCCGCCGCAACTCGAGAAAAACCATGAGACATCCCCCTCGCCGGGAGATGAGGCCCGATTCCCCTGCACTGCGTGCAGAGCAATTCCGTGTTGCACATCACACATGAAAGGAGCCTTGATTTCCTTGATGGCACTCCAGAGAAACCCCAAGAACACTGTTTCAAGGTTGAGGGATCCTGAGGTAAGTGTAGCAACACGAAAGAGCTCCGTGGACCAAAAATCAACTCGAGATGAGAGGTTAGTCCCTGGCTTCGACTCCAGAGGAATACCACCTTACCACAAGCACCTCAAGAGGAGGCTTCTCTCAGCTCTAGGTATGTGAGAGGGACCCTGAGTTTGCGGCCTCAAGTGGAATGGACACCGCGATTCCCTGACGCGAAATAAGGCCGGATATCCCTGCAGTGACTTGAATGCAGGCTCGTCTTGCATCTCCCAAGACGAAAGGATGTCTGAATCCCCTGTGGAGACCACATAGAAAGACCTAGTTCCCCACCTCATCGCGACCGGAGGCCTCACATCCTTTGAAATCTCCAGAGGTACGCGGAGATCAGTGCCTCTAAAGGAGACGATGCCTGACTCCTCGTGAAACTTGATAGGAGTCCCAGGATTCCTGTGGCACGTGGAAAGGGACCCTTGGTCTCCCGCCTCAGCTGGAGAGGCGTCCCAATTGCCCTGCCAAGCCTCGAGGAGAATCCCGAGTTGTCCCTCGCAACTAGGCAGGAGTCCTGACGTCGCTGAACAAACACGTGGGTGGAAGGGCCATCCCCGTCGTAACTCGACAATATACCCCAGGTTCCCGCCGCAACTCGAGAAAAACCATGAGACTTCCCGCTCGCCACGAGATGAGGTCCGATTCCCCTGCACTGCGTGCAGAGAAATTCCGTGTTGCACATCACACATGAAAGGAGCCATGATTTCCTTGATGGCACTCCAGAGAAACCCCAAGAACACTGTTTCAAGGTTGAGGGATCCTGAGGTCACTGTAGCAACACGTAAGAGCTCCGTGGACCAAAAATCAACTCGAGATGAGAGGTTAGTCCCTGGCTTCGACTCCAGAGGAATACCACCTTACCACAAGCACCTCAAGAGGAGGCTTCTCTCAGCTCTAGCTATGTGAGAGGGACCCTGAGTTTGCGGCCTCAAGTGGAATGGACACCGCGATGCCCTGACTCGAAATAAGGCCGGATATCCCTGCAGTGACTTGAATGCAGGCTCGTCTTGCATCTCCCAAGACGAAAGGATGTCTGAATCCCCTGTGGAGACCACAGAGAAAGACCTAGGTCGCCACCTCATCGCGACCGGAGGCCTCACATCCTTTAAAAACTCCAAAGGTACTCGGAGATCAGTGCCTCCAAAGGAGACGATGCCTGACTCCTCGTGAAACTTGATAGGAGTCCCAGGATTCCTGTGGCACGTGGAAAGGGACCCTTGGTCTCCCGCCTCAGCTGGAGAGGCGTCCCAATTGCCCTGCCAAGCCTCGAGGAGAATCCCGAGTTGTCCCTCGCAACTAGGCAGGAGGCCTGACGTCGCTGAACAAACACGTGGGTGGAAGGGCCATCCCCGTCGTAACTCGAGAATATACCCCAGGTTCCCGCCGCAACTCGAGAAAAACCATGAGACATCCCCCTCGCCGCGAGATGAGGCCCGATTCCCCTGCACTGCGTGCAGAGCAATTCCGTGTTGCACATCACACATGAAAGGAGCCTTGATTTCCTTGATGGCACTCCAGAGAAACCCCAAGAACACTGTTTCAAGGCTAGAGGGATCCTAAGGTCACTGTAGCAACACGAAAGAGCTCCGTGGACCAAAAATCAACTCGAGATGAGAGGTTAGTCCCTGGCTTCGACTCCAGAGGAATACCACCTTACCACAACCACCTCAAGAGGAGGCTTCTCTCAGCTCTAGCTATGTGAGAGGGACCCTGAGTTTGCGGCCTCAAGTGGAATGGACACCGCGATTCCCTGACGCGAAATAAGGCCGGATATCCCTGCAGTGACTTGAATGCAGTCTCGTCTTGCATCTCCCAAGACAAAAGGATGTCTGAATCCCCTGTGGAGACCACAGAGAAAGACCTAGTTCCCAACCTCATCGCGACCGGAGGCCTCACATCCTTTGAAAACTCCAGAGGTACGCGGAGATCAGTGCCTCCAAAGGAGACGATGCCTGACTCCTCGTGAAACTTGATAGGAGTCCCAGGATTCCTGTGGCACGTGGAAAGGGACCCTTGGTCTCCCGCCTCAGCTGGAGAGGCGTCCCAATTGCCCTGCCAAGCCTCGAGGAGAATCCCGAGTTGTCCCTCGCAACTAGGCAGGAGTCCTGACGTCGCTGAACAAACATGTGGGCGGAAGGGCCATCCCCGTCGTAACTCCAGAATATAGCCCAGGTTCCCGTCGCAACTCAAGAAAAACCATGAGACTTCCCCCTCGCCGCGAGATGAGGCCCGATTCCCCTGCACTGCGTGCAGAGCAATTCCGTGTTGCACATGACACATGAAAGGAGCCTTGATTTCCTCGATGGCACTCCAGAGAAACCCCAAGAACACTGTTTCAAGGTTGAGGGATCCTGAGGTCACTGTAGCAACACGAAAGAGCTCCGTGGACCAAAAATCAACTCGAGATGAGAGGTTAGTCCCTGGCTTCGAATCCAGAGGAATACCACCTTACCACAAGCACCTCAAGAGGAGGCTTCTCTCAGCTCTATGTATGTGAGAGGGACCCTGAGTTTGCGGCCTCAAGTGGAATGGACACCGCGATGCCCTGACTCGAAATAAGGCCGGATATCCCTGCAGTGACTTGAATGCAGGCTCGTCTTGCATCTCCCAAGACGAAAGGATGTCTGAATCCCCTGTGGAGACCACAGAGAAAGACCTAGTTCCCCACCTCATCGCGACCGGAAGCCTCACATCTTTTGAAAACTCCAGAGGTACGCGGAGATCAGTGCCTCCAAAGGAGACGATGCCTGACTCCTCATAAAACTTTATAGGAGACCCAGGATTCCTGTGGCACGTGGAAAGGGACCTTTGGTCTCCCGCCTCAGCTGGAGAGGCGTCCCAATTGCCCTGCCAAGCCTCGAGGAGAATCCCGAGTTGTCCCTCGCAACTAGGCAGGAGTCCTGACGTCGCTGAACAAACACGCGTGTGGAAGGGACATCCCCGTCGTAACTCGAGAATATACCCCAGGTTCCCGCCGAAACTCGAGAAAAACCATGAGACTTCCCCCTCGCCGCGAGATGAGGCCCGATTCCCCTGCACTGCGTGCAGAGCAATTCCGTGTTGCACATCACACATGAAAGGAGCCTTGATTTCCTTGATGGCACTCCAGAGAAACCCCAAGAACACTGTTTCAAGGTTGAGGGATCCTGAGGTCACTGTAGCAACACGAAAGAGTTCCGTGGACCAAAAATCAACTCGAGATGAGAGGTTAGTCCCTGGCTTCGACTCCAGAGGAATACCACCTTACCACAAGCACCTCAAGAGGAGGCTTCTCTCAGCTCTAGGTATGTGAGAGGGACCCTGAGTTTGCGGCCTGAAGTGGAATGGAGACCGCGATGCCCTGACTCGAAATAAGGCCGGATATCCATGCAGTGACTTGAATGCAGGTTCGTCTTGCATCTCCCAAGCCGAAAGGATGTCTGAATCCCCTGTGGAGACCACAGAGAAAGACCTAGTTCCCCACCTCATCGCGACCGGAGGCCTCACATCCTTTGAAAACTTCAGAGGTACGCGGAGATCAGTGCCTCCAAAGGAGACGATGCCTGACTCCTCGTGAAACTTGATAGGAGTCCCAGGATTCCTGTGGCACGTGGAAAGGGACCCTTGGTCTCCCGCCTCAGCTGGAGAGGCGTCCCAATTGCCCTGCCAAGCCTCGAGGAGAATCCCAAGTTGTCCCTCGCAACTAGGCAGGAGTCCTGACGTCGCTGAACAAACACGTGGGTGGAAGGGCCATCCCCGTCGTAACTCGAGAATATACTCCAGGATCCCGCCGCAACTCGAGAAAAACCATGAGACTTCACCCTCGCCGCGAGATGAGGCCCGATTCCCCTGCACTGCGTGCAGAGCAATTCCGTGTTGCACATCACACATGAAAGGAGCCTTGATTTCCTTGATGGCACTCCAGAGAAACCCCAAGAACACTGTTTCAAGGCTGGAGGGATCCTGAGGTCCCTGTAGCAGCACGAAAGAGCTCCGTGGACCATGAATCAACTCGAGATGAGAGGTTAGTCCCTGGCTTCGAATCCAGAGGAATACCACCTTACCACAAGCACCTCAAGAGGAGGCTTCTCTCAGCTCTAGCTATGTGAGTGGGACCCTGAGTTTGCGGCCTCAAGTGGAATGGAGACCGCGATGCCCTGACTCGAAATAAGGCCGGATATCCCTGCAGTGACTTGAATGCAGGCTCGTCTTGCATCTCCCAAGACGAAAGGATGTCTGAATCCACTTTGGAGACCTCAGAGAAAGATCTAGTTCCCCACCTCATCGCGACCGGAGGCCTCACATCCTTTGAAAACTCCAGAGGTACGCGGAGATCAGTGCCTCCAAAGGAGACGATGCCTGACTCCTCGTGAAACTTGATAGGAGTCCCAGGATTCCTGTGGCACGTGGAAAGGGACCCTTGGTCTCCCGCCTCAGCTGGAGAGGCGTCCCAATTGCCCTGCCAAACCTCGAGGAGAATCCCGAGTTGTCCCTCGCAACTAGGCAGGAGTCCTGACGTCGCTAAAAAAACACGTGGGTGGAAGGGCCATCCCCGTCGTAACTCGAGAATATACCCCAGGTTCCCGCCGCAACTCGAGAAAAACCATGAGACTTCCCCCTCGCCGCGAGATGAGGCCCGATTCCCCTGCACTGCATGCAGAGCAATTCCGTGTTGCACATCACACATGAAAGGAGCCTTGATTTCCTTGATGGCACTCCAGAGAAACCCCAAGAACACTGTTTCAAGGTTGAGGGATCCTGAGGTCACTGTAGCAACACGAAAGAGCTCCGTGGACCAAAAATCAACTCGAGATGAGAGGTTAGTCCCTGGCTTCGACTCCAGAGGAATACCACCTTACCACAAGCACCTCAAGAGGAGGCTTCTCTCAGCTCGAGGTATGTGAGAGGGACCCTGAGTTTGCGGCCTCAAGTGGAACGGACACCGCGATTCCCTGACGCGAAATAAGGCCAATATCCCTACAGTGACTTGAATGCAGGCTCGTCTTGCATCTCCCAAGACGAAAGGATGTTGAATCCCCTGTGGTGACCACAGAGAATGACCTAGTTCCCCACCTCATCGCGACCGGAGGCCTCACATCCTTTGAAAACTCCAGAGGTACGTGGAGATGAGTGCCTCCAAAGGAGACGATGCCTGACTCCTCGTGAAACTTGATAGGAGTCACAGGATACTGTGGCACATGGAAAGAGACACTTGGTCTCCTGCCTCAGCTGGAGAGGCGTCCCAATTGCCCTGCCAAGCCTCGAGGAGAATCCCGAGTTGTCACTCGCAACTAGGCAGGAGTCTGACGTCGCTGAACAAACACGTGGGTGGAAGGGCCATCCCCGACGTAACTCGAGTATATACCCCAGCTTCCAATCGCAACTCGAGAAAAACCATCAGACTTCCCCCTCGCCGCGAATTGAGGCCCGATACCCTGCACTGGGTGCAGAGCAATTCCGTGTTGCACATCACACATGAAAGGAGCCTTGATTTCCTTGATGGCACTCCAGAGAAACCCCAAGAACACTGTTTCAAGGCTAGAGGGATCCTGAGGTCACTGTAGCAACACGAAAGAGCTCCGTGGACCAAAAATCAACTCGAGATGAGAGGTTAGTCCCTGGCTTCGACTCCAGAGGAATACCACCTTACCACAAGCACCTCAAGAGGAGGCTTCTCTCAGCTCTAGGTATGTGAGAGGGACCCTGAGTTTGCGGCCTCAAGTGGAATGGACACCGCGATGCCCTGACTCAAAATAAGGCCGGATATCCCTGCAGTGACTTGAATGCAGGCTCGTCTTGCATCTCCCAAGACGAAAGGACGTCTGAATCCCCTGTGGAGACCTCAGAGAAAGATCTAGTTCCCCACCTCATCGCGACCGGAGGCCTCACATCCTTTGAAAACTCCAGAGGTACGCGGAGATCAGTGCCTCCAAAGGAGACGATGCCTGACTCCTCGTGAAACTTGATAGGAGTCCCAGGATTCCTGTGGCACGTGGAAAGGGACCCTTGGTCTCCCGCCTGAGCTGGAGAGGCGTCCCAATTGCCCTGCCAAGCCTCGAGGAGAATTCCGAGTTTTCCCTCGCAACTAGGCAGGAGTCCTGACGTCGCTGAAGAAACACGTGTGTGGAAGGGCTATCCCCGTCGTAACTCGAGAATATAATCCAGGTTCCCGCCGCAACTCGAGAAGAACCATGAGACTTCCCCCTCGCCACGAGATGAGGCCCGATTCCCCTGCACTGCGTGCAGAGCAATTCCGTGTTGCACATCACACATGAAAGGAGCCTTGATTTCCTTGATGGAACTCCAGAGAAACCCCAAGAACACTGTTTCAAGGCTAGAGTGATCCCGAGGTCACTCTAGCAACACGAAAGAGCTCCGTGGACCAAAAATCAACTCGAGATGAGAGTTTAGTCCCTGGCTTCGACACCAGAGGAATACCACCTTACCACAAGCACCTCAAGAGGAGGCTTCTCTCAGCTCTAGGTATGTGAGAGGGACCCTGAGTTTGCGGCCTCAAGTGGAATGGAGACCGCGATGCCCTGACGTGAAATAAGGCCGGATATCCCTACAGTGACTTGAATGCAGGCTCGTCTTGCATCTCCCAAGACGAAAGGATGTCTGAATCCCCTGTGGAGACCACAGAGAAAGACCTAGTTCCCCACCTCATGGCGACCGGAGGCCTCACAGCCTTTGAAAACTCCAGAAGTACGCGGAGATCAGTGCCTCCAAAGGAGACGATGCCTGACTCCTCGCGAAACTTGATAGGAGTCCCAGGATTCCTGTGGCACGTGGAAAGGGACCCTTGGTCTCCGGCCTCAGCTGGAGAGGCGTCCCAATTGCCCTGCAAAGCCTTGAGGAGAATCCCGAGTTGTCCCTCGCAACTAGGCAGGAGTCCTGACTTCGCTGAACAAACACGTGGGTGGAAGGGCCATCCCCGTCGTAACTCGCGAATATACCCCAGGTTCCCGCCGCAACTCGAGAAAAACCATGAGACTTCCCCCTCGCCGCGAGATGAGGCCCGATTCCCCTGCACTGCGTGCAGAGCAATTCCGTGTTGCACATCACACATGAAAGGAGCCTTGATTTCCTTGTTGGCACTCCAGAGAAACCCCAAGAACACTGTTTCAAGGTTGAGGGATCCTGAGGTAAGTGTAGCAACACGAAAGAGCTCCGTGGACCAAAAATCAACTCGAGATGAGAGGTTAGTCCCTGGCTTCGACTCCAGAGGAATACCACCTTACCACAAGCACCTCAAGAGGAGGCTTTTCTCAGCTCTAGGTATGTGAGAGGGACCCTGAGTTTGCGGCCTCAAGTGGAATGGACACCGCGATGCCCTGACTCGAAATAAGGCCGGATATCCCTGCAGTGACTTGAATGCAGGCTCGTCTTGCATCTCCCAAGACGAAAGGATGTCTGAATCCCCTGTGGAGACCACATAGAAAGACCTAGTTCCCCACCTCATCGCGACCGGAGGCCTCACATCCTTTGAAATCTCCAGAGGTACGCGGAGATCAGTGCCTCCAAAGGAGACGATGCCTGACTCCTCGTGAAACTTGATAGGAGTCCCAGGATTCCTGTGGCACGTGGAAAGGGACCCTTGGTCTCCCGCCTCAGCTGGAGAGGCGTCCCAATTGCCCTGCCAAGCCTCGAGGAGAATCCCGAGTTGTCCCTCGCAACTAGGCAGGAGTCTGACGTCGCTGAACAAACACCTGTGTGGAAGGGCCATCCCCGTCGTAACTCGAGAATATACCCCAGGTTCCCGCCGCAACTCGAGAAAAACCATGAGACTTCCCCCTCGCCGCGAGATGAGGCCCGATTCCCCTGCACTGCGTGCAGAGCAATTCCGTGTTGCACATCACACATGAAAGGAGCCTTGATTTCCTTGATGGCACTCCAGAGAAAACCCAAGAACACTGTTTCAAGGCTAGAGGGATCCTGAGGTCACTGTAGCAACACGAAAGAGTTCCGTGGACCAAAAATCAACTCGAGATGAGAGGTTAGTCCCTGGCTTCGACTCCAGAGGAATACCACCTTACCACAAGCACCTCAAGAGGAGGCTTCTCTCAGCTCTAGGTATGTGAGAGGGACCCTGAGTTTGCGGCCTCAAGTGGAATGGAGATCGCGATGCCCTGACTCCAAATAAGGCCGGATATCCATGCAGTGACTTGAATGCAGGCTCGTCTTGCATCTCCCAAGACGAAAGGATGTCTGAATCCCCTGTGGAGACCTCAGAGAAAGATCTAGTTCCCCACCTCATCGCGACCGGAGGCCTCACATCCTTTGAAAACTCCAGAGGTACGCGGAGATCAATGCCTCCAAAGAGACGATGCCTGACTCCTCTGAAACATGATAGGAGTCCCAGGATTCCTGTGGCATGTGCAAAGGGACCCTTGGTCTCCCGCCTCAGCTGGAGAGGCGTCCCAATTGCCCTGCCAAGCCTCGAGGAGAATCCCGAGTTATCCCTGGCAACTAGGCAGGAGTCCTGACGTCGCTGAACTAACACGTGGGTGGAAGGGCCATCCCCGTCGTAACTCGAAAATATACCGCAGGTTCCCGCCGCAACTCGAGATAAACCATGAGACTTCCGCCTCGCCGCGAGATGAGGCCCGATTCCCCTGCACTGCGTGCAGAGCAATTCCGTGTTGCACATCAGACATGAAAGGAACCTTGATTTCCTTGATGGCACTCCAGAGAAACCCCAAGAACACTGTTTCAAGGTTGAGGGATGTTGAGGTAACTGTGGCAACACGAAAGAGCTCCGTGGACCAAAAATCAACTCGAGATGAGAGGTTAGTCCCTGGCTTCGACTCCAGAGGAATACCACCTTACCACAAGCACCTCAAGAGGAGGCTTCTCTCAGCTCTAGCTATGTGAGAGGGACCCTGAGTTTGCGGCCTCAAGTGGAATGGAGATCGCGATGCCCTGACTCCAAATAAGGCCGGATATCCATGCAGTGACTTGAATGCAGGCTCGTCTTGCATCTCCCAAGACGAAAGGATGTCTGAATCCCCTGTGGATACCACAGAGAATGTCCTAGTTCCCCACCTCATCGCGACCGGAGGCCTCACATCCTTTGAAAACTCCAGAGGTACGCGGAGATCAGTGCCTCCAAAGGAGACGATTCCTGACTCCTCGTAAAACTTGATAGGAGTCCCAGGATTCCTGTGGCACGTGGAAAGGGACCCTTGGTCTCCCGCCTCAGGTGGAAAGGCGTCCCAATTGCCCGGCCAAGCCTCGAGGAGAATCCCGAGTTGTCCCTCGCAACTAGGCAAGAGTCCTGACGTCGCTGAACAACCACGCGTGTGGAAGGGCCGTCCCCGTCGTAACTCGAGAATATACCCCAGGTTCCCGCCGCAACTCGAGAAAAACCATGAGACTTCCCCCTCGCCGCGAGATGAGGCCCGATTCCCCTGCACTGCATGCAGAGCAATTCCGTGTTGCACATCGCACATGAAAGGAGCCTTGATTTCCTTGATGGCACTCCAGAGAAACCCCAAGAACACTGTTTCAAGGCTAGAGGGATCCTGAGGTCACTGTAGCAACACGAAAGAGCTCCATGGACCAAAAATCAACTCGAGATGAGAGGTTAGTCCCTGGCTTCGACTCCAGAGGAATACCACCTTACCACAAGCACCTCAAGAGGAGGCTTCTCTCAGCTCTATGTATGTGAGAGGGACCCTGAGTTTGCGGCCTCAAGTGGAATGGACACCGCGATTCCCTGACGCGAAATAAGGCCGGATATCCCTGCAGTGACTTGAATGCAGGCTCGTCTTGCATCTCCCAAGACGAAAGAATGTCTGAATCCCCTGTGGAGACCACAGAGAATGACCTAGTTCCCCACCTCATCGCGACCGGAGGCCTCACATCCTTTGAAAACTCCAGAGGTACGCGGAGATCAATGCCTCCAAAGGAGACGATGCCTGACTCCTCGTGAAACTTGATAGGAGTCCCAGGATTCCTGTGGCACGTGGAAAGGGACACTTGGTCTCCCGCCTCAGCTGGAGAGGCGTCCCAATTGCCCTGCCAAGCCTCGAGGAGAATCCCGAGTTGTCCCTCGCAACTAGGCAGGAGTCCTGACTTCGCTGAACAAACACGTGGGTGGAAGGGCCATCCCCGTCGTAACTCGAGAATATACCCCAGGTTCCCGCCGCAACTCGAGAAAAACCATGAGACTTCCCCCTCGCCGCGAGATGAGGCCCGATTCCCCTGCACTGTGTGCAGAGCAATTCCGTGTTGCACATCACACATGAAAGGAGCCTTGATTTCCTTGGTGGCACTCCAGAGAAACCCCAACAACACTGTTTCAAGGCTAGAGGGATCCTGAGGTCACTGTAGCAACACGAAAGAGCTCCGTGGACCAAAAATCAACTCGAGATGAGAGGTTAGTCCCTGGCTTCGACTCCAGAGGAATACCACCTTACCACAAGCACCTCAAGAGGAGGCTTCTCTCAGCTCTAGGTATGTGAGAGGGACCCTGAGTTTGCGGCCTCAAGTGGAATGGGCACCGCGATGCCCTGACTCGAAATAAGGCCGGATATCCCTGCAGTGACTTGAATGCAGGCTCGTCTTGCATCTCCCAAGACGAAAGGATGTCTGAATCCCCTGTGGAGACCACATAGAAAGACCTAGTTCCACACCTGATCGCGACCGGAGGCCTCACATCCTTTGAAAACTCCAGAGGTACGCGGAGATCAGTGCCTCCAAAGGAGACGATGCCTGACTCCTCGTGAAACTTAATAGGAGTCCCAGGATTCCTGTGGCACGTGGAAAGGGACACTTGGTCTCCCGCCTCAGCTGGAGAGGCGTCGCAACTGCCCTGCCAAGCCTCGAGGAGTATCCCGAGTGGTCCCTCGCAACTAGGCAGGAGTCTTGACGTCGCTGAACAAACACGTGGGTGGAAGGGCCATCCCCGTCGTAACTCGAGAATATACCCCAGGTTCCCGCCGCAACTCGAGAAAAACCATGAGACTTCCCCCTCGCCGCGAGATGAGGCCCGATTCCCCTGCACTGCGTGCAGAGCAATTCCGTATTGCACATCACACATGAAAGGAGCCTTGATTTCCTTGATGGCACTCCAGAGAAACCCCAAGAACACTGTTTCAAGGTTGAGGGATCCTGAGGTCACTGTAGCAACACGAAAGAGCTCCGTGGACCAAAAATCAACTCGAGATGAGAGGTTAGTCCCTGGCTTCGACTCCAGAGGAATACCACCTTACCACAAGCACCTCAAGAGGAGGCTTCTCTCAGCTCTATGTATGTGAGAGGCACCCTGAGTTTGCGGCCTCAAGTGGAATGGAGACCGCGATGCCCTGACTCGAAATAAGGCCGGATATCCCTGCAGTGACTTGAATGCAGGTTCGTCTTGCATCTCCCAAGACGAAAGGATGTCTGAATCCCCTGTGGAGACCACAGAGAAAGACCTAGTTCCCCACCTCATCGCGACCGGAGGCCTCACATCCTTTGAAAACTCCAGAGGTACGCGGAGATCAGTGCCTCCAAAGGAGACGATGCCTGACTCCTCGTGAAACTTGATAGGAGTCCCAGGATTCCTGTGGCACGTGGAAAGGGACCCTTGGTCTCCCGCCTCAGCTGGAGAGGCGTCGCAATTGCCCTGCCAAGCCTCGAGGAGAATCCCGAGTTGTCCCTCGCAACTAGGCAGGAGTCCTGACGTCGCTGAACAAACACGTGGGTGGAAGGGCCATCCCCGTCATAACTCGAGAATATACCCCAGCTTCCCGCCGCAACTCGAGAAAAACCATGAGACTTCCCCCTCGCCGCGAGATGAGGCCCGATTCCCCTGCACTGCGTGCAGAGCAATTCCGTGTTGCACATCACACATGAAAGGAGCCTTGATTTCCTTGATGGCACTCCAGAGAAACCCCAAGAACACTGTTTCAAGGTTGAGGGATCCTGAGGTCACTGTAGCAACAGGAAAGAGCTCCGTGGACCAAAAATCAACTCGAGATGAGAGGTTAGTCCCTGGCTTCGACTCCAGAGGAATACCACCTTACCACAAGCACCTCAAGAGGAGGCTTTTCTCAGCTCTAGGTATGTGAGAGGGACCCTGAGTTTGCGGCCTCAAGTGGAATGGACACCGCGATGCCCTGACTCGAAATAAGGCCGGATATCCCTGCAGTGACTTGAATGCAGGCTCGTCTTGCATCTCCCAAGACGAAAGGATGTCTGAATCCCCTGTGGAGACCACAGAGAATGACCTAGTTCCCCACCTCATCGCGACCGGAGGGCTCACATCCTTTGAAACTTCCAGAGGTACGCGGAGATCAGTGCCTCCAAAGGAGACGATGCCTGACTCCTCGTGAAACTTGATAGGAGTCCCAGGATTCCTGTGGCACGTGGAAAGGGACCCTTGGTCTCCCGCCTCAGCTGGAGAGGCGTCCCAATTGCCCTGCCAAGCCTCGAGGAGAATCCCGAGTTGTCCCTCGCAACTAGGCAGGAGTCCTGACGTCGCTGAACAAACACGTGGGTGGAAGGGCCATCCCCGTCGTAACTCGAGAATATACCCCAGATTCCCGCCGCAACTCGAGAAAAACCATGAGACTTCCCCCTCGCCGCGAGATGAGGCCCGATTCCCCTGCACTGCGTGCAGAGTAATTCCGTGTTGCACATCACACATGAAAGGAGCCTTGATTTCCTTGATGGCACTCCAGAGAAACCCCAACAACACTGTTTCAAGGCTAGAGGGATCCTGAGGTCACTGTAGCAACACGAAAGAGCTCCGTGGACCAAAAATCAACTCGAGATGAGAGGTTAGTCCCTGGCTTCGACTCCAGAGGAATACCACCTTACCACAAGCACCTCAAGAGGAGGCTTCTCTCAGCTCTAGCTATGTGAGAGGGACCCTGAGTTTGCGGCCTCAAGTGGAATGGACACCGCGATTCCCTGACGCGAAATAAGGCCAGATATCCCTGCAGTGACTTGAATGCAGGCTCGTCTTGCATCTCCCAAGACGAAAGAATGTCTGAATCCCCTGTGGAGACAACAGAGAATGACCTAGTTCCCCACCTCATTGCGACCGGAGGCCTCACATCCTTTGAAAACTCCAGAGGTACGCGGAGATCAGTGCCTCCAAAGGAGACGATGCCTGACTCCTCGTGAAACTTGATAGGAGTCCCAGGATTCCTGTGGCACGTGGAAAGGGACACTTGGTCTCCCGCCTTAGCTGGAGAGGCGTCCCAATTGCCCTGCCAAGCCTCGAGGAGAATCCCGAGTTGTCCCTCGCAACTAGGCAGGAGTCCTGACGTCGCTGAACAAACACGTGGGTGGAAGGGCCATCCCCGTCGTAACTCGAGAATATACCCCAGGTTCCTGCCGCAACTCGAGAAAAACCATGAGACTTCCCCCTCGCCGCGAGATGAGGCCCGATTCCCCTGCACTGCGTGCTGAGCAATTCCGTGTTGCACATCACACATGAAAGGAGCCTTGATTTCCTTGATGGCACTCCAGAGAAACCCAAGAACACTGTTTCAAGGCTGGAGGCATCCTGAGGTCCCTGTAGCAGCACGAAAGAGCTCCGTGGACCATGAATCAACTGGAGATGAGAGGTTAGTCCCTGGCTTCGAATCCAGAGGAATACCACCTTACCACAAGCACCTCAAGAGGAGGCTTCTCTCAGCTCTAGCTATGTGAGAGGGACCCTGAGTTTGCGGCCTCAAGTGGAATGGAGATCGCGATGCCCTGACTCGAAATAAGGCCAGATATCCCTGCAGTGACTTGAATGCAGGCTCGTCTTGCATCTCCTAAGACGAAAGGATGTCTGAATCCCCTGTGGAGACCACAGAGAAAGACCTAGTTCCCCACCTCATCGCGACCGGAGGCCTCACATCCTTTGAAAACTCCAGAGGTACGCGGAGATCAGTGCCTCCAAAGGAGACGATGCCTGACTCCTCGTGAAACTTGATAGGAGTCCCAGGATTCCTGTGGCACGTGGAAAGGGACCCTTGGTCTCCCGCCTCAGCTGGAGAGGCGTCCCAATTGCCCTGCCAAGCCTCGAGGAGAATCCCGAGTTGTCCCTCGCAACTAGGCAGGAGTCCTGACGTCGCTGAACAAACACGTGGGTGGAAGGGCCATACCCGTCGTAACTCGAGAATATACCCCAGGTTCCCGCCGCAACTCGAGAAAAACCATGAGACTTCCCCCTCTCCGCGGGATGAGGCCCGATTCCCCTGCACTGCATGCAGAGCAATTCCGTGTTGCACATCACACATGAAAGGAGCCTTGATTTCCTTGATGGCACTCCAGAGAAACCCCAAGAACACTGTTTCAAGGTTGAGGGATCCTGAGGTCACTGTAGCAACACGAAAGAGCTCCGTGGACCAAAAATCAACTCGAGATGAGAGGTTAGTCCCTGGCTTCGACTCCAGAGGAATACCACCTTACCACAAGCACCTCAAGAGGAGGCTTCTCTCAGCTCTATGTATGTGAGAGGCACCCTGAGTTTGCGGCCTCAAGTGGAATGGAGACCGCGATGCCCTGACTCGAAATAAGGCCGGATATCCCTGCAGTGACTTGAATGCAGGTTCGTCTTGCATCTCCCAAGACGAAAGGATGTCTGAATCCCCTGTGGAGAAAACAGAGAAAGACCTAGTTCCCCACCTCATCGCGACCGGAGGCCTCACATCCTTTGAAAACTCCAGAGGTACACGGAGATCAGTGCCTCCAAAGGAGACGATGCCTGACTCCTCGTGAAACTTGATAGGAGTCCCAGGATTCCTGTGGCACGTGGAAAGGGACCCTTGGTCTCCCGCCTCAGCTGGAGAGGCGTCCCAATTGCCCTGCCAAGCCTCGAGGAGAATCCCGAGTTGTCCCTCGCAACTACGCAGGAGTCCTGAAGTCGCTGAACAAACACGTGGGTGGAAGGGCCATCCCCGTCGTAACTTGTGAATATACCCTAGGTTCCCGCCGCAACTCGAGAAAAACCATGAGACTTCCCCCTCGCCGCGAGATGAGGCCCGATTCCCCTGACTGCGTGCAGAGCAATTCCGTGTTGCACATCAGACATGAAAGGAGCCTTGATTTCCTTGATGGCACTCCAGAGAAACCCCAAGAACACTGTTTCAAGGCTAGAGGGATCCTGAGGTCACTGTAGCAACACGAAAGAGTTCCGTGGACCAAAAATCAACTCGAGATGAGAGGTTAGTCCCTGGCTTCGACTCCAGAGGAATACCACCTTACCACAAGCACCTCAAGAGGAGGCTTCTCTCAGCTCTAGCTATGTGAGAGGGACCCTGAGTTTGCGGCCTCAAGTGGAATGGAGATCGCGATGCCCTGACTCCAAATAAGGCCGGATATCCATGCAGTGACTTGAATGCAGGCTCATCTTGCATCTCCCAAGACGAAAGGATGTCTGAATCCCCTGTGGAGACCTCAGAGAAAGATCTAGTTCCCCACCTCATCGCGACCGGAGGCCTCACATCCTTTGAAAACTCCAGAGGTACGCAGAGATCAGTGCCTCCAAAGAGACGATGCCTGACTCCTCTGAAACATGATAGGAGTCCCAGGATTCCTGTGGCATGTGCAAAGGGACCCTTGGTCTCCCGCCTCAGCTGGAGAGGCGTCCCAATTGCCCTGCCAAGCCTCGAGGAGAATCCCGAGTTGTCACTCGCAACTAGGCAGGAGTCTTGACGTCGCTGAACTAACACGTGGGTGGAAAGGCCATCCCCGTCGTAACTCGAGAATATACCGCAGGTTCCCGCCGCAACTCGAGATAAACCATGAGACTTCCCCCTCGCCGCGAGATGAGGCCCGATTCCCCTGCACTGCGTGCAGAGCAATTCCGTGTTGCACATCAGACATGAAAGGAGCCTTGATTTCCTTGATGGCACTCCAGAGAAACCCCAAGAACACTGTTTCAAGGTTGAGGGATCCTGAGGTAACTGTGGCAACACGAAAGAGCTCCGTGGACCAAAAATCAACTCGAGATGAGAGGTTAGTCCCTGGCTTCGACTCCAGAGGAATACCACTTTACCACGAGCACCTCAAGAGGAGGCTTCTCTCAGCTCTATGTATCTGAGAGGGACCCTGAGTTTGCGGCCTCAAGTGAAATGGAGACCGCGATGCCCTGACTCGAAATAAGGCCGGATATCCCTGCAGTGACTTGAATGCAGGCTCGTCTTGCATCTCCCAAGACGAAAGGATGTCTGAATCCCCTGTGGAGACCACAGAGAAAGACCTAGTTCCCCACCTCATCGCGACCGGAGGCCTCACATTCTTTGAAAACTCCAGAGGTACGCGGAGATCAGTGTCTCCAAAGGAGACGATGCCTGACTCCTCGTGAAACTTGATTGGAGTCCCAGGATTCCTGTGGCACGTGGAAAGGGACCCTTGGTCTCCCGCCTCAGCTGGAGAGGCGTCCCAATTGCCCTGCCAAGCCTCGAGGAGAATCCCGAGTTGTCCCTCGCAACTAGGCAGGAGTCCTGACGTCGCTGAACAAACACGTGGGTGGAAGGGCCATCCCCGTCGTAACTCGAGAATATACCCCAGGTTCCCGCCGCAACTCGAGAAAAACCATGAGACTTCCCCCTCGCCGCGAGATGAGGCCCGATTCCCCTGCACTGCGTGCAGAGCAATTCCGTGTTGCACATCACACATGAAAGGAGCCTTGATTTGCTTGATGGCACTCCAGAGAAACCCCAAGAACACTGTTTCAAGGTTGAGGGATCCTGAGGTCACTGTAGTAACACGAAAGAGCTCCGTGGACCAAAAATCAACTCGAGATGAGAGGTTAGTCCCTGGCTTCGACTCCAGAGGAATACCACCTTACCACAAGCACCTCAAGAGGAGGCTTCTCTCAGCTCTAGCTATGTGAGAGGGACCCTGAGTTTGCGGCCTCAAGTGGAATGGACACCGCGATTCCCTGACTCAAAATAAGGCCGGATATCCCTGCAGTGATTGAATGCAGGCTGGTCTTGCATCTCCCAAGACGAAAGGATGTCTGAATCCCCTGTGGAGACCACAGAGAAAGACCTAGTTCCCCACCTCATCGCGACCGGAGGCCTCACATCCTTTGAAAACTCCAGAGGTACGCGGAGATCAGTGCCTCCAAAGGAGACGATTCCTGACTCCTCGTGAAACTTGATAGGAGTCGCAGGATTCCTGTGGCACGTGGAAAGGAACCCTTGGTCTCCCACCTCAGCTGGAGAGGCGTCCCAATTGCCCTGCCAACCCTCGAAGAGAATCCCGAGTTGTCCCTCGCAACTAGGCAGGAGTCCTGACGTCGCTGAAGGAACACGTGGGTGGAAGGGCCATCCCCGTCCTAACTCGAGAATATAACCCAGGTTCCCGCCGCAACTCGAGAAAAACCATGAGACTTCCCCCTCGCCGCGAGATGAGGCCCGATTCCCCTGCCCTGCGTGCAGAGCAATTCCGTGTTGCACATCACACATGAAAGGAGCCTTGATTTCCTTGATGGCACTCCAGAGAAACCCCAAGAACACTGTTTCAAGGCTGGAGGGATACTGAGGTCCCTGTAGCAGCACGAAAGAGCTCCGTGGACCATGAAACAACTCGAGATGAGAGGTTAGTCCCTGGCTTCGACTCCAGAGGAATACCACTTTACCACAAGCACCTCAAGAGGAGGCTTCTCTCAGCTCTAGGTATTTGAGAGGGACCCTGAGTTTGCGGCCTCAAGTGGAATGGAGACCGCGATGCCCTGACTCGAAATAAGGCCGGATATCCATGCAGTGACTTGAATGCAGGCTCGTCTTGCATCTCCCAAGACGAAAGGATGTCTGAATCCCCTGTGGAGACCACAGAGAAAGACCTAGTTCCCCACCTCATCGCGACCGGAGGCCTCACATCCTTTGAAAACTCCAGAGGTACGCGGAGATCAGTGCCTCCAAAGGAGACGATGCCTGACTCCTCGTGAAACCTGATAAGAGTCCCAGGATTCCTGTGGCACGTGGAAAGGGACCCTTGGTCTCCCGCCTCAGCTGGAGAGGCGTCCCAATTGCCCTGCCAAGCCTCGAGGAGAATCCCGAGTTGTCCCTCGCAACTAGGCAGGAGTCCTGACGAAGCTGAACAAACACGTGGGTGGAAGGGCCATCCCCGTCGTAACTCGAGAATATACTCCAGGTTCCCGATGCAACTCGAGAAAAACCAAGAGACTTCCCCCTCCCCGCGAGATGAGGCCCGATTCCCCTGCACTGCGTGCAGAGCAATTTCGTGTTGCACATCACACATGAAAGGAGCCTTGATTTCCTTAATGGTACTCCAGTGAAACCCCAAGAACACTGTTTCAAGGTTGAGGGATCCTGAGGCCACTGTAGCAACACGAAAGAGCTCCGTGGACCAAAAATCAACTCGAGATGAGAGGTTAGTCCCTGGCTTCGACTCCAGAGGAATACCACCTTACCACAAGCACCTCAAGAAGAGGCTTCTCTCAGCTCTAGGTATGTGAGAGGGACCCTGAGTTTGCGGCCTCAAGTGGAATGGACACTGCGATGCCCTGACTCGAAATAAGGCCCGATATCCCTGCAGTGAATTGAATGCAGGCTCGTCTTGCATCTCCCAATACGAAATGATGTCTGAATCCCCTGTGGAGACCACAGAGAAAGACCTAGTTCCCCACCTCATCGCGACCGGAGGCCTCACATCCTTTGAAAACTCCAGAGGTACGCGGAGATCAGTGCATCCAAAGGAGACGATGCCTGACTCCTCGTGAAACCTGATAAGAGTCCCAGGATTCCTGTGGCACGTGGAAAGGGACCCTTGGTCTCCCGCCTCAGCTGGAGAGGCGTCCCAATTGCCCTGCCAAGCCTCGAGGAGAATCCCCAGTTGTCCCTCGCAACTAGGCAGGAGTCCTGACGTCGCTGAACAAACACGTGGGTGGAAGGGCCATCCCCGTCGTAACTCGAGAATATACCGCAGGTTCCCGCCGCAACTCGAGAAAAACCATGAGACTTCCCCCTCGCCGCGAGATGAGGCCCGATTCCCCTGCACTGCGTGCAGAGCAATTCCGTGTTGCACATCACACATGAAAGGAGCCTTGATTTCCTTGATGGCACTCCAGAGAAACCCCAAGAACACTGTTTCAAGGTTGAGGGATCCTGAGGTCACTGTAGCAACACGAAAGAGCTCCGTGGACCAAAAATCAACTCGAGATGAGAGGTTAGTCCCTGGCTTCGACTCCAGAGGCATACCACCTTACCACAAGCACCTCAAGAGGAGGCTTCTCTCAGCTCTATGTATGTGAGAGGGACCCTGAGTTTGCGGCTTCAAGTGGAATGGAGACTGCGATGCCCTGACTCGAAATAAGGCCGGATATCCCTGCAGTGACTTGAATGCAGGCTCGTCTTGCATCTCCCAAGACGAAAGGATGTCTGAATCCCCTGTGGAGACCACAGAGAAAGACCTAGTTCCCCACATCATCGCGACCGGAGGCCTCACATTCTTTGAAAACTCCAGAGGTACGCGGAGATCAGTGCCTCCAAAGGAGACGATGCCTGACTCCTCGTGAAACTTGATAGGAGTCCCAGGATTCCTGTGGCACGTGGAAAGGGACCCTTGGTCTCCCGCCTCAGCTGGAGAGGCGTCGCAATTGCCCTGCCAAGCCTCGAGGAGAATCCCGAGTTGTCCCTCGCAACTAGGCAGGAGTCCTGACATCGTTGAACAAACACGTGGGTGGAAGGGCCATCCCCGTCGTAACTCGAGAATATACCGCAGGTTCACGCCGCAACTCGAGAAAAACCATGAGACTTCCCCCTCGCCGCGAGATGATGCCCGATTACGCTGCACTGCGTGCAGAGCAATTCTGTGTTGCATATCACACATGAAAGGAGCCTTGATTTCCTTGATGGCACTCCAGAGAAACCCCAAGAACACTGTTTCAAGGTTGAGGGATCCTGAGGTCACTGTAGCAACACGAAAGAGCTCCGTGGACCAAAAATCAACTCGAGATGAGAGGTTAGTCCCTGGCTTCGACTCCAGAGGAATACCACCTTACCACAAGCACCTCAAGAGGAGGCTTCTCTCAGCTCTAGGTATGTGAGAGGGACCCTGAGTTTGCGGCCTCAAGTGGAATGGACACCGCGATGCCCTGACTCGAAATAAGGCCGGATATCCCTGCAGTGACTTGAATGCAGGCTCGTCTTGCATCTCCCAAGACGAAAGGATGTCTGAATCCCCTGTGGAGACCACAGAGAAAGACCTAGTTCCCCACCTCATCGCGACCGGAGGCCTCACATCCTTTGAAAACTCCAGAGGTACGCGGAGATCAGTGCCTCCAAAGGAGACGATGCCTGACTCCTCGTGAAACTTGATAGGAGTCCCAGGATTCCTGTGGCACGTGGAAAGGGACCCTTGGTCTCCCGCCTCAGCTGGAGAGGCGTCGCAATTGCCCTCCCAAGCCTCCAGGAGAATCCCGAGTTGTCCCACGCAACTAGGCAGGAGTCCTGACGTCGCTGAACAAACACGTGGGTGGAAGGGCCATCCCCGTCGTAACTCGAGAATATACCCCAGGTTCCCGCCGCAACTGGAGAAAAACCATGAGACTTCCCCCTCGCCGCGAGATGAGGCCTGATTCCCCTGCACTGCGTACAGAGCAATTCCGTGTTGCACATCACACATGAAAGGAGCCTTGATTTCCCTGATGGCACTCCAGAGAAACCCCAAGAACACTGTTTCAAGGCTAGAGGTATCCTGAGGTCACTGTAGCAACACGAAAGAGCTCCGTGGACCAAAAATCAACTCGAGATGAGAGGTTAGTCACTGGCTTCGACTCCAGAGGAATACCACCTTACCACAAGCACCTCAAGAGGAGGCTTCTCTCAGCTCTAGCTATGTGAGAGGGACCCTGAGTTTGCGGCCTCAAGTGGAATGGACACCGCGATTCCCTGACGCAACATAAGGCCGGATATCCCTGCAGTGACTTGAATGCAGGCTCGTCTTGCATCTCCCAAGACGAAAGGATGTCTGAATCCCCTGTGGAGACCACAGAGAAAGACCTAGTTCCCCACCTCATCGCGACCGGAGGCCTCACATCCTTTGAAAACTCCAGAGGTACGCGGAGATCAGTGCCTCCAAAGGAGACGATGCCTGACTCCTCGTGAAACTTGATAGGAGTCCCAGGATTCCTGTGGCACGTGGCAAGGGACCCTTGGTCTCCCGCCTCAGCTGGAGAGGCGTCGCAATTGCCCTGCCAAGCCTCGAGGAGAATCCCGAGTTGTCCCTCACAACTAGGCAGGAGTCCTGACGTCGCTGAACAAACACGTGGGTGGAAGGGCCATCCCCGTCGTAACTCGAGAATATACCGCAGGTTCCCGCCGCAACTCGAGAAAAACCATGAGACTTCCCCCTCGCCGCGAGATGAGGCCCGATTCCCCTGCACTGCGTGCAGAGCAATTCTGTGTTGCACATCACACATGAAAGGAGCCTTGATTTCCTTGATGGCACTCCAGAGAAACCCCAAGAACACTGTTTCAAGGTTGAGGGATCCTGAGGTCACTGTAGCAACACGAAGGATCTCCGTGGACCAAAAATCAACTCGAGATGAGAGGTTAGTCCCTGGCTTCGACTCCAGAGGAATACCACCTTACCACAAGCACCTCAAGAGGAGGCTTCTCTCAGCTCTAGGTATGTGAGAGGGACCCTGAGTTTGCGGCCTCAAGTGGAATGGAGACCGCGATGCCCTGACGCGAAATAAGGCCGGATATCCCTGCAGTGACTTGAATGCAGGCTCGTCTTGCATCTCCCAAGACGAAAGGATGTCTGAATCCCCTGTGGATACCACAGAGAAAGACCTAGTTCCCCACCTCACCGCGACCGGAGGCCTCACATCCTTTGAAAACTCCAGAGGTACGCGGAGATCAGTGCCTCCAAAGGAGACGATGCCTGACTCCTCGTGAAACTTTATAGGAGTCCCAGGATTCCTGTGGCACGTGGAAAGGGACCCTTGGTCTCCCGCCTCAGCTGGAGAGGCGTCCCAATTGCCCTGCCAAGCCTCGAGGAGAATCCCGAGTTGTCCCTCGCAACTAGGCAGGAGTCCTGACGTCGCTGAACAAACACGTGTGTGGAAGGGCCATCCCCGTCGTAACTCGAGAATATACCCCAGGTTCCCGCCGCAACTCGAGAAAAACCATGAGACTTCCCCCTCGCCGCGAGATGAGGCCCGATTCCCCTGCACTGCGTGCAGAGCAATTCCGTGTTGCACATCACACATGAAAGGAGCCTTGATTTGCTTGATGGCACTCCAGAGAAACCCCAAGAACACTGTTTCAAGGTTGAGGGATCCTGAGGTCACTGTAGTAACACGAAAGAGCTCCGTGGACCAAAAATCAACTCGAGATGAGAGGTTAGTCCCTGGCTTCGACTCCAGAGGAATACCACCTTACCACAAGCACCTCAAGAGGAGGCTTCTCTCAGCTCTAGCTATGTGAGAGGGACCCTGAGTTTGCGGCCTCAAGTGGAATGGACACCGCGATTCCCTGACTCAACATAAGGCCGGATATCCCTGCAGTGATTGAATGCAGGCTGGTCTTGCATCTGCCAAGACGAAAGGATGTCTGAATCCCCTGTGGAGACCACAGAGAAAGACCTAGTTCCCCACCTCATCGCGACCGGAGGCCTCACATCCTTTGAAAACTCCAGAGGTACGCGGAGATCAGTGCCTCCAAAGGAGACGATGCCTGACTCCTCGTGAAACTTGATAGGAGTCGCAGGATTCCTGTGGCACGTGGAAAGGGACCCTTGGTCTCCCACCTCAGCTGGAGAGGCGTCCCAATTGCCCTCCCAAGCCTCCAGGAGAATCCCGAGTTGTCCCACGCAACTAGGCAGGAGTCCTGACGTTGCTGAACAAACACGTGGGTGGAAGGGCCATCCCCGTCGTAACTCGAGAATATACCCCAGGTTCCCGCCGCAACTGGAGAAAAACCATGAGACTTCCCCCTCGCCGCGAGATGAGGCCTGATTCCCCTGCACTGCGTACAGAGCAATTCCGTGTTGCACATCACACATGAAAGGAGCCTTGATTTCCCTGATGGCACTCCAGAGAAACCCCAAGAACACTGTTTCAAGGCTAGAGGTATCCTGAGGTCACTGTAGCAACACGAAAGAGCTCCGTGGACCAAAAATCAACTCGAGATGAGAGGTTAGTCACTGGCTTCGACTCCAGAGGAATACCACCTTACCACAAGCACCTCAAGAGGAGGCTTCTCTCAGCTCTAGCTATGTGAGAGGGACCCTGAGTTTGCGGCCTCAAGTGGAATGGACACCGCGATTCCCTGACGCAACATAAGGCCGGATATCCCTGCAGTGACTTGAATGCAGGCTCGTCTTGCATCTCCCAAGACGAAAGGATGTCTGAATCCCCTGTGGAGACCACAGAGAAAGACCTTGTTCCCCACCTCATCGCGACCGGAGGCCTCACATCCTTTGAAAACTCCAGAGGTACGCGGAGATCAGTGCCTCCAAAGGAGACGATGCCTGACTCCTCGTGAAACTTGATAGGAGTCCCAGGATTCCTGTGGCACGTGGCAAGGGACCCTTGGTCTCCCGCCTCAGCTGGAGAGGCGTCGCAATTGCCCTGCCAAGCCTCGAGGAGAATCCCGAGTTGTCCCTCACAACTAGGCAGGAGTCCTGACGTCGCTGAACAAACACGTGGGTGGAAGGGCCATCCCCGTCGTAACTCGAGAATATACCGCAGGTTCCCGCCGCAACTCGAGAAAAACCATGAGACTTCCCCCTCGCCGCGAGATGAGGCCCGATTCCCCTGCACTGCGTGCAGAGCAATTCTGTGTTGCACATCACACATGAAAGGAGCCTTGATTTCCTTGATGGCACTCCAGAGAAACCCCAAGAACACTGTTTCAAGGTTGAGGGATCCTGAGGTCACTGTAGCAACACGAAGGATCTCCGTGGACCAAAAATCAACTCGAGATGAGAGGTTAGTCCCTGGCTTCGACTCCAGAGGAATACCACCTTACCACAAGCACCTCAAGAGGAGGCTTCTCTCAGCTCTAGGTATGTGAGAGGGACCCTGAGTTTGCGGCCTCAAGTGGAATGGAGACCGCGATGCCCTGACGCGAAATAAGGCCGGATATCCCTGCAGTGACTTGAATGCAGGCTCGTCTTGCATCTCCCAAGACGAAAGGATGTCTGAATCCCCTGTGGATACCACAGAGAAAGACCTAGTTCCCCACCTCATCGCGACCGGAGGCCTCACATCCTTTGAAAACTCCAGAGGTACGCGGAGATCAGTGCCTCCAAAGGAGACGATGCCTGACTCCTCGTGAAACTTTATAGGAGTCCCAGGATTCCTGTGGCACGTGGAAAGGGACCCTTGGTCTCCCGCCTCAGCTGGAGAGGCGTCCCAATTGCCCTGCCAAGCCTCGAGGAGAATCCCGAGTTGTCCCTCGCAACTAGGCAGGAGTCCTGACGTCGCTGAACAAACACGTGTGTGGAAGGGCCATCCCCGTCGTAACTCGAGAATATACCCCAGGTTCCCGCCGCAACTCGAGAAAAACCATGAGACTTCCCCCTCGCCGCGAGATGAGGCCCGATTCCCCTGCACTGCGTGCAGAGCAATTCCGTGTTGCACATCACACATGAAAGGAGCCTTGATTTGCTTGATGGCACTCCAGAGAAACCCCAAGAACACTGTTTCAAGGTTGAGGGATCCTGAGGTCACTGTAGTAACACGAAAGAGCTCCGTGGACCAAAAATCAACTCGAGATGAGAGGTTAGTCCCTGGCTTCGACTCCAGAGGAATACCACCTTACCACAAGCACCTCAAGAGGAGGCTTCTCTCAGCTCTAGCTATGTGAGAGGGACCCTGAGTTTGCGGCCTCAAGTGGAATGGACACCGCGATTCCCTGACTCAACATAAGGCCGGATATCCCTGCAGTGATTGAATGCAGGCTGGTCTTGCATCTGCCAAGACGAAAGGATGTCTGAATCCCCTGTGGAGACCACAGAGAAAGACCTAGTTCCCCACCTCATCGCGACCGGAGGCCTCACATCCTTTGAAAACTCCAGAGGTACGCGGAGATCAGTGCCTCCAAAGGAGACGATGCCTGACTCCTCGTGAAACTTGATAGGAGTCGCAGGATTCCTGTGGCACGTGGAAAGGGACCCTTGGTCTCCCACCTCAGCTGGAGAGGCGTCCCAATTGCCCTGCCAACCCTCGAGGAGAATCCCGAGTTGTCCCTCGCAACTAGGCAGGAGTCCTGACGTCGCTGAAGGAACACGTGTGTGGAAGGGCCATCCCCGTCCTAACTCGAGAATATACCCCAGGTTCCCGCCGCAACTCGAGAAAAACCATGAGACTTCCCCCTCGCCGCGAGATGAGGCCCGATTCCCCTGCCCTGCGTGCAGAGCAATTCCGTGTTGCACATCACACATGATAGGAGCCTTGATTTCCTTGATGGCACTCCAGAGAAACCCCAAGAACACTGTTTCAAGGCTGGAGGGATACTGAGGTCCCTGTAGCAGCACGAAAGAGCTCCGTGGACCATGAAACAACTCGAGATGAGAGGTTAGTCCCTGGCTTCGACTCCAGAGGAATACCACCTTACCACAAGCACCTCAAGAGGAGGCTTCTCTCAGCTCTAGGTATGTGAGAGGGACCCTGAGTTTGCGGCCTCAAGTGGAATGGAGACCGCGATGCCCTGACTCGAAATAAGGCCGGATATCCATGCAGTGACTTGAATGCAGGCTCGTCTTGCATCTCCCAAGACGAAAGGATGTCTGAATCCCCTGTGGAGACCACAGAGAAAGACCTAGTTCCCCACCTCATCGCGACCGGAGGCCTCACATCCTTTGAAAACTCCAGAGGTACGCGGAGATCAGTGCCTCCAAAGGAGACGATGCCTGACTCCTCGTGAAACTTGATAAGAGTCCCAGGATTCCTGTGGCACGTGGAAAGGGACCCTTGGTCTCCCGCCTCAGCTGGAGAGGCGTCCCAATTGCCCTGCCAAGCCTCGAGGAGAATCCCGAGTTGTCCCTCGCAACTAGGCAGGAGTCCTGACGTCGCTGAACAAACACGTGGGTGGAAGGGCCATCCCCGTCGTAACTCGAGAATATACTCCAGGTTCCCGATGCAACTCGAGAAAAACCAAGAGACTTCCCCCTCCCCGCGAGATGAGGCCCGATTCCCCTGCACTGCGTGCAGAGCAATTTCGTGTTGCACATCACACATGAAAGGAGCCTTGATTTCCTTAATGGCACTCCAGTGAAACCCCAAGAACACTGTTTCAAGGTTGAGGGATCCTGAGGTCACTGTAGCAACACGAAAGAGCTCCGTGGACCAAAAATCAACTCGAGATGAGAGGTTAGTCCCTGGCTTCGACTCCAGAGGAATACCACCTTAAAACAAGCACCTCAAGAAGAGGCTTCTCTCAGCTCGAGATATGTGAGAGGGACCCTGAGTTTGCGGCCTCAAGTGGAATGGACACTGCGATGCCCTGACTCGAAATAAGGCCGGATATCCCTGCAGTGACTTGAATGCAGGCTCGTCTTGCATCTCCCAAGACGAAATGATGTCTGAATCCCCTGTGGAGACCACAGAGAAAGACCTAGTTCCCCACCTCATCGCGACCGGAGGCCTCACATCCTTTGAAAACTCCAGAGGTACGCGGAGATCAGTGCATCCAAAGGAGACGATGCCTGACTCCTCGTGAAACTTGATAGGAGTCCCAGGATTCCTGTGGCACGTGGAAAGGGACCCTTGGTCTCCCGCCTCAGCTGGAGAGGCGTCCCAATTGCCCTGCCAAGCCTCGAGGAGAATCCCGAGTTGTCCCTCGCAACTAGGCAGGAGTCCTGACATCGTTGAACAAACACGTGGGTGGAAGGGCCATCCCCGTCGTAACTCGAGAATATACTCCAGGTTCCGGCCGCAACTCGAGAAAAACCAAGAGACTTCCCCCTCGCCGCGAGATGAGGCCCAATTCCCCTGCACTGCGTGCAGAGCAATTCCGTGTTGCACATCACACATGAAAGAAGCCTTGATTTCCTTGATGGCACTCCAGTGAAACCCCAAGAACACTGTTTCAAGGTTGAGGGATCCTGAGGTCACTGTAGCAACACGAAAAAGCTCCGTGGACCAAAAATCAACTCGAGATAAGAGGTTAGTCCCTGGCTTCGACTCCAGAGGAAACCACCATACCACAAGCACCTCAAGAGGAGGCTTCTCTCTGTTCTAGCTATGTGAGAGGGACCCTGAGTTTGCGGCCTCAAGTGGAATGGACACCGCGATTCCCTGACGCGAAATAAGGCCGGATATCCCTGCAGTGACTTGAATGCAGGCTCGTCTTGCATCTCCCAAGACGAAAGGATGTCTGAATCCCCTGTGGAGACCACAGAGAATGACCTAGTTCCCCACCTCATCGCAACCGGAGGCCTCACATCCTTTGAAAACTCCAGAGGTACGCGGAGATCAGTGCATCCAAAGGAGACGATGCCTGACTCCTCGTGAAACTTGATAGGAGTCCCAGGATTCCTGTGGCACGTGGAAAGGGACCCTTGGTCTCCCGCCTCAGCTGGAGAGGCGTCGCAATTGCCCTGCCAAGCCTCGAGGAGAATCCCGAGTTGTCCCTCGCAACTAGGCAGGAGTCCTGACGTCGCTGAACAAACACGTGGGTGGAAGTTCCATCCCCGTCGTAACTCGAGAATATACCGCAGGTTCACGCCGCAACTCGAGAAAAACCATGAGACTTCCCCCTCGCCGCGAGATGATGCCCGATTACGCAGCACTGCGTGCAGAGCAATTCTGTGTTGCATATCACACATGAAAGGAGCCTTGATTTCCTTGATGGCACTCCAGAGAAACCCCAAGAACACTGTTTCAAGGTTGAGGGATCCTGAGGTCACTGTAGCAACACGAAAGAACTCCGTGGACCAAAAATCAACTCGAGATGAGAGGTTAGTCCCTGGCTTCGACTCCAGAGGAATACCACCTTACCACAAGCACCTCAAGAGGAGGCTTCTCTCAGCTCTAGGTATGTGAGAGGGACCCTGAGTTTGCGGCCTCAAGTGGAATGGACACCGCGATGCCCTGACTCGAAATAAGGCCGGATATCCCTGCAGTGACTTGAATGCAGGCTCGTCTTGCATCTCTCAAGACGAAAGGATGTCTGAATCCCCTGTGGAGACCACAGAGAAAGACCTAGTTCCCCACCTCATCGCGACCGGAGGCCTCACATCCTTTGAAAACTCCAGAGGTACGCGGAGATCAGTGCCTCCAAAGGAGACGATGCCTGACTCCTCGTGAAACTTGATAGGAGTCCCAGGATTCCTGTGGCACGTGGAAAGGGACACTTGGTCTCCCGCCTCAGCTGGAGAGGCGTCGCAATTGCCCTCCCAAGCCTCCAGGAGAATCCCGAGTTGTCCCTCGCAACTAGGCAGGAGTCCTGACGTCGCTGAACAAACACGTGGGTGGAAGGTCCATCCCCATCGTAACTCGAGAATATACCCCAGGTTCCCGCCGCAACTGGAGAAAAACCATGAGACTTCCCCCTCGCCGCGAGATGAGGCCTGATTCCCCTGCACTGCGTACAGAGCAATTCTGTGTTGCACATCACACATGAAAGGAGCCTTGATTTCCCTGATGGCACTCCAGAGAAACCCCAAGAACACTGTTTCAAGGTTGAGGGATCCTGAGGTCACTGTAGCAACACGAAGGAGCTCCGTGGACCAAAAATCAACTCGAGATGAGAGGTTAGTCCCTGGCTTCGACTCCAGAGGAATACCACCTTACCACAAGCACCTCAAGAGGAGGCTTCTCTCAGCTCTAGGTATGTGAGAGGGACCCTGAGTTTGCGGCCTCAAGTGGAATGGAGCCCGCGATGCCCTGACGCGAAATAAGGCCGGATATCCCTGCAGTGACTTGAATGCAGGCTCGTCTTGCATCTCCCAAGACGAAAGGATGTCTGAATCCCCTGTGGATACCACAGAGAAAGACCTAGTTCCCCACCTCATCGCGACCGGAGGCCTCACATCCTTTGAAAACTCCAGAGGTACGCGGAGATCAGTGCCTCCAAAGGAGACGATGCCTGACTCCTCGTGAAACTTGATAGGAGTCCCAGGATTCCTGTGGCATGTGGAAAGGGACCCTTGGTCTCCCACCTCAGCTGGAGAGGCGTCCCAATTGCCCTGCCAAGCCTCGAGGAGAATCCCGAGATGTCCCTCGCAACTAGGCAGGAGTCCTGACGTCGCTGAACTAACACGTGGGTGGAAGGGCCATCCCCGTCGTAACTCGAGAATATACCCCAGATTCCCGTCGCAACTCGAGAAAAACCATGAGACTTCCCCCTCGCCACGAGATGAGGCCCGATTCCCCTGCACTGCGTGCAGAGCAACTCGGTGTTGCACATCACACATGAAAGGAGCCTTGATTTCCTTGATGGCACTCCAGAGAAACCCCAAGAACACTGTTTCAAGGCTAGAGGGATCCTGAGGTCACTGTAGCCACACGAAAGAGCACCGTGGCCCAAAAATCAACTCGAGATGAGAGGATAGTCCCTGGCTTCGACTCCAGAGGAATACCACCTTACCACAAGCACCTCACGAGGAGGCTTCTCTCAGCTCTAGGTATGTGAGAGGGACCCTGAGTTTGCGGCCTCAAGTGGAATGGACACCGCGATGCCCTGACTCGAAATAAGGCCGGATATCCCTGCAGTGACTTGAATGCAGGCTCGTCTTGCATCTCCCAAGACGAAAAGATGTCTGAATCTCCTGTGGAGAGCACAGAGAAAGACCTAGTTCCCCACCTCATCGCGACCAGAGGCCTCACATCCTTTGAAAACTCCAGAGGTACGCGGAGATCAGTGCCTCCAAAGGAGACGATGCCTGACTCCTCTTGAAACTTGATAGGAGTCCCAGGATTCCTGTGGCACGTGGAAAGGGACACTTGGTCTCCCGCCTCAGCTGGAGAGGCATCCCAATTGCCCTGCCAAGCCTCGAGGAGCATCCCGAGTTGTCCCTCGCAACTAGGCAGGAGTCCTGCCATCGCTGAACAAACACGTGTGTGTAAGGGCCATCCCCGACGTAACTCGAGAATATACCCCAGGTTCCCGCCGCAACTCAAGAAAAACCCTGAGACTTCCCCCTCGCCGCGAGATGAGGCCCGATTCCCCTGCACTGCGTGCAGAGCAATTCCGTGTTGCACATCACACATGAAAGGAGCCTTGATTTCCTTGGTGGCACTCCAGAGAAACCCCAAGAACACTGTTTCAAGGCTAGAGGGATCCACAGGTCTCTGTAGCAACACGAAAGAGCTCCATGGACCAAAAATCAACTCGAGATGAGAGGTTAGTCCCTGGCTTCGACTCCAGAGGAATACCACCTTACCACAAGCACCTCAAGAGGAGGCTTCTCACAGCTCTAGGTATGTGAGAGGGACCCTGAGTTTGAGGCCTCAAGTGGAATGGCCACCGCGATGCCCTGACTCGAAATAAGGCCGGATATCCCTGCAGTGACTTGAATGCAGGCTCGTCTTCCATCTCCCAAGATGAAAGGATGTCTGAATCCCCTGTGGAGACCACAGAGAAAGACCTAGTTCCCCACCTCATCCCGACCGGAGGCATCACATTCTTTGAAAACTCCAGAGGTACGCGGAGATCAGTGCCTCCAAAGGAGACGATGCCTGACTCCTCATGAAACTTGATAGGAGTCCCAGGATTCCTGTGGCACGTGGAAAGGGACCCTTGGTCTCCCGCCTCAGCTGGAGAGGCGTCCCAATTGCCCTGCCAAGCCTCGAGGAGAATCCCGAGTTGTCCCTCGCAACTAGGCAGGAGTCCTGACGTCGCTGAACAAACACGTGGGTGGAAGGGCCATCCCCGTCATAACTCGAGAATATACCCCAGGTTCCCGCCGCAACTCGAGAAAAACCATGAGACTTCCCCCTCGCCGCGAGATGAGGCCCGATTCCCCTGCACTGCGTGCAGAGCAATTCCGTGTTGCACATCACACATGAAAGGAGCCTTGATTTCCTTGATGGCACTCCAGAGAAACCCCAAGAACACTGTTCCAAGGTTGAGGGATCCTGAGGTCACTGTAGCAACACGAAAGAGCTCCGTGGATCAAAAATCAACTCGAGATGAGAGGTTAGTCCCTGGCTTCGACTCCAGAGGAATACCACCTTGCCACAAGCACCTCAAGAGGAGGCTTCTCTCAGCTCTAGGTATGTGAGAGGGACCCTGATTTTGCGGCCTCAAGTGGAATGGACACTGCGATGCCCTGACTCGAAAGAAGGCCGGATATCCCTGCAGTGACTTGAATGCAGGCTCGTCTTGCATCTCCCAAGACGAAAGGATGTCTGAATCCCCTGTGGAGACCACAGAGAAAGACCTAGTTCCCCAGCTCATCGCGACCGGAGGCTTCACATCCTTTGAAAACTCCAGAGGTACGCGGAGATCAGTGCCTCCAAAGGAGACGATGCCTGACTCCTCGTGAAACTTGATAGGAGTCCCAGGATTACTGTGGCACGTGGAAAGGGACCCTTGGTCTCCCGCCTCAGGTGGAGAGGCGTCCCAATTGCCCTGACAAGCCTCGAGGAGAATCCCGAGTTGTCCCTCGCAATTAGGCAGGAGTCCTGACGTCGCTGAACAAACACGTGGGTGGAAGGGCCATCCCCGTCATAACTCGAGAATATACCCCAGGTTCCCGCCGCAACTCGAGAAAAACCATGAGACTTCCCCCTCGCCGCGAGATGAGGCCCGATTCCCCTGCACTGCGCGCAGAGCAATTCCGTGTTGCACATCACACATGAAAGGAGCCTTAATTTCCTTGATGGCACTCCAGAGAAACCCCAAGAACACTGTTTCAAGGCAAGAGGGATCCTGAGGTCAATGTAGCAACACGAAAGAGCTCCGTGGACCAAAAATCAACTCGAGATGAGAGGTTAGTCCCTGGCTTCGACTCCAGAGGAATACCACCTTACCACAAGCACCTCAAGAGGAGGCTTCTCTCAGCTCTAGGTATGTGAGAGGGACCCTGAGTTATCGGCCTCAAGTGGAATGGACACCGCGATGCCCTGACGCGAAATAAGGCCGGATATCCCTGCAGTGACTTGAATGCAGGCTCGTCTTGCATCTCCCAAGACGAAAGGATGTCTGAATCCCCTGTGGAGACCTCAGAGAAAGATCCAGTTCCCCACCTCATCGCGACCGGAGGCCTCACATCCTTTGAAAACTCCAGAGGTACGCGGAGATCAGTGCCTCCAAAGGAGACGATGCCTGACTCCTCGTGAAACTTGATAGAAGTCCCAGGATTCCTGTGCCACTTGGAAAGGGACCCTTGGTCTCCCGCCTCAGCTGGAGAGGCGTCCCAATTGCCCTGCCATGCCTCGAGGAGAATCCCGAGTTGTCCCTCGCAACTAGGCAGGAGTCCTGACGTCGCTGAACAAACATGTGGGTGGAAGGGCCATCCCAGTCGTAACTCGAGAATATACCCCAGGTTCCCGCCGAAACTCGAGAAAAACCATGAGACTTCCCCGTCGCCGCGAGATGAGGGTCGATTCCCCTGCACTGCGTGCAGAGCAATTCCGTGTTGCACATCACACATGAAAGGAGCTTTGATTTCCTTGGTGGCACTCCAGAGAAACCCCAAGAACACTGTTTCAAGGCTAGAGGGATCCTGAGGCCACTGTAGCAACACGAAAGAGCTCCGTGGACCAAAAATCAACTCGAGATGAGAGGTTAGTCCCTGGCTTCGACTCCAGAGGAATACCACCTTACCACAAGCACCTCAAGAGGAGGCTTCTCTCAGCTCTAGGTATGTGAGAGGGACCCTGAGTTTGCGGCCTCAAGTGGAATGGTCACCGCGATGCCCTGACTCGAAATAAGGCCGGATATTCCTGCAGTGACTTGAATGCAGGCTCGTCTTGCATCTCCCAAGATGAAAGGATGTCTGAATCCCCTGTGTAGACCACAGAGAAAGACCTAGTTCCCCACCTCATCGCGATCGGAGGCCTCATATACTTTGACAACTCCAGAGGTACGAGGAGATCAGTGCCTCCAAAGGAGACGATGCCTGACTCCTCGTGAAACTTGATAGGAGTCCCAGGATTCCTGTGGCACGTGGAAAGGGACACTTGGTCTCCCGCCTCAGCTGGAGAGGCATCCCAATGGCCCTGCCAAGGCTCGAGGAGAATCCCGAGTTGTCCCTCGCAACTAGGCAGGAGTCCTGACGTCACTGAACAAACACGTGCGTGGAAGGGCCATCCCCATCGTAATTCGAGAATATACCCCAGGTTCCCGCCGCAACTCGAGAAAAACCATGAGACTTCCCCCTCGCCCCGAGATGAGGGCCGATTCCCCTGCACTGCGTGCAGAGCAATTCCGTGTTGCACATCACACATGAAAGGAGTCTTAATTTCCTTGATGGCACTCCAGAGAAACCCAAAGAACAGTGTTTCAAGGCTGGAGGGATCCTGAGGTCACTGTAGCAACACGAAAGAGCTCCGTGGACCAAAAATCAACTCGAGATGAGAGGTTAGTCCCTGGCTTCGACTCCAGAGGAATACCACCTTACCACAAGCACCTCAAGAGGAGGCTTCTCTCAGCTCTAGGTATGTGAGAGGGACCCTGAGTTTGCGGCCTCAAGTGGAATGGACACCGCGATGCCCTGACTCGAAATAAGGCCGGATATCCCTGCAGTGACTTGAATGCAGGCTCGTCTTGCATCTCCCAAGACGAAAAGATGTCTGAATCTCCTGTGGAGAGCACAGAGAAAGACCTAGTTCCCCACCTCATCGCGACCAGAGGCCTCACATCCTTTGAAAACTCCAGAGGTACGCGGAGATCAGTGCCTCCAAAGGAGACGATGCCTGACTCCTCTTGAAACTTGATAGGAGTCCCAGGATTCCTGTGGCACGTGGAAAGGGACACTTGGTCTCCCGCCTCAGCTGGAGAGGCATCCCAATTGCCCTGCCAAGCCTCGAGGAGCATCCCGAGTTGTCCCTCGCAACTAGGCAGGAGTCCTGCCATCGCTGAACAAACACGTGTGTGTAAGGGCCATCCCCGACGTAACTCGAGAATATACCCCAGGTTCCCGCCGCAACTCAAGAAAAACCCTGAGACTTCCCCCTCGCCGCGAGATGAGGCCCGATTCCCCTGCACTGCGTGCAGAGCAATTCCGTGTTGCACATCACACATGAAAGGAGCCTTGATTTCCTTGGTGGCACTCCAGGGAAACCCCAAGAACACTGTTTCAAGGCTAGAGGGATCCACAGGTCACTGTAGCAACACGAAAGAGCTCCGTGGACCAAAAATCAACTCGAGATGAGAGGTTAGTCCCTGGCTTCGACTCCAGAGGAATACCACCTTACCACAAGCACCTCAAGAGGAGGCTTCTCACAGCTCTATGTATGTGAGAGGGACCCTGAGTTTGAGGCCTCAAGTGGAATGACCACCGCGATGCCCTGACTCGAAATAAGGCCGGATATCCCTGCAGTGACTTGAATGCAGGCTCGTCTTCCATCTCCCAAGATGAAAGGATGTCTGAATCCCCTGTGGAGACCACAGAGAAAGACCTAGTTCCCCACCTCATCCCGACCGGAGGCATCACATCCTTTGAAAACTCCAGAGGTACGCGGAGATCAGTGCCTCCAAAGGAGACGATGCCTGACTCCTCATGAAACTTGATAGGATTCCCAGGATTCCTGTGGCACGTGGAAAGGGACACTTGGTCTCCCGCCTCAGCTGGAGAGGCGTCCCAATTGCCCTGCCAAGCCTCGAGGAGAATCCCGAGTTGTCCCTCGCAACTAGGCAGGAGTCCTGACGTCGCTGAACAAACACGTGGGTGGAAGGGCCATCCCCGTCGTAACTCGAGAATATACTCCAGGTTCCCGCCGCAACTCGAGAAAAACCATGAGACTTCCCCTTCGCCGCGAGATGAGGCCCGATTTCCCTGCACTGCGAGCAGAGCAATTCCGTGTTGCACATCACACATGAAAGGAGCCTTGATTTCCTTGATGGCACTCCAGAGAAACCCCAAGAACACTGTTTCAAGGCTAGAGGGATCCTGAGGTCACTATAGCAACACGAAAGAGCTCCGTGGACCAAAAATCAACTCGAGATGAGAGGTTAGTCCCTGGCTTCGACTCCAGAGGAATACCACCTTACCACAAGCACCTCAAGAGGAGGCTTCTCTCAGCTCTAGGTATGTGAGAGGGACCCTGATTTTGCGGACTCAAGTGGAATGGACACCGCGATGCCCTGACTCGAAATAAGGCCGAATATCCCTGCAGTGACTTGAATGCCGGCTCGTCTTGCATCTCCCAAGATGAAAGGATGTCTGAATCCCCTGTGGAGACCACAGAGAATGACCTAGTTCCCCACATCATGGCGACCTGAGGCCTCACATCCTTTGAAAACTCCAGAGGTACGCGGAGATCAGTGCCTCCAAAGGAGACGATGCCTGACTCCTCGTGAAACTTTATAGGAGTCCCAGGATTCCTGTAGCACGAGGAAAGGGACACATGGTCTCCCGCCTCAACTGGAGAGGCGTCCCAATTGCCCTGCCAACCCTCGAGGAGAATCCCGAGTTGTCCCTCGCAACTAGGCAGGAGTCCTGACGTCGCTGAAGAAACACGTGTGTGGAAGGGCCATCCTCGTCGTAACTCGAGAATATACCCCAGGTTCCCGCCGCAACTCGAGAAAAACCATGAGACTTCCCCCTCGCCGCGAATTGAGGCCTGATTCCCCTGCACTGCGTGCAGAGCAATTCCGTGTTGCACATCACACATGAAAGGAGCCTTGATTTCCTTGATGGCACTCCAGAGAAATCCCAAGAACACTGTTTCAAGGTTGAGGGTTCCTGAGGTCACTGTAGCAACACGAAAGAGCTCCGTGGACCAAAAATCAACTCGAGATGAGAGGTTAGTCCCTGGCTTCGACTCCAGAGGAATACCACCTTACCACAAGCACCTCAAGAGGAGGCTTCTCTCACCTCTAGCTATGTGAGAGGGACCCTGAGTTTGCGGCCTCAAGTGGAATGGACACCGCGATGCCCTGACTCGAAATAAGGCCGGATATCCCTGCAGTGACTTGAATGCAGGCTCGTCTTGCATCTCCCAAGACGAAAGGATGTCTGAATCCCCTGTGGAGACCACAGAGAAAGACCTAGTTCCCCACCTCATCGCGACCGGAGGCCTCACATCCTTTGAAAACTCCAGAGGTATGCGGAGATCAGTGCCTCCAAAGGAGACGATGCCTGACTCCTCGTGAAACTTGATAGGAGTCCCAGGATTCCTGTGACACGTGGAAAGGGACACTTGGTCTCCCGCCTCAGCTGGAGAGGCGTCCCAATTGCCCTGCCAAGCCTCGAGGAGAATCCCGAGATGTCCCTCGCAACTAGGCAGGAGTCCTGACGTCGCTAAACTAACACGTGGGTGGAAGGGCCATCCCCGTCGTAACTCGAGAATATACCCCAGATTCCCGTCGCAACTCGAGAAAAACCATGAGACTTCCCCCTCGCCACGAGATGAGGCCCGATTCCCCTGCACTGCGTGCAGAGCAACTCGGTGTTGCACATCACACATGAAAGGAGCCTTGATTTCCTTGATGGCACTCCAGAGAAACCCCAAGAACACTGTTTCAAGGCTAGAGGGATCCTGAGGTCACTGTAGCCACACGAAAGAGCACCGTGGCCCAAAAATCAACTCGAGATGAGAGGATAGTCCCTGGCTTCGACTCCAGAGGAATACCACCTTACCACAAGCACCTCAAGAGGAGGCTTCTCTCAGCTCTAGGTATGTGAGAGGGACCCTGATTTTGCGGCCTCAAGTGGAATGGACACCGCGATGCCCTGACTCGAAATAAGGCCGGATATCCCTGCAGTGACTTGAATGCAGGCTCGTCTTGCATCTCCCAAGACGAAAAGATGTCTGAATCTCCTGTGGAGAGCACAGAGAAAGACCTAGTTCCCCACCTCATCGCGACCAGAGGTCTCACATCCTTTGAAAACTCCAGAGGTACGCGGAGATCAGTGCCTCCAAAGGAGACGATGCCTGACTCCTCTTGAAACTTGATAGGAGTCCCAGGATTCCTGTGGCACGTGGAAAGGGACACTTGGTCTCCCGCATCAGCTGGAGAGGCATCCCAATTGCCCTGCCAAGCCTCGAGGAGCATCCCGAGTTGTCCCTCGCAACTAGGCAGGAGTCCTGCCATCGCTGAACAAACACGTCTGTGTAAGGGCCATCCCCAACGTAACTCGAGAATATACCCCAGGTTCCCGCCGCAACTCAAGAAAAACCCTGAGACTTCCCCCTCGCCGCGAGATGAGGCCCGATTCCCCTGCACTGCGTGCAGAGCAATTCCGTGTTGCACATCACACATGAAAGGAGCCTTGATTTCCTTGGTGGCACTCCAGAGAAACCCCAAGAACACTGTTTCAAGGCTAGAGGGATCCTGAGGTCACTGTAGCAACACGAAAGAGCTCCGTGGACCAAAAATCAACTCGAGATGAGAGGTTAGTCCCTGGCTTCGACTCCAGAGGAATACCACCTTAACACAAGCACCTCAAGAGGAGGCTTCTCACAGCTCTAGGTATGTGAGAGGGACCCTGAGTTTGAGGCCTCAAGTGGAATGGCCACCGCGATGCCCTGACTCGAAATAAGGCCGGATATCCCTGCAGTGACTTGAATGCAGGCTCGTCTTCCATCTCCCAAGATGAAAGGATGTCTGAATCCCCTGTGGAGACCACAGAGAAAGACCTAGTTCCCCACCTCATCCCGACCGGAGGCATCACATCCTTTGAAAACTCCAGAGGTACGCGGAGATCAGTGCCTCCAAAGGAGACGATGCCTGACTCCTCATGAAACTTGATAGGAGTCCCAGGATTCCTGTGGCACGTGGAAAGGGACCCTTGGTCTCCCGCCTCAGCTGGAGAGGCGTCCCAATTGCCCTGCCAAGCCTCGAGGAGAATCCCGAGTTGTCCCTCGCAACTAGGCAGGAGTCCTGACGTCGCTGAACAAACACGTGGGTGGAAGGGCCATCCCCGTCATAACTCGAGAATATACCCCAGGTTCCCGCCGCAACTCGAGAAAAACCATGAGACTTCCCCCTCGCCGCGAGATGAGGCCCGATTCCCCTGCACTGCGTGCAGAGCAATTCCGTGTTGCACATCACACATGAAAGGAGCCTTGATTTCCTTGATGGCACTCCAGAGAAACCCCAAGAACACTGTTTCAAGGTTGAGGGATCCTGAGGTCACTGTAGCAACACGAAAGAGCTCCGTGGATCAAAAATCAACTCGAGATGAGAGGTTAGTCCCTGGCTTCGACTCCAGAGGAATACCACCTTGCCACAAGCACCTCAAGAGGAGGCTTCTCTCAGCTCTAGGTATGTGAGAGGGACCCTGATTTTGCGGCCTCAAGTGGAATGGACACTGCGATGCCCTGACTCGAAAGAAGGCCGGATATCCCTGCAGTGACTTGAATGCAGGCTCGTCTTGCATCTCCCAAGACGAAAGGATGTCTGAATCCCCTGTGGAGACCACAGAGAAAGACCTAGATCCCCAGCTCATCGCGACCGGAGGCTTCACATCCTTTGAAAACTCCAGAGGTACGCGGAGATCAGTGCCTCCAAAGGAGACGATGCCTGACTCCTCGTGAAACTTGATAGGAGTCCTAGGATTCCTGTGGCACGTGGAAAGGGACACTTGGTCTCCCGCCTCAGCTGGAGAGGCGTCCCAATTGCCCTGCCAAGCCTCGAGGAGAATCCCGAGTTGTCCCTCGCAACTAGGCAGGAGTCTGACTTCGCTGAACAAACACGTCGGTGGAAGGGCCATCCCCGGCGTAACTCGAGAATATACCCCAGGTTCCAATCACAACTCGAGAAAAACCATTAGACTTCCCCCTCGCCCCAAAATGAGGCCCGATACCCTGCACTGCGTGCAGAGCAATTCCGTGTTGCACATCACACATGAAAGGAGCCTTGATTTCCTTGATGGCACTCCAGAGAAACCCCAAGAACACTGTTTCAAGGCTAGAGGGATCCTCAGGTCACTGTAGCAACACGAAAGAGCTCCGTGGACCAAAAATCAACTCAACATGAGAGGTTAGTCCCTGGCTTCGACTCCAGAGGAATACCACCTTACCACAAGCACCTCAACAGGAGGCTTCTCTCAGCTCTAGCTATGTGAGAGGGACCCTGAGTTTGCGGCCTCAAGTGGAATGGACACCGCGATGCCCTGACTCGAAATAAGGCCGGATATCCCTGCAGTGACTTGAATGCAGGCTCGTCTTGCATCTCCCAAGACGAAAGGATGTCTGAATCCCCTGTGGAGACCTCAGAGAAAGATCCAGTTCCCCACCTCATCGCGACCGGAGGCCTCACATCCTTTGAAAACTCCAGAGGTAAGCGGAGATCAGTGCCTCCAAAGGAGACGATGCCTGACTCCTCGTGAAACTTGATAGGAGTCCCAGGATTCCTGTGCCACTTGGAAAGGGACCCTTGGTCTCCCGCCTCAGCTGGAGAGGCGTCCCAATTGCCCTGCCATGCCTCGAGGAGAATCCCGAGTTGTCCCTCGCAACTAGGCAGGAGTCCTGACGTCGCTGAACAAACATGTGGGTGGAAGGGCCATCCCAGTCGTAACTCGAGAATATACCCCAGGTTCCCGCCGAAATTCGAGAAAAACCATGAGACTTCCCCGTCGCCGCGAGATGAGGGTCGATTCCCCTGCACTGCGTGCAGAGCAATTCCGTGTTGCACATCACACATGAAAGGAGCCTTGATTTCCTTGGTGGCACTCCAGAGAAACCCCAAGAACACTGTTTCAAGGCTAGAGGGATCCTGAGGCCACTGTAGCAACACGAAAGAGCTCCGTGGACCAAAAATCAACTCGAGATGAGAGGTTAGTCCCTGGCTTCGACTCCAGAGGAATACCACCTTACCACAAGCACCTCAAGAGGAGGCTTCTCTCAGCTCTAGGTATGTGAGAGGGACCCTGAGTTTGCGGCATCAAGTGGAATGGTCACCGCGATGCGCTGACTCGAAATAAGGCCGGATATTCCTGCAGTGACTTGAATGCAGGCTCGTCTTGCATCTCCCAAGATGAAAGGATGTCTGAATCACCTGTGTAGACCACAGAAAAAGACCTAGTTCCCCACCTCATCGCGACCGGAGGCCTCATATACTTTAACAACTCCAGAGGTACGCGGAGATCAGTGCCTCCAAAGGAGACGATGCCTGACTCCTCGTGAAACTTGATAGGAGTCCCAGGATTCCTGTGTCACGTGGAAAGGGACACTTGGTCTCCTGCCTCAGCTGGAAAGGCATCCCAATGGCCCTGCCAAGGCTCGAGGAGAATCCCGAGTTGTCCCTCGCAACTAGGCAGGAGTCCTGACGTCACTGAACAAACACGTGCGTGGAAGGGCCATCCCCATCGTAATTCGAGAATATACCCCAGGTTCCCGCCGCAACTCGAGAAAAACCATGAGTCTTCCCCCTCGCCCCGAGATGAGGGCCGATTCCCCTGCACTGCGTGCAGAGCAATTCCGTGTTGCACATCACACATGAAAGGAGTCTTAATTTCCTTGATGGCACTCCAGAGAAACCCAAAGAATAGTGTTTCAAGGCTTGAGGGATCCTGAGGTGACTGTAGCAACACGAAAGAGCTCCGTGGACCAAAAATCAACTCGAGATGAGAGGTTAGTCCCTGGCTTCGACTCCAGAGGAATACCACCTTACCACAAGCACCTCACGAGGAGGCTTCTCTCAGCTCTAGGTATGTGAGAGGGACCCTGAGTTTGCGGCCTCAAGTGGAATGGACACCGCGATGCCCTGACTCGAAATAAGGCCGGATATCCCTGCAGTGACTTGAATGCAGGCTCGTCTTGCATCTCCCAAGACGAAAAGATGTCTGAATCTCCTGTGGAGAGCACAGAGAAAGACCTAGTTCCCCACCTCATCGCGACCAGAGGCCTCACATCCTTTGAAAACTCCAGAGGTACGCGGAGATCAGTGCCTCCAAAGGAGACGATGCCTGACTCCTCGTGAAACTTGATAGGAGTCCCAGGATTCCTGTGGCACGTGGAAAGGGACACTTGGTCTCCCGCCTCAGCTGGAGAGGCATCCCAATTGCCCTGCCAAGCCTCGAGGAGCATCCCGAGTTGTCCCTCGCAACTAGGCAGGAGTCCTGCCATCGCTGAACAAACACGTGTGTGTAAGGGCCATCCCCGACGTAACTCGAGAATATACCCCAGGTTCCCGCCGCAACTCAAGAAAAACCCTGAGACTTCCCCCTCGCCGCGAGATGAGGCCCGATTCCCCTGCACTGCGTGCAGAGCAATTCCGTGTTGCACATCACACATGAAAGGAGCCTTGATTTCCTTGATGGCACTCCAGAGAAACCCCAAGAACACTGTTCCAAGGTTGAGGGATCCTGAGGTCACTGTAGCAACACGAAAGAGCTCCGTGGATCAAAAATCAACTCGAGATGAGAGGTTAGTCCCTGGCTTCGACTCCAGAGGAATACCACCTTGCCACAAGCACCTCAAGAGGAGGCTTCTCTCAGCTCTAGGTATGTGAGAGGGACCCTGATTTTGCGGCCTCAAGTGGAATGGACACTGCGATGCCCTGACTCGAAAGAAGGCCGGATATCCCTGCAGTGACTTGAATGCAGGCTCGTCTTGCATCTCCCAAGACGAAAGGATGTCTGAATCCCCTGTGGAGACCACAGAGAAAGACCTAGTTCCCCAGCTCATCGCGACCGGAGGCTTCACATCCTTTGAAAACTCCAGAGGTACGCGGAGATCAGTGCCTCCAAAGGAGACGATGCCTGACTCCTCGTGAAACTTGATAGGAGTCCCAGGATTACTGTGGCACGTGGAAAGGGACCCTTGGTCTCCCGCCTCAGCTGGAGAGGCGTCCCAATTGCCCTGACAAGCCTCGAGGAGAATCCCGAGTTGTCCCTCGCAATTAGGCAGGAGTCCTGACGTCGCTGAACAAACACGTGGGTGGAAGGGCCATCCCCGTCATAACTCGAGAATATACCCCAGGTTCCCGCCGCAACTCGAGAAAAACCATGAGACTTCCCCCTCGCCGCGAGATGAGGCCCGTTTCCCCTGCACTGCGTGCAGAGCAATTCCGTGTTGCACATCACACATGAAAGGAGCCTTAATTTCCTTGATGGCACTCCAGAGAAACCCCAAGAACACTGTTTCAAGGCTAGAGGGATCCTGAGGTCAATGTAGCAACACGAAAGAGCTCCGTGGACCAAAAATCAACTCGAGATGAGAGGTTAGTCCCTGGCTTCGACTCCAGAGGAATACCACCTTACCACAAGCACCTCAAGAGGAGGCTTCTCTCAGCTCTAGGTATGTGAGAGGGACCCTGAGTTATCGGCCTCAAGTGGAATGGACACCGCGATGCCCTGACGCGAAATAAGGCCGGATATCCCTGCAGTGACTTGAATGCAGGCTCGTCTTGCATCTCCCAAGACGAAAGGATGTCTGAATCCCCTGTGGAGACCTCAGAGAAAGATCCAGTTCCCCACCTCATCGCGACCGGAGGCCTCACATCCTTTGAAAACTCCAGAGGTACGCGGAGATCAGTGCCTCCAAAGGAGACGATGCCTGACTCCTCGTGAAACTTGATAGGAGTCCCAGGATTCCTGTGCCACTTGGAAAGGGACCCTTGGTCTCCCACCTCAGCTGGAGAGGCGTCCCAATTGCCCTGCCATGCCTCGAGGAGAATCCCGAGTTGTCCCTCGCAACTAGGCAGGAGTCCTGACGTCGCTGAACAAACATGTGGGTGGAAGGGCCATCCCAGTCGTAACTCGAGAATATACCCCAGGTTCCCGCCGAAACTCGAGAAAAACCATGAGACTTCCCCGTCGCCGCGAGATGAGGGTCGATTCCCCTGCACTGCGTGCAGAGCAATTCCGTGTTGCACATCACACATGAAAGGAGCTTTGATTTCCTTGGTGGCACTCCAGAGAAACCCCAAGAACACTGTTTCAAGGCTAGAGGGATCCTGAGGCCACTGTAGCAACACGAAAGAGTTCCGTGGACCAAAAATCAACTCGAGATGAGAGGTTAGTCCCTGGCTTCGACTCCAGAGGAATACCACCTTACCACAAGCACCTCAAGAGGAGGCTTCTCTCAGCTCTAGGTATGTGAGAGGGACCCTGAGTTTGCGGCCTCAAGTGGAATGGTCACCGCGATGCCCTGACTCGAAATAAGGCCGGATATTCCTGCAGTGACTTGAATGCAGGCTCGTCTTGCATCTCCCAAGATGAAAGGATGTCTGAATCCCCTGTGTAGACCACAGAGAAAGACCTAGTTCCCCACCTCATCGCGACCGGAGGCCTCATATACTTTGACAACTCCAGAGGTACGAGGAGATCAGTGCCTCCAAAGGAGACGATGCCTGACTCCTCGTGAAACTTGATAGGAGTCCCAGGATTCCTGTGGCACGTGGAAAGGGACACTTGGTCTCCCGCCTCAGCTGGAGAGGCATCCCAATGGCCCTGCCAAGGCTCGAGGAGAATCCCGAGTTGTCCCTCGCAACTAGGCAGGAGTCCTGACGTCACTGAACAAACACGTGCGTGGAAGGGCCATCCCCATCGTAATTCGAGAATATACCCCAGGTTCCCGCCGCAACTCGAGAAAAACCATGAGACTTCCCCCTCGCCCCGAGATGAGGGCCGATTCCCCTGCACTGCGTGCAGAGCAATTCCGTGTTGCACATCACACATGAAAGGAGTCTTAATTTCCTTGATGGCACTCCAGAGAAACCCAAAGAACAGTGTTTCAAGGCTGGAGGGATCCTGAGGTCACTGTAGCAACACGAAAGAGCTCCGTGGACCAAAAATCAACTCGAGATGAGAGGTTAGTCCCTGGCTTCGACTCCAGAGGAATACCACCTTACCACAAGCACCTCAAGAGGAGGCTTCTCTCAGCTCTAGGTATGTGAGAGGGACCCTGAGTTTGCGGCCTCAAGTGGAATGGACACCGCGATGCCCTGACTCGAAATAAGGCCGGATATCCCTGCAGTGACTTGAATGCAGGCTCGTCTTGCATCTCCCAAGACGAAAAGATGTCTGAATCTCCTGTGGAGAGCACAGAGAAAGACCTAGTTCCCCACCTCATCGCGACCAGAGGCCTCACATCCTTTGAAAACTCCAGAGGTACGCGGAGATCAGTGCCTCCAAAGGAGACGATGCCTGACTCCTCTTGAAACTTGATAGGAGTCCCAGGATTCCTGTGGCACGTGGAAAGGGACACTTGGTCTCCCGCATCAGCTGGAGAGGCATCCCAATTGCCCTGCCAAGCCTCGAGGAGCATCCCGAGTTGTCCCTCGCAACTAGGCAGGAGTCCTGCCATCGCTGAACAAACACGTCTGTGTAAGGGCCATCCCCGACGTAACTCGAGAATATACCCCAGGTTCCCGCCGCAACTCAAGAAAAACCCTGAGACTTCCCCCTCGCCGCGAGATGAGGCCCGATTCCCCTGCACTGCGTGCAGAGCAATTCCGTGTTGCACATCACACATGAAAGGAGCCTTGATTTCCTTGGTGGCACTCCAGAGAAACCCCAAGAACACTGTTTCAAGGCTAGAGGGATCCACAGGTCACTGTAGCAACACGAAAGAGCTCCGTGGACCAAAAATCAACTCGAGATGAGAGGTTACTCCCTGGCTTCGACTCCAGAGGAATACCACCTTAACACAAGCACCTCAAGAGGAGGCTTCTCACAGCTCTAGGTATGTGAGAGGGACCCTGAGTTTGAGGCCTCAAGTGGAATGGCCACCGCGATGCCCTGACTCGAAATAAGGCCGGATATCCCTGCAGTGACTTGAATGCAGGCTCGTCTTCCATCTCCCAAGATGAAAGGATGTCTGAATCCCCTGTGGAGACCACAGAGAAAGACCTAGTTCCCCACCTCATCCCGACCGGAGGCATCACATCCTTTGAAAACTCCAGAGGTACGCGGAGATCAGTGCCTCCAAAGGAGACGATGCCTGACTCCTCATGAAACTTGATAGGAGTCCCAGGATTCCTGTGGCACGTGGAAAGGGACCCTTGGTCTCCCGCCTCAGCTGGAGAGGCGTCCCAATTGCCCTGCCAAGCCTCGAGGAGAATCCCGAGTTGTCCCTCGCAACTAGGCAGGAGTCCTGACGTCGCTGAACAAACACGTGGGTGGAAGGGCCATCCCCGTCATAACTCGAGAATATACCCCAGGTTCCCGCCGCAACTCGAGAAAAACCATGAGACTTCCCCCTCGCCGCGAGATGAGGCCCGATTCCCCTGCACTGCGTGCAGAGCAATTCCGTGTTGCACATCACACATGAAAGGAGCCTTGATTTCCTTGATGGCACTCCAGAGAAACCCCAAGAACACTGTTTCAAGGTTGAGGGATCCTGAGGTCACTGTAGCAACACGAAAGAGCTCCGTGGATCAAAAATCAACTCGAGATGAGAGGTTAGTCCCTGGCTTCGACTCCAGAGGAATACCACCTTGCCACAAGCACCTCAAGAGGAGGCTTCTCTCAGCTCTAGGTATGTGAGAGGGACCCTGATTTTGCGGCCTCAAGTGGAATGGACACTGCGATGCCCTGACTCGAAAGAAGGCCGGATATCCCTGCAGTGACTTGAATGCAGGCTCGTCTTGCATCTCCCAAGACGAAAGGATGTCTGAATCCCCTGTGGAGACCACAGAGAAAGACCTAGTTCCCCAGCTCATCGCGACCGGAGGCTTCACATCCTTTGAAAACTCCAGAGGTACGCGGAGATCAGTGCCTCCAAAGGAGACGATGCCTGACTCCTCGTGAAACTTGATAGGAGTCCTAGGATTCCTGTGGCACGTGGAAAGGGACACTTGGTCTCCCGCCTCAGCTGGAGAGGCGTTCCAATTGCCCTGCCAAGCCTCGAGGAGAATCCCGAGTTGTCCCTCGCAACTAGGCAGGAGTCTGACTTCGCTGAACAAACACGTCGGTGGAAGGGCCATCCCCGGCGTAACTCGAGAATATACCCCAGGTTCCAATCACAACTCGAGAAAAACCATTAGACTTCCCCCTCGCCCCAAAATGAGGCCCGATACCCTGCACTGCGTGCAGAGCAATTCCGTGTTGCACATCACACATGAAAGGAGCCTTGATTTCCTTGATGGCACTCCAGAGAAACCCCAAGAACACTGTTTCAAGGCTAGAGGGATCCTCAGGTCACTGTAGCAACACGAAAGAGCTCCGTGGACCAAAAATCAACTCAACATGAGAGGTTAGTCCCTGGCTTCGACTCCAGAGGAATACCACCTTACCACAAGCACCTCAACAGGAGGCTTCTCTCAGCTCTAGCTATGTGAGAGAGACCCTGAGTTTGCGGCCTCAAGTGGAATGGACACCGCGATGCCCTGACTCGAAATAAGGCCGGATATCCCTGCAGTGACTTGAATGCAGGCTCGTCTTGCATCTCCCAAGACGAAAGGATGTCTGAATCCCCTGTGGAGACCTCAGAGAAAGATCCAGTTCCCCACCTCATCGCGACCGGAGGCCTCACATCCTTTGAAAACTCCAGAGGTAAGCGGAGATCAGTGCCTCCAAAGGAGACGATGCCTGACTCCTCGTGAAACTTGATAGGAGTCCCAGGATTCCTGTGCCACTTGGAAAGGGACCCTTGGTCTCCCGCCTCAGCTGGAGAGGCGTCCCAATTGCCCTACCATGCCTCGAGGAGAATCCCGAGTTGTCCCTCGCAACTAGGCAGGAGTCCTGACGTCGCTGAACAAACATGTGGGTGGAAGGGCCATCCCAGTCGTAACTCGAGAATATACCCCAGGTTCCCGCCGAAATTCGAGAAAAACCATGAGACTTCCCCGTCGCCGCGAGATGAGGGTCGATTCCCCTGCACTGCGTGCAGAGCAATTCCGTGTTGCACATCACACATGAAAGGAGCCTTGATTTCCTTGGTGGCACTCCAGAGAAACCCCAAGAACACTGTTTCAAGGCTAGAGGGATCCTGAGGCCACTGTAGCAACACGAAAGAGCTCCGTGGACCAAAAATCAACTCGAGATGAGAGGTTAGTCCCTGGCTTTGACTCCAGAGGAATACCACCTTACCACAAGCACCTCAAGAGGAGGCTTCTCTCAGCTCTAGGTATGTGAGAGGGACCCTGAGTTTGCGGCCTCAAGTGGAATGGTCACCGCGATGCCCTGACTCGAAATAAGGCCGGATATTCCTGGAGTGACTTGAATGCAGGCTCGTCTTGCATCTCCCAAGATGAAAGGATGTCTGAATCACCTGTGTAGACCACAGAGAAAGACCTAGTTCCCCACCTCATCGCGACCGGAGGCCTCATATACTTTAACAACTCCAGAGGTACGCGGAGATCAGTGCCTCCAAAGGAGACGATGCCTGACTCCTCGTGAAACTTGATAGGAGTCCCAGGATTCCTGTGTCACGTGGAAAGGGACACTTGGTCTCCTGCCTCAGCTGGAAAGGCATCCCAATGGCCCTGCCAAGGCTCGAGGAGAATCCCGAGTTGTCCCTCGCAACTAGGCAGGAGTCCTGACGTCACTGAACAAACACGTGCGTGGAAGGGCCATCCCCATCGTAATTCGAGAATATACCCCAGGTTCCTGCCGCAACTCGAGAAAAACCATGAGTCTTCCCCCTCGCCCCGAGATGAGGGCCGATTCCCCTGCACTGCGTGCAGAGCAATTCCGTGTTGCACATCACACATGAAAGGAGTCTTAATTTCCTTGATGGCACTCCAGAGAAACCCAAAGAACAGTGTTTCAAGGCTGGAGGGATCCTGAGGTCACTGTAGCAACACGAAAGAGCTCCGTGGACCAAAAATCAACTCGAGATGAGAGGTTAGTCCCTGGCTTCGACTCCAGAGGAATACCACCTTACCACAAGCACCTCACGAGGAGGCTTCTCTCAGCTCTAGGTATGTGAGAGGGACCCTGAGTTTGCGGCCTCAAGTGGAATGGACACCGCGATGCCCTGACTCGAAATAAGGCCGGATATCCCTGCAGTGACTTGAATGCAGGCTCGTCTTGCATCTCCCAAGACGAAAAGATGTCTGAATCTCCTGTGGAGAGCACAGAGAAAGACCTAGTTCCCCACCTCATCGCGACCAGAGGCCTCACATCCTTTGAAAACTCCAGAGGTACGCGGAGATCAGTGCCTCCAAAGGAGACGATGCCTGACTCCTCTTGAAACTTGATAGGAGTCCCAGGATTCCTGTGGCACGTGGAAAGGGACACTTGGTCTCCCGCCTCAGCTGGAGAGGCATCCCAATTGCCCTGCCAAGCCTCGAGGAGCATCCCGAGTTGTCCCTCGCAACTAGGCAGGAGTCCTGCCATCGCTGAACAAACACGTGTGTGTAAGGGCGATCCCCGACGTAACTCGAGAATATACCCCAGGTTCCCGCCGCAACTCAAGAAAAACCCTGAGACTTCCCCCTCGCCGCGAGATGAGGCCCGATTCCCCTTCACTGCGTGCAGAGCAATTCCGTGTTGCACATCACACATGAAAGGAGCCTTGATTTCCTTGGTGGCACTCCAGAGAAACCCCAAGAACACTGTTTCAAGGTTAGAGGGATCCACAGGTCACTGTAGCAACACGAAAGAGCTCCGTGGACCAAAAATCAACTCGAGATGAGAGGTTAGTCCCTGGCTTCGACTCCAGAGGAATACCACCTTACCACAAGCACCTCAAGAGGAGGCTTCTCACAGCTCTAGGTATGTGAGAGGGACCCTGAGTTTGAGGCCTCAAGTGGAATGGCCACCGCGATGCCCTGACTCGAAATAAGGCCGGATATCCCTGCAGTGACTTGAATGCAGGCTCGTCTTCCATCTCCCAAGATGAAAGGATGTCTGAATCCCCTGTGGAGACCACAGAGAAAGACCTAGTTCCCCACCTCATCCCGACCGGAGGCATCACATCCTTTGAAAACTCCAGAGGTACGCGGAGATCAGTGCCTCCAAAGGAGACGATGCCTGACTCCTCATGAAACTTGATAGGAGTCCCAGGATTCCTGTGCCACGTGGAAAGGGACCCTTGGTCTCCAGCCTCAGCTGGAGAGGCGTCCCAATTGCCCTGCCAAGCCTCGAGGAGAATCCCGAGTTGTCCCTCGCAACTAGGCAGGAGTCCTGACGTCGCTGAACAAACACGTGGGTGGAAGGGCCATCCCCGTCATAACTCGAGAATATACCCCAGGTTCCCGCCGCAACTCGAGAAAAACCATGAGACTTCCCCCTCGCCGCGAGATGAGGCCCGATTCCCCTGCACTGCGTGCAGAGCAATTCCGTGTTGCACATCACACATGAAAGGAGCCTTAATTTCCTTGATGGCACTCCAGAGAAACCCCAAGAACACTGTTTCAAGGCTAGAGGGATCCTGAGGTCAATGTAGCAACACGAAAGAGCTCCGTGGACCAAAAATCAACTCGAGATGAGAGGTTAGTCCCTGGCTTCGACTCCAGAGGAATACCACCTTACCACAAGCACCTCAAGAGGAGGCTTCTCTCAGCTCTAGGTATGTGAGAGGGACCCTGAGTTATCGGCCTCAAGTGGAATGGACACCGCGATGCCCTGACGCGAAATAAGGCCGGATATCCCTGCAGTGACTTGAATGCAGGCTCGTCTTGCATCTCCCAAGACGAAAGGATGTCTGAATCCCCTGTGGAGACCTCAGAGAAAGATCCAGTTCCCCACCTCATCGCGACCGGAGGCCTCACATCCTTTGAAAACTCCAGAGGTACATGGAGATCAGTGCCTCCAAAGGAGACGATGCCTGACTCCTCGTGAAACTTGATAGGAGTCCCAGGATTCCTGTGCCACTTGGAAAGGGACCCTTGGTCTCCCACCTCAGCTGGAGAGGCGTCCCAATTGCCCTGCCATGCCTCGAGGAGAATCCCGAGTTGTCCCTCGCAACTAGGCAGGAGTCCTGACGTCGCTGAACAAACATGTGGGTGGAAGGGCCATCCCAGTCGTAACTCGAGAATATACCCCAGGTTCCCGCCGAAACTCGAGAAAAACCATGAGACTTCCCCGTCGCCGCGAGATGAGGGTCGATTCCCCTGCACTGCGTGCAGAGCAATTCCGTGTTGCACATCACACATGAAAGGAGCCTTGATTTCCTTGGTGGCACTCCAGAGAAACCCCAAGAACACTGTTTCAAGGCTAGAGGGATCCTGAGGCCACTGTAGCAACACGAAAGAGCTCCGTGGACCAAAAATCAACTCGAGATGAGAGGTTAGTCCCTGGCTTCGACTCCAGAGGAATACCACCTTACCAAAAGCACCTCAAGAGGAGGCTTCTCTCAGCTCTAGGTATGTGAGAGGGACCGTGAGTTTGCGGCCTCAAGTGGAATGGTCACCGCGATGCCCTGACTCGAAATAAGGCAGGATATTCCTGCAGTGACTTGAATGCAGGCTCGTCTTGCATCTCCCAAGATGAAAGGATGTCTGAATCCCCTGTGTAGACCACAGAGAAAGACCTAGTTCCCCACCTCATCGCGACCGGAGGCCTCATATACTTTGACAACTCCAGAGGTACGCGGAGATCAGTGCCTCCAAAGGAGACGATGCCTGACTCCTCGTGAAACTTGATAGGAGTCCCAGGATTCCTGTGGCACGTGGAAAGGGACACTTGGTCTCCCGCCTCAGCTGGAGAGGCATCCCAATGGCCCTGCCAAGGCTCGAGGAGAATCCCGAGTTGTCCCTCGCAACTAGGCAGGAGTCCTGACGTCACTGAACAAACACGTGCGTGGAAGGGCCATCCCCATCGTAATTCGAGAATATACCCCAGGTTCCCGCCGCAACTCGAGAAAAACCATGAGACTTCCCCCTCGCCCCGAGATGAGGGCCGATTCCCCTGCACTGCGTGCAGAGCAATTCCGTGTTGCACATCACACATGAAAGGAGTCTTAATTTCCTTGATGGCACTCCAGAGAAACCCAAAGAACAGTGTTTCAAGGCTGGAGGGATCCTGAGGTCACTGTAGCAACACGAAAGAGCTCCGTGGACGAAAAATCAACTCGAGATGAGAGGTTAGTCCCTGGCTTCGACTCCAGAGGAATACCACCTTACCACAAGCACCTCAAGAGGAGGCTTCTCTCAGCTCTAGGTATGTGAGAGGGACCCTGAGTTTGCGGCCTCAAGTGGAATGGACACCGCGATGCCCTGACTCGAAATAAGGCCGGATATCCCTGCAGTGACTTGAATGCAGGCTCGTCTTGCATCTCCCAAGACGAAAAGATGTCTGAATCTCCTGTGGAGAGCACAGAGAAAGACCTAGTTCCCCACCTCATCGCGACCAGAGGCCTCACATCCTTTGAAAACTCCAGAGGTACGCGGAGATCAGTGCCTCCAAAGGAGACGATGCCTGACTCCTCTTGAAACTTGATAGGAGTCCCAGGATTCCTGTGGCACGTGGAAAGGGACACTTGGTCTCCCGCCTCAGCTGGAGAGGCATCCCAATTGCCCTGCCAAGCCTCGAGGAGCATTCCGAGTTGTCCCTCGCAACTAGGCAGGAGTCCTGCCATCGCTGAACAAACACGTGTGTGTAAGGGCCATCCCCGACGTAACTCGAGAATATACCCCAGGTTCCCGCCGCAACTCAAGAAAAACCCTGAGACTTCCCCCTCGCCGCGAGATGAGGCCCGATTCCCCTGCACTGCGTGCAGAGCAATTCCGTGTTGCACATCACACATGAAAGGAGCCTTGATTTCCTTGGTGGCACTCCAGAGAAACCCCAAGAACACTGTTTCAAGGCTAGAGGGATCCACAGGTCACTGTAGCAACACGAAAGAGCTCCGTGGACCAAAAATCAACTCGAGATGAGAGGTTAGTCCCTGGCTTCGACTCCAGAGGAATACCACCTTACCACAAGCACCTCAAGAGGAGGCTTCTCTCAGCTCTAGGTATGTGAGAGGCACCCTGAGTTTGAGGCCTCAAGTGGAATGGCCACCGCGATGCCCTGACTCGAAATAAGGCCGGATATCCCTGCAGTGACTTGAATGCAGGCTCGTCTTCCATCTCCCAAGATGAAAGGATGTCTGAATCCCCTGTGGAGACCACAGAGAAAGACCTAGTTCCCCAGCTCATCGCGACCGGAGGCTTCACATCCTTTGAAAACTCCAGAGGTACGCGGAGATCAGTGCCTCCAAAGGAGACGATGCCTGACTCCTCGTGAAACTTGATAGGAGTCCCAGGATTACTGTGGCACGTGGAAAGGGACCCTTGGTCTCCCGCCTCAGCTGGAGAGGCGTCCCAATTGCCCTGACAAGCCTCGAGGAGAATCCCGAGTTGTCCCTCGCAATTAGGCAGGAGTCCTGACGTCGCTGAACAAACACGTGGGTGGAAGGGCCATCCCCGTCATAACTCGAGAATATACCCCAGGTTCCCGCCGCAACTCGAGAAAAACCATGAGACTTCCCCCTCGCCGCGAGATGAGGCCCGATTCCCCTGCACTGCGTGCAGAGCAATTCCGTGTTGCACATCACACATGAAAGGAGCCTTAATTTCCTTGATGGCACTCTAGAGAAACCCCAAGAACACTGTTTCAAGGCTAGAGGGATCCTGAGGTCAATGTAGCAACACGAAAGAGCTCCGTGGACCAAAAATCAACTCGAGATGAGAGGTTAGTCCCTGGCTTCGACTCCAGAGGAATACCACCTTACCACAAGCACCTCAAGAGGAGGCTTCTCTCAGCTCTAGGTATGTGAGAGGGACCCTGAGTTATCGGCCTCAAGTGGAATGGACACCGCGATGCCCTGACGCGAAATAAGGCCGGATATCCCTGCAGTGACTTGAATGCAGGCTCGTCTTGCATCTCCCAAGACGAAAGGATGTCTGAATCCCCTGTGGAGACCTCAGAGAAAGATCCAGTTCCCCACCTCATCGCGACCGGAGGCCTCACATCCTTTGAAAACTCCAGAGGTACGCGGAGATCAGTGCCTCCAAAGGAGACGATGCCTGACTCCTCGTGAAACTTGATAGGAGTCCCAGGATTCCTGTGCCACTTGGAAAGGGACCCTTGGTCTCCCACCTCAGCTGGAGAGGCGTCCCAATTGCCCTGCCATGCCTCGAGGAGAATCCCGAGTTGTCCCTCGCAACTAGGCAGGAGTCCTGACGTCGCTGAACAAACATGTGGGTGGAAGGGCCATCCCAGTCGTAACTCGAGAATATACCCCAGGTTCCCGCCGAAACTCGAGAAAAACCATGAGACTTCCCCGTCGCCGCGAGATGAGGGTCGATTCCCCTGCACTGCGTGCAGAGCAATTCCGTGTTGCACATCACACATGAAAGGAGCCTTGATTTCCTTGGTGGCACTCCAGAGAAACCCCAAGAACACTGTTTCAAGGCTAGAGGGATCCTGAGGCCACTGTAGCAACACGAAAGAGCTCCGTGGACCAAAAATCAACTCGAGATGAGAGGTTAGTCCCTGGCTTCGACTCCAGAGGAATACCACCTTACCACAAGCACCTCAAGAGGAGGCTTCTCTCAGCTCTAGGTATGTGAGAGGGACCGTGAGTTTGCGGCCTCAAGTGGAATGGTCACCGCGATGCCCTGACTCGAAATAAGGCCGGATATTCCTGCAGTGACTTGAATGCAGGCTCGTCTTACATCTCCCAAGATGAAAGGATGTCTGAATCCCCTGTGTAGACCACAGAGAAAGACCTAGTTCCCCACCTCATCGCGACCGGAGGCCTCATATACTTTGACAACTCCAGAGGTACGCGGAGATCAGTGCCTCCAAAGGAGACGATGCCTGACTCCTCGTGAAACTTGATAGGAGTCCCAGGATTCCTGTGGCACGTGGAAAGGGACACTTGGTCTCCCGCCTCAGCTGGAGAGGCATCCCAATTGCCCTGCCAAGCCTCGAGGAGCATTCCGAGTTGTCCCTCGCAACTAGGCAGGAGTCCTGCCATCGCTGAACAAACACGTGTGTGTAAGGGCCATCCCCGACGTAACTCGAGAATATACCCCAGGTTCCCGCCGCAACTCAAGAAAAACCCTGAGACTTCCCCCTCGCCGCGAGATGAGGCCCGATTCCCCTGCACTGCGTGCAGAGCAATTCCGTGTTGCACATCACACATGAAAGGAGCCTTGATTTCCTTGGTGGCACTCCAGAGAAACCCCAAGAACACTGTTTCAAGGCTAGAGGGATCCACAGGTCACTGTAGCAACACGAAAGAGCTCCGTGGACCAAAAATCAACTCGAGATGAGAGGTTAGTCCCTGGCTTCGACTCCAGAGGAATACCACCTTACCACAAGCACCTCAAGAGGAGGCTTCTCTCAGCTCTAGGTATGTGAGAGGCACCCTGAGTTTGAGGCCTCAAGTGGAATGGCCACCGCGATGCCCTGACTCGAAATAAGGCCGGATATCCCTGCAGTGACTTGAATGCAGGCTCGTCTTCCATCTCCCAAGATGAAAGGATGTCTGAATCCCCTGTGGAGACCACAGAGAAAGACCTAGTTCCCCACCTCATCCCGACCGGAGGCATCACATCCTTTGAAAACTCCAGAGGTACGCGGAGATCAGTGCCTCCAAAGGAGACGATGCCTGACTCCTCATGAAACTTGATAGGAGTCCCAGGATTCCTGTGGCACGTGGAAAGGGACCCTTGGTCTCCCGCCTCAGCTGGAGAGGCGTCCCAATTGCCCTGCCAAGCCTCGAGGAGAATCCCGAGTTGTCCCTCGCAACTAGGCAGGAGTCCTGACGTCGCTGAACAAACACGTGGGTGGAAGGGCCATCCCCGTCATAACTCGAGATTATACCCCAGGTTCCCGCCGCAACTCGAGAAAAACCATGAGACTTCCCCCTCGCCGCGAGATGAGGCCCGATTCCCCTGCACTGCGTGCAGAGCAATTCCGTGTTGCACATCACACATGAAAGGAGCCTTGATTTCCTTGATGGCACTCCAGAGAAACCCCAAGAACACTGTTTCAAGGTTGAGGGATCCTGAGGTCACTGTAGCAACACGAAAGAGCTCCGTGGATCAAAAATCAACTCGAGATGAGAGGTTAGTCCCTGGCTTCGACTCCAGAGGAATACCACCTTGCCACAAGCACCTCAAGAGGAGGCTTCTCTCAGCTCTAGGTATGTGAGAGGGACCCTGATTTTGCGGCCTCAAGTGGAATGGACACTGCGATGCCCTGACTCGAAAGAAGGCCGGATATCCCTGCAGTGACTTGAATGCAGGCTCGTCTTGCATCTCCCAAGACGAAAGGATGTCTGAATCCCCTGTGGAGACCACAGAGAAAGACCTAGTTCCCCACCTCATCGCGACCGGAGGCTTCACATCCTTTGAAAACTCCAGAGGTACGCGGAGATCAGTGCCTCCAAAGGAGACGATGCCTGACTCCTCGTGAAACTTGATAGGAGTCCCAGGATTCCTGTGGCACGTGGAAAGGGACCCTTGGTCTCCCGCCTCAGCTGGAGAGGCGTCCCAATTGCCCTGCCAAGCCTCGAGGAGAATCCCGAGTTGTCCCTCGCAATTAGGCAGGAGTCCTGACGTCGCTGAACAAACACGTGGGTGGAAGGGCCATCCCCGTCATAACTCGAGAATATACCCCAGGTTCCCGCCGCAACTCGAGAAAAACCATGAGACTTCCCCCTCGCCGCGAGATGAGGCCCGATTCCCCTGCACTGCGTGCAGAGCAATTCCGTGTTGCACATCACACATGAAAGGAGCCTTAATTTCCTTGATGGCACTCCAGAGAAACCCCAAGAACACTGTTTCAAGGCTAGAGGGATCCTGTGGTCAATGTAGCAACACGAAAGAGCTCCGTGGACCAAAAATCAACTCGAGATGAGAGGTTAGTCCCTGGCTTCGACTCCAGAGGAATACCACCTTACCACAAGCACCTCAAGAGGAGGCTTCTCTCAGCTCTAGGTATGTGAGAGGGACCCTGAGTTATCGGCCTCAAGTGGAATGGACACCGCGATGCCCTGACGCGAAATAAGGCCGGATATCCCTGCAGTGACTTGAATGCAGGCTCGTCTTGCATCTCCCAAGACGAAAGGATGTCTGAATCCCCTGTGGAGACCACAGAGAGAGACCTATTTCCCCACCTCATCGCGACGGGAGGCCTCACATCCTTTGAAAACTTCAGAGGTACGCGGAGATCAGTGCCTCCAAAGGAGACGATGCCTGACTCCTCGTGAAACTTGATAGGAGTCCCAGGATTCCTGTGGCACGTGGAAAGGGACACTTGGTCTCCCGCCTCAGCTGGAGAGGCGTCCCAATTGCCCTGCCAAGCCTCGAGGAGAATCCCGAGTTGTCCCTCGCAACTAGGCAGGAGTCCTGCCGTCGCTGAACAAACACGTGGGTGGAAGGGCCATCCCCGTCGTAACTCGAGAATATACCCCAGGTTCCCGCCGCAACTCGAGAAAAACCATGAGACTTCCCCCTCACCACGATATGAGGCCCGATTCCCCTGCACTGCATGCAGAGCAACTCGGTGTTGCACATCACACATGAAAGGAGCCTTGATTTCCTTGATGGCACTCCAGAGAAACCCCAAGAACACTGTTTCAAGGCTAGAGGGATCCTGAGGTCACTGTAGCCACACGAAAGAGCACCGTGGCCCAAAAATCAACTCGAGATGAGAGGATAGTCCCTTGCTTCGACTCCAGAGGAATACCACCTTACCACAAGCACCTCAAGAGGAGGCTTCTCTCAGCTCTAGGTATGTGAGAGGGACCCTGAGTTTGCGGCCTCAAGTGGAATGAACACCGCGATGCCCTGACTCGAAATAAGGCCGGATATCCCTGCAGTGACTTGAATGCAGGCTCGTCTTGCATCTCCCAAGATGAAAGGATGTCTGAATCCCGTGTGGAGACCACAGAGAAAGACATAGTTCCCCACCTCATCGCGACCGGAGGCCTCACATCCTTTGAAAACTCCAGAGGTACGCGGAGATCAGTGCCTCCAAACGGGACGATGCCTGACTCCTCGTTAAACTTGATAGGATTCCCAGGATTCCAGTGGCACGTGGAAAGGGACACTTGGTCTCCCGCCTCAGCTGGAGATGCGTCCCACTTGCCCTGCCAAGCCTCGAGGAGAATCCCGAGTTGTTGCTCGCAACTAGGCAGGAGTCCTGACGTCGCTGAACAAACACGTGTGTGGAAGGGCCATCCACATCGTAACTCGAGAATATTCCCCAGGTTCCCGCCGCAACTCGAGAAAAACCATGAGACTTCCCCCTCGCCGCGAGATGAGGCCCGATTCCCCTGCACTGCGTGCTGAGCAATTCCGTGTTGCACATCACACATGAAAGGAGCCTTGATTTCCTTGATGGCACTCCAGAGAAATCCCAAGAACACTGTTTCAAGGCTAGAGGGATCCTGAGGTCACTGTAGCAACACGAAAGAGCTCCGTGGACCAAAATTCAACTCGAGATGAGAGGTTAGTCCCTGGCTTCGACTCAAGAGGAATACCACCTTACCACAAGCACCTCAAGAGGAGGCTTCTCTCAGCTCTAGCTATGTGAGAGGGACCCTGATTTTGCGGCCTCAAGTGGAATGGACACTGCGATGCCCTGACGCGAAATAAGGCCGGATATCCCTGCAGTGACTTGAATGCAGGCTCGTCTTGCATCTCCCAAGACGAAAGGATGTCTGAATCCCCAGTGGAGACCATAGAGAAAGACCTAGTTCCCCACCTCATCGCGACCGGAGGCCTCACATCCTTTGAAAATTCCATAGGTACGCGGAGATCAGTGCCTCCAAAGGAGACGATGCCTGACTCCTCGTGAAATTTGATAGGATTCCCAGGATTCCTGTGGCACGTGGAAAGGGACCCTTGGTCTCCCGCCTCAGCAGGAGAGGCGTCCCAATTGCCCTGCCAAGCCTCGAAGAGAATCCCGAGTTGTCCCTCGCAAATAGGCAGGAGTCATGACGTCGCTGAACAAACACGTGTGTGGAAGGGCCATCCCCGTCGTAATTCGAGAATATTCCCCAGGTTCCCGCCGCAACTCGAGAAAAACCATGAGACTTGCCCCTCGCCGCGAGATGAGGCCCGATTCCCCTGCACTGCATGCAGAGCAATGCCGTGATGCACATCACACATGAAAGGAGCCTTGATTTCCTTGATGGCACTCCACAGAAACCCCAAGAACACTGTTTCAAGGCTAGAGGGATCCCGAAGTCACTGTAGCAACACGAAAGAGCTCCGTGGACCAAAAATCAACTCGAGATGAGAGGTTAGTCCCTGGCTTCGACTCCAGAGGAATACCACCTTACCACAAGCACCTCAAGAGGAGGCTTCTCTCAGCTTTAGGTATGTGAGAGGGACCCTGAGTTTGCGGCCTCAAGTGGAATGGACACCGCGATGCCCTGACTCGAAATAAGGCCGGATATCCCTGCAGTGACTTGAATGCAGGCTCGTCTTGCATCTCCCAAGACGAAAGGATGTCTGAATCCTCTGTGGAGACCAGAGAGAAAGACCTAGTTCCCCAGCTCATCGCGACCGGAGGCCTCACATCCTTTGAAAACTCCAGAGGTATGCGGAGATCAGTGCCTCCAAAGGAGATGATGCCTGACTCCTCATGAAACTTGATAGGAGTTCCAGGATTCCTGTGGCACGTGGAAAGGGACCCTTGGTCTCCCGCCTCAGCTGGAGAGGAGTCCCAATTGCCCTGCCAAGCCTCGAGGAGAATCCCGAGTTGTCCCTCGCAACTAGGCAGGAGTCCTGACGTCGCTGAAGAAACACGTGGGTGGAAGGGCCATCCCCGTCGTAACTCGAGAATATACCCCAGGTTCCCGCCGCAACTCGAGAAAAACCATGAGACTTCCCCCTCGCCGCGAGATGAGGCTCGATTCCCCTGCACTGCATGCAGAGCAATTCCGTGTTGCACATCACACATGAAAGGAGCCTTGATTTCCTTGATGGCACTCCAGAGAAACCGCAAGAACACTGTTTCTAGGTTGAGGGATCCTGAGGTCACTGTAGCCACACGAAAGAGCACCGTGGCCCAAAAATCAACTCGAGATGAGAGGATAGTCCCTGGCTTCGACTCCAGAGGAATACCACCTTACCACAAGCACCTCAAGAGGAGGCTTCTCTCAGCTCTAGGTATGTGAGAGGGACCCTGAGTTTGCGGCCTCAAGTGGAATGGACACCGCGATGCCCTGACTCGAAATAAGGCCGGATATCCCTGCAGTGACTTGAATGCAGGCTCGTCTTGCATCTCCCAAGATGAAAGGATGTCTGAATCCCCTGTGGAGACCTCAGAGAAAGATCTAGTTTCCCACCTCATCGCGACCGGAGGCCTCACATCCTTTGAAAACTCCAGAGGTACGCGGAGATCAGTGCCTCCAAAGGAGACGATGCCTGACTCCTCGTGAAACTTGATAGGAGTCCCAGGATTCCTGTGCCACTTGGAAAGTGACCCTTGGTCTCCCGCCTCAGCTGGAGAGGCGTCCCACTTGCCCTGCCAGTCCTCGAGGAGAATCCCGAGTTGTCCCTCGCAACTAGGCAGGAGTCCTGACGTCACTGAACAAACACGTGTGTGGAAGGGCCATCCACGTTGTAACTCGAGAATATTCCCCAGGTTCCCGCCGCAACTCGAGAAAAACCATGAGACTTCCCCCTCGCCACGAGATGAGGCCCGATTCCCCTGCACTGCGTGCAGAGCAATTCCGTGTTGCACATCACACATGAAAGGAGCCTTGATTTCCTTGATGGCACTCCAGAGAAACCCCAAGAACACTGTTTCAAGGCTAGAGGGATCCTGAGGTCACTGTAACAACAGGAAAGAGCTCCATGGACCAAAAATCAACTCGAGATGAGAGGTTAGTCCCTGGCTTCGACTCCAGAGGAATACCACCTTACCACAAGCACCTCAAGAGGAGGTTTCTCTCAGATCTAGGTATGTGAGAGGGACTCTGAGTTTGCGGCCTCAAGTGGAATGGACACCGCGATGCCCTGACTCGAAATAAGGCCGGATATCCCTGCAGTGACTAGAATGCAGGCTCGTCTTGCATCTCCCAAGACGAAAGGATGTCTGAATCCCCTGTGGAGACGACAGAGAAAGACCTAGTTCCCCAGCTCATCGCGACCGGAGGCTTCACATCCTTTGAAAACTCCAGAGGTACGCGGAGATCAGTGCCTCCAAAGGAGACGATGCCTGACTCCTCGTGAAACTTGATAGGAGTCCTAGGATTCCTGTGGCACGTGGAAAGGGACACTTGGTCTCCCGCCTCAGCTGGAGAGGCGTCCCAATTGCCCTGCCAAGCCTCGAGGAGAATCCCGAGTTGTCCCTCGCAACTAGGCAGGAGTCTGACTTCGCTGAACAAACACGTCGGTGTAAGGGCCATCCCCGGCGTAACTCGAGAATATACCCCAGGTTCCTATCACAACTCGAGAAAAACCATTAGACTTCCCCCTCGCCCCAAAATGAGGCCCGATACCCTGCACTGCGTGCAGAGCAATTCCGTGTTGCACATCACACATGAAAGGAGCCTTGATTTCCTTGATGGCACTCCAGAGAAACCCCAAGAACACTGTTTCAAGGCTAGAGGGATCCTGAGGTCACTGTAGCAACACGAAAGAGCTCCGTGGACCAAAAATCAACTCAGCATGAGAGGTTAGTCCCTGGCTTCGACTCCAGAGGAATACCACCTTACCACAAGCACCTCAACAGGAGGCTTCTCTCAGCTCTAGCTATGTGAGAGAGACCCTGAGTTTGCGGCCTCAAGTGGAATAGACACCGCGATGCCCTGACTCGAAATAAGGCCGGATATCCCTGCAGTGACTTGAATGCAGGCGCGTCTTGCATCTCCCAAGACGAAAGGATGTCTGAATCCCCTGTGGAGACCTCAGAGAAAGATCCAGTTCCCCACCTCATCGCGACCGGAGGCCTCACATCCTTTGAAAACTCCAGAGGTACGCGGAGATCAGTGCCTCCAAAGGAGACGATGCCTGACTCCTCGTGAAACTTGATAGGAATCCCAGGATTCCTCTGCCACTTGGAAAGGGACCCTTGGTCTCCCGCCTCAGCTGGAGAGGCGTCCCAATTGCCCTGCCATGCCTCGAGGAGAATCCCGAGTTGTCCCTCGCAACTAGGCAGGAGTCCTGACGTCGCTGAACAAACATGTGGGTGGAAGGGCCATCCCAGTCGTAACTCGAGAATATACCGCAGGTTCCCGCCGAAACTCGAGAAAAACCATGAGACTTCCCCGTCGCCGCGAGATGAGGGTCGATTCCCCTGCACTGCGTGCAGAGCAATTCCGTGTTGCACATCACACATGAAAGGAGCCTTGATTTCCTTGGTGGCACTCCAGAGAAACCCCAAGAACACTGTTTCAAGGCTAGAGGGATCCTGAGGCCACTGTAGCAACACGAAAGAGCTCCGTGGACCAAAAATCAACTCGAGATGAGAGGTTAGTCCCTGGCTTCGACTCCAGAGGAATACCACCTTACCACAAGCACCTCAAGAGGAGGCTTCTCTCAGCTCTAGGTATGTGAGAGGGACCCTGAGTTTGCGGCCTCAAGTGGAATGGTCACCGCGATGCCATGACTCGAAATAAGGCCGGATATTCCTGCAGTGACTTGAATGCAGGCTCGTCTTGCATCTCCCAAGATGAAAGGATGTCTGAATCACCTGTGTAGACCACAGAGAAAGACCTAGTTCCCCACCTCATCGCGACCAGTGGCCTCATATACTTTGACAACTCCAGAGGTACGCGGAGATCAGTGCCTCCAAAGGAGACGATGCCTGACTCCTCGTGAAACTTGAGAGGAGTCCCAGGATTCCTGTGGCACGTGGAAAGGGACACTTGGTCTCCCGCCTCAGCTGGAGAGGCATCCCAATGGCCCTGCCAAGGCTCGAGGAGAATCCCGAGTTGTCCCTCGCAACTAGTCAGGAGTCCTGACGTCACTGAACAAACACGTGCGTGGAAGGGCCATCCCCATCGTAATTCGAGAATATACCCCAGGTTCCCGCCGCAACTCGAGAAAAACCATGAGACTTCCCCCTCACCCCGAGATGAGGGCCGATTCCCCTGCACTGCGTGCAGAGCAATTCCGTGTTGCACATCACATATGAAAGGAGTCTTAATTTCCTTGATGGCACTCCAGAGAAACCCAAAGAACAGTGTTTCAAGGCTGGAGGGATCCTGAGGTCACTGTAGCAACACGAAAGAGCTCCGTGGACCAAAAATCAACTCGAGATGAGAGGTTAGTCCCTGGCTTCGACTCCAGAGGAATACCACCTTACCACAAGCACCTCACGAGGAGGCTTCTCTCAGCTCTAGGTATGTGAGAGGGACCCTGAGTTTGCGGCCTCAAGTGGAATGGACACCGCGATGCCCTGACTCGAAATAAGGCCGGATATCCCTGCAGTGACTTGAATGCAGGCTCGTGTTGCATCTCCCAAGACGAAAAGATGTCTGAATCTCCTGTGGAGAGCACAGAGAAAGACCTAGTTCCCCACCTCATCGCGACCAGAGGCCTCACATCCTTTGAAAACTCCAGAGGTACGCGGAGATCAGTGCCTCCAAAGGAGACGATGCCTGACTCCTCTTGAAACTTGATAGGAGTCCCAGGATTCCTGTGGCACGTGGAAAGGGACACTTGGTCTCCCGCCTCAGCTGGAGAGGCATCCCAATTGCCCTGCCAAGCCTCGAGGAGCATCCCGAGTTGTCCCTCGCAACTAGGCAGGAGTCCTGCCATCGCTGAACAAACACGTGTGTGTAAGGGCCATCCCCGTCGTAACTCGAGAATATACCCCAGGTTCCCGCCGCAACTCAAGAAAAACCCTGAGACTTCCCCCTCGCCGCGAGATGAGGCCCGATTCCCCTGCACTGCGTGCAGAGCAATTCCGTGTTGCACATCACACATGAAAGGAGCCTTGATTTCCTTGGTGGCACTCCAGAGAAACCCCAAGAACACTGTTTCAAGGCTAGAGGGATCCACAGGTCACTGTAGCAACACGAAAGAGCTCCGTGGACCAAAAATCAACTCGAGATGAGAGGTTAGTCCCTGGCTTCGACTCCAGAGGAATACCACCTTACCACAAGCACCTCAAGAGGAGGCTTCTCACAGCTCTAGGTATGTGAGAGGGACCCTGAGTTTGAGGCCTCAAGTGGAATGGCCACCGCGATGCCCTGACTCGAAATAAGGCCGGATATCCCTGCAGTGACTTGAATGCAGGCTCGTCTTCCATCTCCCAAGATGAAAGGATGTCTGAATCCCCTGTGGAGACCACAGAGAAAGACCTAGTTCCCCACCTCATCCCGACCGGAGGCATCACATCCTTTGAAAACTCCAGAGGTACGCGGAGATCAGTGCCTCCAAAGGAGACGATGCCTGACTCCTCATGAAACTTGATAGGAGTCCCAGGATTCCTGTGGCACGTGGAAAGGGACCCTTGGTCTCCCGCCTCAGCTGGAGAGGCGTCCCAATTGCCCTGCCAAGCCTCGAGGAGAATCCCGAGTTGTCCCTCGCAACTAGGCAGGAGTCCTGACGTCGCTGAACAAACACGTGGGTGGAAGGGCCATCCCCGTCATAACTCGAGAATATACCCCAGGTTCCCGCCGCAACTCGAGAAAAACCATGAGACTTCCCCCTCGCCGCGAGATGAGGCCCGATTCCCCTGCACTGCGTGCAGAGCAATTCCGTGTTGCACATCACACATGAAAGGAGCCTTGATTTCCTTGATGGCACTCCAGAGAAACCCCAAGAACACTGTTTCAAGGTTGAGGGATCCTGAGGTTACTGTAGCAACACGAAAGAGCTCCGTGGATCAAAAATCAACTCAAGATGAGAGGTTAGTCCCTGGCTTCGACTCCAGAGGAATACCACCTTGCCACAAGCACCTCAAGAGGAGGCTTCTCTCAGCTCTAGGTATGTGAGAGGGACCCTGAGTTTGCGGCCTCAAGTGGAATGGACACTGCGATGCCCTGACTCGAAAGAAGGCCGGATATCCCTGCAGTGACTTGAATGCAGGCTCGTCTTCCATCTCCCAAGACGAAAGGATGTCTGAATCCCCTGTGGAGACCATAGAGAAAGACCTAGTTCCCCAGCTCATCGCGACCGGAGGCTTCACATCCTTTGAAAACTCCAGAGGTACGCGGAGATCAGTGCCTCCAAAGGAGACGATGCCTGACTCCTCGTGAAACTTGATAGGAGTCCTAGGATTCCTGTGGCACGTGGAAAGGGACCCTTGGTCTCCCGCCTCAGCTGGAGAGGCGTCCCAATTGCCCTGCCAAGCCTCGAGGAGAATCCCGAGTTGTCCCTCGCAACTAGGCAGGAGTCTGACTTCGCTGAACAAACACGTCGGTGGAAGGGCCATCCCCGGCGTAACTCGAGAATATACCCCAGGTTCCAATCACAACTCGAGAAAAACCATTAGACTTCCCCCTCGCCCCAAAATGAGGCCCGATACCCTGCACTGCGTGCAGAGCAATTCCGTGTTGCACATCACACATGAAAGGAGCCTTGATTTCCTTGATGGCACTGCAGAGAAACCCCAAGAACACTGTTTCAAGGCTAGAGGGATCCTGAGGTCAATGTAGCAACATGAAAGAGTTCCGTGGACCAAAAATCAACTCAACATGAGAGGTTAGTCCCTGGCTTCGACTCCAGAGGAATACCACCTTACCACAAGCACCTCAACAGGAGGCTTCTCTCAGCTCTAGCTATGTGAGAGAGACCCTGAGTTTGCGGCCTCAAGTGGAATGGACACCGCGATGCCCTGACTCGAAATAAGGCCGGATATCCCTGCAGTGACTTGAATGCAGGCGCGTCTTGCATCTCCCAAGACGAAAGGATGTCTGAATCCCCTGTGGAGACCTCAGAGAAAGATCCAGTTCCCCACCTCATCGCGACCGGAGGCCTCACATCCTTTGAAAACTCCAGAGGTACGCGGAGATCAGTGCCTCCAAAGGAGACGATGCCTGACTCCTCGTGAAACTTGATAGGAGTCCCAGGATTCCTGTGCCACTTGGAAAGGGACCCTTGGTCTCCCGCCTCAGCTGGAGAGGCGTCCCAATTGCCCTGCCATGCCTCGAGGAGAATCCCGAGTTGTCCCTCGCAACTAGGCAGGAGTCCTGACGTCGCTGAACAAACATGTGGGTGGAAGGGCCATCCCAGTCGTATCTCGAGAATATACCCCAGGTTCCCGCCGATACTCGAGAAAAACCATGAGACTTCCCCGTCGCCGCGAGATGAGGGTCGATTCCCCTGCACTGCGTGCAGAGCAATTCCGTGTTGCACATCACACATGAAAGGAGCCTTGATTTCCTTGGTGGCACTCCAGAGAAACCCCAAGAACACTGTTTCAAGGCTAGAGGGATCCTGAGGACACTGTAGGAACACGAAAGAGCTCCGTGGACCAAAAATCAACTCGAGATGAGAGGTTAGTCCCTGGCTTCGACTCCAGAGGAATACCACCTTACCACAAGCACCTCAAGAGGAGGCTTCTCTCAGCTCTAGGTATGTGAGAGGGACCCTGAGTTTGCGGCCTCAAGTGGAATGGTCACCGCGATGCCCTGACTCGAAATAAGGCCGGATATTCCTGCAGTGACTTGAATGCAGGCTCGTCTTGCATCTCCCAAGATGAAAGGATGTCTGAATCACCTGTGTAGACCACAGAGAAAGACCTAGTTCCCCACCTCATCGCGACCGGAGGCCTCATATACTTTGACAACTCCAGAGGTACGCGGAGATCAGTGCCTCCAAAGGAGACGATGCCTGACTCCTCGTGAAACTTGATAGGAGTCCCAGGATTCCTGTGGCACGTGGAAAGGGACACTTGGTCTCTCGCCTCAGCTGGAGAGGCATCCCAATGGCCCTGCCAAGGCTCGAGGAGAATCCCGAGTTGTCCCTCGCAACTAGGCAGGAGTCCTGACGTCACTGAACAAACACGTGGGTGGAAGGGCCATCCGCATTGTAATTCGAGAATATACCCCAGGTTCCCGCCGCAACTCGAGAAAAACCATGAGACTTCCCCCTCGCCCCGAGATGAGGGCCGATTCCCCTGCACTGCGTGCAGAGCAATTCCGTGTTGCACATCACACATGAAAGGAGTCTTAATTTCCTTGATGGCACTCCAGAGAAACCCAAAGAACAGTGTTTCAAGGCTGGAGGGTTCCTGAGGTCACTGTAGCAACACGAAAGAGCTCCGTGGACCAAAAATCAACTCGAGATGAGAGGTTAGTTCCTGGCTTCGACTCCAGAGGAATACCACCTTACCACAAGCACCTCACGAGGAGGCTTCTCTCAGCTCTAGGTATGTGAGAGGGACCCTGAGTTTGCGGCCTCAAGTGGAATGGACACCGCGATGCCCTGACTCGAAATAAGGCCGGATATCCCTGCAGTGACTTGAATGCAGGCTCGTCTTGCATCTCCCAAAATGAACGAATGTCTGAATCCCCTGTGGAGACCACAGAGAAAGACCTAGTTCCCCACCTCATCGCGACCGGAGGCCTCACATCCTTTGAAAACTCCAGAAGTACGCGGAGATCAGTGCCTTCAAAGGAGACGATGCCTGACTCCTCGTGAAACTTGATAGGAGTCCCAGGATTCCTGTGGCACGTGGAAAGGGACCCTTGGTCTCCCGCCTCAGCTGGAGAGGCGTCCCAATTGCCCTGCCAAGCCTCGAGGAGAATCCCGAGTTGTCCCTCGCAATTAGGCAGGAGTCCTGACGTCGCTGAACAAACATGTGGGTGGAAGGGACATCCCCGTCGTAACTCGAGAATATACCCCAGGTTCCCGCCACAACTCGAGAAAAACCATGAGACTTCCCCCTCGCCGCGAGATGAGGACCGATTCCCCTGCACTGCGTGCAGAGCAATTCCGTGTTGCACATCACACATGAAAGGAGCCTTGATTTCCTTGATGGCACTCCAGAGAAACCCCAAGAACACTGTTTCAAGGCTGGCGGGATCCTGAGGTCACTGTAGCAACAGGAAAGAGCTCCGTGGACCAACAATCAACTCGAGATGAGAGGTTAGTCCCTGGCTTCGTCTCCAGAGGAATACCACCTTATCACAAGCACCTCAACAGGAGGCTTCTCTCAGCTCTAGGTATGTGAGAGGGACCCTGAGTTTGCAGCCTCAAGTGGAATGGCCACCGCGATGCCCTGACTCGAAATAAGGCCGGATATCCCTGCAGTGACTTGAATGCAGGCTCGTCTTCCATCTCCCAAGATGAAAGGATGTCTGAATCCCCTGTGGAGACCACAGAGAAAGAACTAGTTCCCCACCTCATCGCGACCGGAGGCATCACATCCTTTGAAAACTCCAGAGGTACGCGGAGATCAGTGCCTCCAAAGGAGTCGATGCCTGACTCCTCGTGAAACTTGATAGGAGTCCCAGGATTCCTGTGGCACGTGGAAAGGGACCCTTGGTCTCCCGCCTCAGCTGGAGAGGCGTCCCAATTGCCCTGCCAAGCCTCGAGGAGAATCCCGAGTTGTCCGTCGCAACTAGGCAGGAGTCCTGACGTCGCTGAATAAACACGTGGGTGGAAGGGCCATCCCCGTCATAACTCGAGAATATACCCGAGGTTCCCGTCGCAACTCGAGAAAAACCATGAGACTTCCCCCTCGCCGCGAGATGAGGCCCGATTCCCCTGCACTGCGTGCAGAGCAATTCCGTGTTGCACATCACACATGAAAGGAGCCTTAATTTCCTTGATGGCACTCCAGAGAAACCCTAAGAACACTGTTTCAAGGCTAGAGGGATCCTGAGGTCACTGTAGCAACACGAAAGAGCTCCGTGGACCAAAAATCAGCTCGAGATGAGAGTTTAGTCCCTGGCTTCGACTCCAGAGGAATACCACCTTACCACAAGCACCTCAAGAGGAGGCTTCTCTCAGCTCTAGGTATGTGAGAGGGACCCTGAGTTATTGGCCTCAAGTGGAATGGACACCGCGATGCCCTGACACGAAATAAGGCTGGATATCCCTGCAGTGACTTGAATGCAGGCTCGTCTTGCATCTCCCAAAACGAAAGGATGTCTGAATCCCCTGTGGAGACCACAGAGAGAGACCTAGTTCCCCACCTCATCGCGACCGGAGGCCTCACATCCTTTGAAAACTTCAGAGGTACGCGGATATCAGTGCATCCAAAGGAGACGATGCCTGACTCCTCGTGAAACTTGATAGGAGTCCCAGGATTCCTGTGCACGTGGAAAGGGACACTTGGTCTCCCGCCTCAGCTGGAGAGGCGTCCCAATTGCCCTGCCAAGCCTCGAGGAGCATCCCGAGTTGTCCCTCGCAACTAGGCAGGAGTCCTGCCATCGCTGAACAAACACGTGTGTATAAGGGCCATCCCCGTCGTAACTCGAGAATATACCCCAGGTTCCCGCCGCAACTCAAGAAAAACCCTGAGACTTTCCCCTCGCCGCGAGATGAGGCCCGATTCCCCTGCACTGCATGCAGAGCAATTCCGTGTTGCACATCACACATGAAAGGAGCCTTGATTTCCTTGATGGCACTCCAGAGAAACCCCAAGAACACTGTTTCAAGGCTAGAGGGATTCAGAGGTCACTGTAGCAACACGAAAGAGCTCCGTGGACCAACAATCAACTCGAGATGACAGGTTATTCCCTGGCTTCGACTCCGGAGGAATACCACCTTACCACAAGCAACTCAAGAGGAGGCTTCTCTCAGCTCTAGGTATGTGAGAGGGACCCTGAGTTTGCGGCCTCAAGTGGAATGGCCACCGCGATGCCCTGACTCGAAATAAGGCCGGATATCCCTGCAGTGACTTGAATGCCGGCTCGTCTTCCATCTCCCAAGATGAAAGGATGTCTGAATCCCCTGTGGAGACCACAGAGAAAGACCTAGTTCCCCACCTCATCGCGACCGGAGGCATCACATCCTTTGAAAACTCCAGAGGTATGCGGAGATCAGTGCCTCCAAAGGAGACGATGCCTGACTCCTCGTGAAACTTGATAGGAGTCCCAGGATTCCTGTGGCACGTGGAAAGGGACCCTTGGTCTCCCGCCTCAGCTGGAGAGGCGTCCCAATTGCCCTGCCAAGCCTCGAGGAGAATCCCGAGTTGTCCCTCGCAATTAGGCAGGAGTCCTGACGTCGCTGAACAAACACGTGGGTGGAAGGGCCATCCCCGTCATAACTCGAGAATATACCCCAGGTTCCCGCCGCAACTCGAGAAAAACCATGAGACTTCCCCCTCGCCGCGAGATGAGGCCCGATTCCCCTGCACTGCGTGCAGAGCAATTCCGTGTTGCACATCACACATGAAAGGAGCCTTAATTTCCTTGATGGCACTCCAGAGAAACCCCAAGAACACTGTTTCAAGGCTAGAGGGATCCTGAGGTCAATGTAGCAACACGAAAGAGCTCCGTGGACCAAAAATCAACTCGAGATGAGAGGTTAGTCCCTGGCTTCGACTCCAGAGGAATACCACCTTACCACAAGCACCTCAAGAGGAGACTTCTCTCAGTTCTAGGTATGTGAGAGGGACCCTGAGTTATCGGCCTCAAGTGGAATGGACACCGCGATGCCCTGACGCGAAATAAGGCCGGATATCCCTGCAGTGACTTGAATGCAGGCTCGTCTTGCATCTCCCAAGACGAAAGGATGTCTGAATCCCCTGTGGAGACCACAGAGAGAGACCTATTTCCCCACCTCATCGCGACGGGAGGCCTCACATCCTTTGAAAACTTCAGAGGTACGCGGAGATCAGTGCCTCCAAAGGAGACGATGCCTGACTCCTCGTGAAACTTGATAGGAGTCCCAGGATTCCTGTGCACGTGGAAAGGGACACTTGGTCTCCCGCCTCAGCTGGAGAGGCGTCCCAATTGCCCTGCCAAGCCTCGAGGAGAATCCCGAGGTGTCCCTCGCAACTAGGCAGGAGTCCTGCCGTCGCTGAACAAACACGTGGGTGGAAGGGCCATCCCCGTCATAACTCGAGAATATACCCCAGGTTCCCGCCGCAACTCGAGAAAAACCATGAGACTTCCCCCTCACCACGATATGAGGCCCGATTCCCCTGCACTGCATGCAGAGCAACTCGGTGTTGCACATCACACATGAAAGGAGCCTTGATTTCCTTGATGGCACTCCAGAGAAACCCCAAGAACACTGTTTCAAGGCTAGAGGGATCCTGAGGTCAATGTAGCAACACGAAAGAGCTCTGTGGACCAAAAATCAACTCGAGATGAGAGGTTAGTCCCTGGCTTCGACTCCAGAGGAATACCACCTTACCACAAGCACCTCAAGAGGAGGCTTCTCTCAGCTCTATGTATGTGAGAAGGACCCTGAGTTTGCGGCCTCATGTGGAATGGAGACCGCGATGCCCTGACTCGAAATCAGGCCGGATATCCCTGCAATGACTTGAATGCAGGCTCGTCTTGCATCTCCCAAGGCGAAAGGATGTCTGAATCCCCTGTGGAGACCACAGAGAAAGACCTAGTTCCCCACCTCATCGCGACCGGAGGCCTCACATCCTTTGAAAACTCCAGAGGTACGCGGAGATCAGTGCCTCCAAAGGAGACGATGCCTGACTCCTCGTGAAACTTGATAGGAGTCCCAGGATTCCTGTGGTACGTGGAAAGGGACCCTTGGTCTCCCGCCTCAGCTGGAGAGGCATCCCAATTGCCCTGCCAAGCCTCGAGGAGAATCCCGAGCTTTCCCTCGCAACTAGGCAGGAGTCCTGCCGTCGCTGAACAAACACGTGGGTGGAAGGGCCATCCCCGTCGTAACTCGAGAATATACCCCAGGTTCCCGCCGCAACTCGAGAAAAACCATGAGACTTCCCCCTCACCACGATATGAGGCCCGATTCCCCTGCACTGCGTGCAGAGCAACTCGGTGTTGCACATCACACATGAAAGGAGCCTTGATTTCCTTAAATGCACTCCAGAGAAACCCCAAGAACACTGTTTCAAGGCTAGAGGGATCCTGAGGTCACTGTAGCCACACGAAAGAGCACCGTGGCCCAAAAATCAACTCGAGATGAGAGGATAGTCCCTGGCTTCGACTCCAGAGGAATACCACCTTACCACAAGCACCTCAAGAGGAGGCTTCTCTCAGCTCTAGGTATGTGAGAGGGACCCTGAGTTTGCGGCCTCAAGTGGAATGGACACCGCGATGCCCTGACTCGAAATAAGGCCGGATATCCCTGCAGTGACTTGAATGCAGGCTCGTCTTGCATCTCCCAAGATGAAAGGATGTCTGAATCCCCTGTGGAGACCTCAGAGAAAGATCTAGTTTCCCACCTCATCGCGACCGGAGGCCTCACATCCTTTGAAAACTCCAGAGGTACGCGGAGATCAGTGCCTCCAAAGGAGACGATGCCTGACTCCTCGTGAAACTTGATAGGAGTCCCAGGATTCCTGTGCCACTTGGAAAGGGACCCTTGGTCTCCCGCCTCAGCTGGAGAGGCGTCCCAATTTCCCTGCCAAGCCTCGAAGAGAATCCCGAGTTGTCCCTCGCAAATAGGCAGGAGTCATGACGTCGCTGAACAAACACGTGTGTGGAAGGGCCATCCCCGTCTTAACTCGAGAATATTCCCCAGGTTCCCGCCGCAACTCGAGAAAAACCATGAGACTTGCCCCTCGCCGCGAGATGAGGCCCGATTCCCCTGCACTGCGTGCAGAGCAATGCCGTGTTGCACATCACACATGAAAGGAGCCTTGATTTCCTTGATGGCACTCCAGAGAAACCCCAAGAACACTGTTTCAAGGCTAGAGGGATCCCGAGGTCACTGTAGCAACAAGAAAGAGCTCCGTGGACCAAAAATCAACTCGAGATGAGAGGTTAGTCCCTGGCTTCGACTCCAGAGGAATACCACCTTACCACAAGCACCTCAAGAGGAGGTTTCTCTCAGATCTAGGTATGTGAGAGGGACTCTGAGTTTGCGGCCTCAAGTGGAATGGACACCGCGATGCCCTGACTCGAAATAAGGCCGGATATCCCTGCAGTGACTAGAATGCAGGCTCGTCTTGCATCTCTCAAGACGAAAGGATGTCTGAATCCCCTGTGGAGACCACAAAGAAAGACCTACTTCCCCAGCTCATCGCGACCGGAGGCCTCACATCCTTTGAAAACTCCAGAGGTACGCGGAGATCAGTGCCTCCAAAGGAGACGATGCCTGACTCCTCGTGAAACTTGATAGGAGTTCCAGGATTCCTGTGGCACGTGGAAAGGGACCCTTGGTCTTCCGCCTCAGCTGGAGAGGCGTCCCAATTGCCCTGCCAAGCCTCGAGGAGAATCCCGAGTTGTCCCTCGCAACTAGGCAGGAGTCCTGACGTCGCTGAAGAAACACGTGGGTGGAAGGGCCATCCCCGTCGTAACTCAAGAATATACCCCAGGTTCCCGCCGCAACTCGAGAAAAACCATGAGACTTCCCCCTCGCCGCGAGATGAGGCCCGATTCCCCTGCACTGCGTGCAGAGCAATTCCGTGTTGCACATCACACATGAAAGGAGCCTTGATTTCCTTGATGGCACTCCAGAGAAACCCCAAGAACACTGTTTCAAGGCTAGAGGGATCCTGAGGTCAATGTAGCAACACGAAAGAGCTCCGTGTACCAAAAATCAACTCGAGATGAGAGGTTAGTCCCTGGCTTCGACTCCAGAGGAATACCACCTTACCACAAGCACCTCAAGAGGAGGCTTCTCTCAGCTCTAGGTATGTGAGAGGGACCCTGAGTTTGCGGCCTCAAGTGGAATGGACACCGCGATGCCCTGGCTCGAAATAAGGCTGGATATCCCTGCAGTGACTGGAATGCAGGCTCGTCTTGCATCTCCCAAGACGAAAGGATGCCTGAATCCCCTGTGGAGACCACAGAGAAAGACCTAGTTCCCTACCTCATCGCGACCGGAGGCCTCACATCCTTTGAAAACTCCAGAGGTACGCGGAGATCAGTGCCTCCAAAGGAGACGATGCCTGACTACTCGTGAAACTGATAGGAGTCCCAGGATTCCCGTGGCACGTGGAAAGGGACACTTGGTCTCCCGCCTCAGCTGGAGAGGCGTCCCAATTTCCCTGCCAAGGCTCGAGGAGAATCCCAAGTTGTCCCTCGCAACTAGGCAGTAGTCCTGACGTCGCTGAACAAACACGTGGGTGGAAGGGCCATCCCCGTCGTAACTCGAGAATATACCCCAGGTTCCCGCCGCAACTCGAGAAAAACCATGAGACTTCCCCCTCGCCGCGAGATGAGGTCTGATTCCACTGCACTGCGTGGAGAGCAATTCTGTGTTGCACATCACACATGAAAGGAGCCTTGATTTCCTTGATGGCACTCCAGCGAAACCCCAAGAACACTGTTTCATGGCTAGAGGGATCCTGAGGTCACTGTAGCAACACGAAAGAGGTCCGTGGAGCAAAAATCAACTCGAGATGAGAGGTTAGTCCCTGGCTTCGACTCCAGAGGAATACCACCTTACCACAATCACCTCAAGAGGAGGCTTCTCTCAGCTCTAGGTATGTGAGAGGGACCCTGATTTTGCGGCCGCAAGTGGAATGGACACCGCGATGCCCTGACTCGAAATAAGGCCGGATATCCCTGCAGTGACTTGAATGCAGGCTCGTCTTGCATCTCCCAAGACGAAAAGATGTCTGAATCTCCTGTGGAGACCACAGAGAAAGACCTAGTTCCCCACCTCATCGCGACCGGAGGCCTCACATCCTTTGAAAACTCCAGAGGTACGCGGAGATCAGTGCCTCCAAAGGAGACGATGCCTGACTCCTCGTGAAACTTGATAGGAGTCCCAGGATTCCTGTGCCACTTGGAAAGGGACCCTTGGTCTCCCGCCTCAGCTGGAGAGGCGTCCCAATTGCCCTGCCATGCCTCGAGGAGAATCCCGAGTTGTCCCTCGCAACTAGGCAGGAGTCCTGACGTCGCTGAACAAACATGTGGGTGGAAGGGCCATCCCAGTCGTAACTCGAGAATATACCCCAGGTTTCCGCCGAAACTCGAGAAAAACCATGAGACTTCCCCGTCGCCGCGAGATGAGGGTCGATTCCCCTGCACTGCGTGCAGAGCAATTCCGTGTTGCACATCACACATGAAAGGAGCCTTGATTTCCTTGGTGGCACTCCAGAGAAACCCCAAGAACACTGTTTCAAGGCTAGAGGGATCCTGAGGCCACTGTAGAAACACGAAAGAGCTCCGTGGACCAAAAATCAACTCGAGATGAGAGGTTAGTCCCTGGCTTCAACTCCAGAGGAATACCACCTTACCACAAGCACCTCACGAGGAGGCTTCTCTCAGCTCTAGGTATGTGAGAGGGACCCTGAGTTTGCGGCCTCAAGTGGAATGGAGACCGCGATGCCCTGACTCGAAATAAGGCCGGATATCCCTGCAGTGACTTGAATGCAGGCTCGTCTTGCATCTCCCAAAATGAACGAATGTCTGAATCCCCTGTGGAGACCACAGAGAAAGACCTAGTTCCCCACCTCATCGCGACCGGAGGCCTCACATCCTTTGAAAACTCCAGAGGTACGCGGAGATCAGTGCCTCCAAAGGAGACGATGCCTGACTCCTCGTGAAACTTGATAGGAGTCCCAGGATTCCTGTGGCACGTGGAAAGGGACCCTTGGTCTCCCGCCTCAGCTGGAGAGGTGTCCCAATTGCCCTGCCAAACCTCGAGGAGAATCCCGAGTTGTCCCTCGCAATTAGGCAGGAGTCCTGACGTTGCTGAACAAACACGTGGGTGGAAGGGCCATCCCCGTCGTAACTCGAGAATATACCCCAGGTTCCCGCCGCAACTCGAGAAAAACCATGAGACTTCCCCCTCGCCGCGAGATGAGGACCGATTCCCCTGCACTGCGTGCAGAGCAATTCCGTGCTGCACATCACACATGAAAGGAGCCTTGATTTCCTTGATGGCACTCCAGAGAAACCCCAAGAACACTGTTTCAAGTCTGGCGGGATCCTGAGGTCACGGTAGCAACAGGAAAGAGCTCCGTGGACCAACAATCAACTCGAGATGAGAGGTTAGTCCCTGGCTTCGTCTCCAGAGGAATACCACCTTATCACAAGCACCTCAAAACGAGGCTTCTCTCAGCTCTAGGTATGTGAGAGGGACCCTGAGTTTGCAGCCTCTAGTGGAATGGCCACCACGATGCCCTGACTCGAAATAAGGCCGGATATCCCTGCAGTGACTTGAATGCAGGCTCGTCTTCCATCTCCCAAGATGAAAGGATGTCTGAATCCCCTGTGGAGACCACAGAGAAAGAACTAGTTCCCCACCTCATCGCGACCGGAGGCATCACATCCTTTGAAAACTCCAGAGGTACGCGGAGATCAGTGCCTCCAAAGGAGACGATGCCTGACTCCTCGTGAAACTTGATAGGAGTCCCAGGATTCCTGTGGCACGTGGAAAGGGACCCTTGGTCTCCCGCCTCAGCTGGAGAGGCGTCCCAATTGCCCTGCCAAGCCTCGAGGAGAATCCCGAGTTGTCCGTCGCAACTAGGCAGGAGTCCTGACGTCGCTGAACAAACACGTGGGTGGAAGGGCCATCCCCGTCATAACTCGAGAATATACCCGAGGTTCCCGCCGCAACTCGAGAAAAACCATGAGACTTCCCCCTCGCCGCGAGATGAGGCCCGATTCCCCTGCACTGCGTGCAGAGCAATTCCGTGTTGCACATCACACATGAAAGGAGCCTTAATCTCCTTGATGGCACTCCAGAGAAACCCTAAGAACACTGTTTCAAGGCTAGAGGGATCCTGAGGTCACTGTAGCAACAAGAAAGAGCTCCGTGGACCAAAAATCAGCTCGAGATGAGAGTTTAGTCCCTGGCTTCGACTCCAGAGGAATACCACCTTACCACAAGCACCTCAAGAGGAGGCTTCTCTCAGCTCTAGGTATGTGAGAGGGACCCTGAGTTATTGGCCTCAAGTGGAATGGACACCGCGATGCCCTGACACGAAATAAGGCTGGATATCCCTGCAGTGACTTGAATGCAGGCTCGTCTTGCATCTCCCAAGACGAAAGGATGTCTGAATCCCCTGTGGAGACCACAGAGAGAGACCTAGTTCCCCACCTCATCGCGACCGGAGGCCTCACATCCTTTGAAAACTTCAGAGGTACGCGGAGATCAGTGCATCCAAAGGAGACGATGCCTGACTCCTCGTGAAACTTGATAGGAGTCCCAGGATTCCTGTGCACGTGGAAAGGGACACTTGGTCTCCCGCCTCAGCTGGAGAGGCGTCCCAATTGCCCTGCCAAGGCTCGAGGAGAATCCCGAGGTGTCCCTCGCAACTAGGCAGGAGTCCTGCCGTCGCTGAACAAACACGTGGGTGGAAGGGCCATCCCCGTCGTATCTCGAGAATATACCCCAGGTTCCCGCCGCAACTCGAGAAAAACCATGAGACTTCCCCCTCACCACGATATGAGGCCCGATTCCCCTGCACTGCATGCAGAGCAAGTCGGTGTTGCACATCACACATGAAAGGAGCCTTGATTTCCTTGATGGCACTCCAGAGAAACCCCAAGAACACTGTTTCAAGGCTAGAGGGATCCTGAGGCCACTGTAGCAACACGAAAGAGCTCCGTGGACCAAAAATCAACTCGAGATGAGAGGTTAGTCCCTGGCTTCGACTCCAGAGGAATACCACCTTACCACAAGCACCTCAAGAGGAGGCTTCTCTCAGCTCTAGGTATGTGAGAGGGACCCTGAGTTTGCAGCCTCAAGTGGAATGGCCACCGCGATGCCCTGACTCGAAATAAGGCCAGATATCCCTGCAGTGACTTGAATGCCGGCTCGTCTTCCATCTCCCAAGATGAAAGGATGTCTGAATCCCCTGTGGAGACCACAGAGAAAGACCTAGTTCCCCACCTCATCGCGACCGGAGGCATCACATCCTTTGAAAACTCCAGAGGTACGCGGAGATCAGTGCCTCCAAAGGAGACGATGCCTGACTCCTCGTGAAACTTGATAGGAGTCCCAGGATTCCTGTGGCACGTGGAAAGGGACCCTTGGTCTCCCGCCTCAGCTGGAGAGGCGTCCCAATTGCCCTGCCAAGCCTCGAGGAGAATCCCGAGTTGTCCCTCTCAACTAGGCAGGAGTCCTGACGTCGCTGAACAAACACGTGGGTGGAAGGGCCATCCCCGTCATAACTCGAGAATATACCCCAGGTTCCCGCCGCAACTCGAGAAAAACCATGAGACTTCCCCCTCGCCGCGAGATGAGGCCCGATTCCCCTGCACTGCGTGCAGAGCAATTCCGTGTTGCACATCACACATGAAAGGAGCCTTAATTTCCTTGATGTCACTCCAGAGAAACCCCAAGAACACTGTTTCAAGGCTAGAGGTATCCTGAGGTCAATGTAGCAACACGAAAGCGCTCCGTGGACCAAAAATCAACTCGAGATGAGAGGTTAGTCCCTGGCTTCGACTCCAGAGGAATACCACCTTACCACAAGCACCTCAAGAGGAGGCTTCTCTCAGCTCTAGGTATGTGTGAGGGACCCTGAGTTATCGGCCTCAAGTGGAATGGACACCGCGATGCCCTGACGCGAAATAAGGCCGGATATCCCTGCAGTGACTTGAATGCAGGCTCGTCTTGCATCTCCCAAGACGAAAGGATGTCTGAATCCCCTGTGGAGACCACAGAGAGAGACCTAGTTCCCCACCTCATCGCGACGGGAGGCCTCACATCCTTTGAAAACTTCAGAGGTACGCGGAGATCAGTGCATCCAAAGGAGACGATGCCTGACTCCTCGTGAAACTTGATAGGAGTCCCAGGATTCCTGTGCACGTGGAACGGGACCCTTGGTCTCCCGCCTCAGCTGGAGAGGCGTCCCAATTGCCCTGCCAAGCCTCGAGGAGAATCCCGAGATGTCCGTCGCAACTAGGCAGGAGTCCTGCCGTCGCTGAACAAACACGTGGGTGGAAGGGCCATCCCCGTCGTAACTCGAGAATATACCCCAGGTTCCCGCCGCAACTCGAGAAAAACCATGAGACTTCCCCCTCACCACGATATGAGGCCCGATTCCCCTGCACTGCGTGCAGAGCAACTCGGTGTTGCACATCACACATGAAAGGAGCCTTGATTTCCTTGGTGGCACTCCAGAGAAACCCCAAGAACACTGTTTCAAGGCTAGAGGGATCCTGAGGTCACTGTAGCCACACAAAAGAGCACCGTGGCCCAAAAATCAACTCGAGATGAGAGGATAGTCCCTGGCTTCGACTCCAGAGGAATACCACGTTAACACAAGCACCTCAAGAGGAGGCTTCTCTCAGCTCTAGGTATGTGAGAGGGACCCTGAGTTTGCGGACTCAAGTGGAATGAACACCGCGATGCCCTGACTCGAAATAAGGCCGGATATCCCTGCAGTGACTTGAATGCAGGCTCGTCTTGCATCTCCCAAGATGAAAGGATGTCTGAATCCCGTGTGGAGACCACAGAGAAAGACCTAGTTCCCCACCTCATCGCGACCGGAGGCCTCACATCCTTTGAAAACTCCAGAGGTACGCGGAGATCAGTGCCTCCAAACGGGACGATGCCTGACTCCTCGTTAAACTTGATAGGATTCCCAGGATTCCAGTGGCACGTGGAAAGGGACCCTTGGTCTCCCGCCTCAGCTGGAGAGGCGTCCCACTTGCCCTTCCAAGCCTCGAGGAGAATCCCGAGTTGTCCCTCGCAACTAGGCAGGAGTCCTGACGTCGCTGAACAAACACGTGGGTGCAAGGGCCATCCACGTCGTAACTCGAGAATATTCCCCAGGTTCCCGCCGCAACTCGAGAAAAACCATGAGACTTCCCCCTCGCCGCGAGATGAGGCCCGATTCCCCTGCACTGCATGCAGAGCAATTCCGTGTTGCACATCACACATGAAAGGAGCCTTGTTTTCCTTGATGGCACTCCAGAGAAACCCCAAGAACACTGTTTCAAGACTAGAGGGATCCTGAGGTCAATGTAGCAACACGAAAGAGCTCCGTGTACCAAAAATCAACTCGAGATGAGAGGTTAGTCCCTGGCTTCGACTCCAGAGGAATACCACCTTACCACAAGCACCTCAAGAGGAGGCTTCTCTCAGCTCTAGGTATGTGAGAGGGACCCTGATTTTGCGGACTCAAGTGGAATGGACACCGCGATGCCCTGACTCGAAAATAGGCCGAATATCCCTGCAGTGACTTGAATGCCGGCTCGTCTTGCATCTCCCAAGATGAAAGGATGTCTGAATCCCCTGTGGAGACCACAGAGAATGACCTAGTTCCCCAAATCATGGCGACCGGAGGCCTTACATCCTTTGAAAACTCCAGAAGTACGCGGAGATCAGTGCCTCCAAAGGAGACGATGCCTGACTCCTCGTGAAACTTTATAGGAGTCCCAGGATTCCTGTAGCACGTGGAAAGGGACCCATGGTCTCCCGCCTCAACTGGAGAGGCGTCCCAATTGCCCTGCCAACCCTCGAGGAGAATCCCGAGTTGTCCCTCGCAACTATGCAGGAGTCCTGACATCGCTGAAGAAACACGTGTGTGGAAGGTCCATCCGCCTCGTAACTCGAGAATATACCCCAGGTTCCCGCCGCAACTCGAGAAAAACCATGAGACTTTCCCCTCGCCGCGAATTGAAGCCTGATTCCCCTGCACTGCGTGCAGAGCAATTCCGTGTTGCACATCACACATGAAAGGAGCCTTGATTTCCTTGATGGCACTCCAGAGAAACCCCAAGAACACTGTTTCAAGGCTAGAGGGATCCTGAGGTCAATGTAGCAACACGAAAGAGCTCTGTGGACCAAAAATCAACTCGAGATGAGAGGTTAGTCCCTGGCTTCGACTCCAGAGGAATACCACCTTACCACAAGCACATCAAGAGGAGGCTTCTCTCAGCTCTATGTATGTGAGAAGGACCCTGAGTTTGCGGCCTCAAGTGGAATGGAGACCGCGATGCCCTGACTCGAAATCAGGCCGGATATCCCTGCAATGACTTGAATGCAGGCTCGTCTTGCATCTCCCAAGAGGAAAGGATGTCTGAATCCCCTGTGGAGACCACAGAGAAAGACCTAGTTCCCCACCTCATCGCGACCGGAGGCCTCACATCCTTTGAAAACTCCAGAGGTACGCGGAGATCAGTGCATCCAAAGGAGACGATGCCTGACTCCTCGTGAAACTTGATAGGAGTCCCAGGATTCCTGTGGTACGTGGAAAGGGAACATTGGTCTCCCGCCTCAGCTGGAGAGGCGTCCCAATTGCCCTGCCAAGCCTCGAGGAGAATCCCGAGTTGTCCCTCGCAACTAGGCAGGAGTCCTGACGTCGCTGAACTAACACGTGGGTGGAAGGGCCATCCCCGTCGTAACTCGAGAATATACCCCAGGTTCCCGCCGCAACTCGAGAAAAACCATGAGACTTCCCCCTCGCCGCGAGATGAGGCCCGATTCCCCTGCACTGCATGCAGAGCAATTCCGTGTTGCACATCACACATGAAAGGAGCCTTGTTTTCCTTGATGGCACTCCAGAGAAACCCCAAGAACACTGTTTCAAGACTAGAGGGATCCTGAGGTCAATGTAGCAACACGAAAGAGCTCCGTGTACCAAAAATCAACTCGAGATGAGAGGTTAGTCCCTGGCTTCGACTCCAGAGGAATACCACCTTACCACAAGCACCTCAAGAGGAGGCTTCTCTCAGCTCTAGGTATGTGAGAGGGACCCTGATTTTGCGGACTCAAGTGGAATGGACACCGCGATGCCCTGACTCGAAAATAGGCCGAATATCCCTGCAGTGACTTGAATGCCGGCTCGTCTTGCATCTCCCAAGATGAAAGGATGTCTGAATCCCCTGTGGAGACCACAGAGAATGACCTAGTTCCCCAAATCATGGCGACCGGAGGCCTTACATCCTTTGAAAACTCCAGAAGTACGCGGAGATCAGTGCCTCCAAAGGAGACGATGCCTGACTCCTCGTGAAACTTTATAGGAGTCCCAGGATTCCTGTAGCACGTGGAAAGGGACCCATGGTCTCCCGCCTCAACTGGAGAGGCGTCCCAATTGCCCTGCCAACCCTCGAGGAGAATCCCGAGTTGTCCCTCGCAACTATGCAGGAGTCCTGACATCGCTGAAGAAACACGTGTGTGGAAGGTCCATCCGCCTCGTAACTCGAGAATATACCCCAGGTTCCCGCCGCAACTCGAGAAAAACCATGAGACTTTCCCCTCGCCGCGAATTGAAGCCTGATTCCCCTGCACTGCGTGCAGAGCAATTCCGTGTTGCACATCACACATGAAAGGAGCCTTGATTTCCTTGATGGCACTCCAGAGAAACCCCAAGAACACTGTTTCAAGGCTAGAGGGATCCTGAGGTCAATGTAGCAACACGAAAGAGCTCTGTGGACCAAAAATCAACTCGAGATGAGAGGTTAGTCCCTGGCTTCGACTCCAGAGGAATACCACCTTACCACAAGCACATCAAGAGGAGGCTTCTCTCAGCTCTATGTATGTGAGAAGGACCCTGAGTTTGCGGCCTCAAGTGGAATGGAGACCGCGATGCCCTGACTCGAAATCAGGCCGGATATCCCTGCAATGACTTGAATGCAGGCTCGTCTTGCATCTCCCAAGAGGAAAGGATGTCTGAATCCCCTGTGGAGACCACAGAGAAAGACCTAGTTCCCCACCTCATCGCGACCGGAGGCCTCACATCCTTTGAAGACTCCAGAGGTACGCGGAGATCAGTGCCTCCAAAGGAGACGATGCCTGACTACTCGTGAAACTGATAGGAGTCCCAGGATTCCCGTGGCACGTGGAAAGGGACACTTGGTCTCCCGCCTCAGCTGGAGAGGCGTCCCAATTTCCCTGCCAAGGCTCGAGGAGAATCCCAAGTTGTCCCTCGCAACTAGGCAGTAGTCCTGACGTCGCTGAACAAACACGTGGGTGGAAGGGCCATCCCCGTCGTAACTCGAGAATATACCCCAGGTTCCCGCCGCAACTCGAGAAAAACCATGAGACTTCCCCCTCGCCGCGAGATGAGGTCTGATTCCACTGCACTGCGTGGAGAGCAATTCTGTGTTGCACATCACACATGAAAGGAGCCTTGATTTCCTTGATGGCACTCCAGCGAAACCCCAAGAACACTGTTTCATGGCTAGAGGGATCCTGAGGTCACTGTAGCAACACGAAAGAGGTCCGTGGAGCAAAAATCAACTCGAGATGAGAGGTTAGTCCCTGGCTTCGACTCCAGAGGAATACCACCTTACCACAATCACCTCAAGAGGAGGCTTCTCTCAGCTCTAGGTATGTGAGAGGGACCCTGATTTTGCGGCCGCAAGTGGAATGGACACCGCGATGCCCTGACTCGAAATAAGGCCGGATATCCCTGCAGTGACTTGAATGCAGGCTCGTCTTGCATCTCCCAAGACGAAAAGATGTCTGAATCTCCTGTGGAGACCACAGAGAAAGACCTAGTTCCCCACCTCATCGCGACCGGAGGCCTCACATCCTTTGAAAACTCCAGAGGTACGCGGAGATCAGTGCCTCCAAAGGAGACGATGCCTGACTCCTCGTGAAACTTGATAGGAGTCCCAGGATTCCTGTGCCACTTGGAAAGGGACCCTTGGTCTCCCGCCTCAGCTGGAGAGGCGTCCCAATTGCCCTGCCATGCCTCGAGGAGAATCCCGAGTTGTCCCTCGCAACTAGGCAGGAGTCCTGACGTCGCTGAACAAACATGTGGGTGGAAGGGCCATCCCAGTCGTAACTCGAGAATATACCCCAGGTTTCCGCCGAAACTCGAGAAAAACCATGAGACTTCCCCGTCGCCGCGAGATGAGGGTCGATTCCCCTGCACTGCGTGCAGAGCAATTCCGTGTTGCACATCACACATGAAAGGAGCCTTGATTTCCTTGGTGGCACTCCAGAGAAACCCCAAGAACACTGTTTCAAGGCTAGAGGGATCCTGAGGCCACTGTAGAAACACGAAAGAGCTCCGTGGACCAAAAATCAACTCGAGATGAGAGGTTAGTCCCTGGCTTCAACTCCAGAGGAATACCACCTTACCACAAGCACCTCACGAGGAGGCTTCTCTCAGCTCTAGGTATGTGAGAGGGACCCTGAGTTTGCGGCCTCAAGTGGAATGGAGACCGCGATGCCCTGACTCGAAATAAGGCCGGATATCCCTGCAGTGACTTGAATGCAGGCTCGTCTTGCATCTCCCAAAATGAACGAATGTCTGAATCCCCTGTGGAGACCACAGAGAAAGACCTAGTTCCCCACCTCATCGCGACCGGAGGCCTCACATCCTTTGAAAACTCCAGAGGTACGCGGAGATCAGTGCCTCCAAAGGAGACGATGCCTGACTCCTCGTGAAACTTGATAGGAGTCCCAGGATTCCTGTGGCACGTGGAAAGGGACCCTTGGTCTCCCGCCTCAGCTGGAGAGGTGTCCCAATTGCCCTGCCAAACCTCGAGGAGAATCCCGAGTTGTCCCTCGCAATTAGGCAGGAGTCCTGACGTTGCTGAACAAACACGTGGGTGGAAGGGCCATCCCCGTCGTAACTCGAGAATATACCCCAGGTTCCCGCCGCAACTCGAGAAAAACCATGAGACTTCCCCCTCGCCGCGAGATGAGGACCGATTCCCCTGCACTGCGTGCAGAGCAATTCCGTGCTGCACATCACACATGAAAGGAGCCTTGATTTCCTTGATGGCACTCCAGAGAAACCCCAAGAACACTGTTTCAAGTCTGGCGGGATCCTGAGGTCACGGTAGCAACAGGAAAGAGCTCCGTGGACCAACAATCAACTCGAGATGAGAGGTTAGTCCCTGGCTTCGTCTCCAGAGGAATACCACCTTATCACAAGCACCTCAAAACGAGGCTTCTCTCAGCTCTAGGTATGTGAGAGGGACCCTGAGTTTGCAGCCTCTAGTGGAATGGCCACCACGATGCCCTGACTCGAAATAAGGCCGGATATCCCTGCAGTGACTTGAATGCAGGCTCGTCTTCCATCTCCCAAGATGAAAGGATGTCTGAATCCCCTGTGGAGACCACAGAGAAAGAACTAGTTCCCCACCTCATCGCGACCGGAGGCATCACATCCTTTGAAAACTCCAGAGGTACGCGGAGATCAGTGCCTCCAAAGGAGACGATGCCTGACTCCTCGTGAAACTTGATAGGAGTCCCAGGATTCCTGTGGCACGTGGAAAGGGACCCTTGGTCTCCCGCCTCAGCTGGAGAGGCGTCCCAATTGCCCTGCCAAGCCTCGAGGAGAATCCCGAGTTGTCCGTCGCAACTAGGCAGGAGTCCTGACGTCGCTGAACAAACACGTGGCTGGAAGGGCCATCCCCGTCATAACTCGAGAATATACCCGAGGTTCCCGCCGCAACTCGAGAAAAACCATGAGACTTCCCCCTCGCCGTGAGATGAGGCCCGATTCCCCTGCACTGCGTGCAGAGCAATTCCGTGTTGCACATCACACATGAAAGGAGCCTTAATCTCCTTGATGGCACTCCAGAGAAACCCTAAGAACACTGTTTCAAGGCTAGAGGGATCCTGAGGTCACTGTAGCAACAAGAAAGAGCTCCGTGGACCAAAAATCAGCTCGAGATGAGAGTTTAGTCCCTGGCTTCGACTCCAGAGGAATACCACCTTACCACAAGCACCTCAAGAGGAGGCTTCTCTCAGCTCTAGGTATGTGAGAGGGACCCTGAGTTATTGGCCTCAAGTGGAATGGACACCGCGATGCCCTGACACGAAATAAGGCTGGATATCCCTGCAGTGACTTGAATGCAGGCTCGTCTTGCATCTCCCAAGACGAAAGGATGTCTGAATCCCCTGTGGAGACCACAGAGAGAGACCTAGTTCCCCACCTCATCGCGACCGGAGGCCTCACATCCTTTGAAAACTTCAGAGGTACGCGGAGATCAGTGCATCCAAAGGAGACGATGCCTGACTCCTCGTGAAACTTGATAGGAGTCCCAGGATTCCTGTGCACGTGGAAAGGGACACTTGGTCTCCCGCCTCAGCTGGAGAGGCGTCCCAATTGCCCTGCCAAGGCTCGAGGAGAATCCCGAGGTGTCCCTCGCAACTAGGCAGGAGTCCTGCCGTCGCTGAACAAACACGTGGGTGGAAGGGCCATCCCCGTCGTATCTCGAGAATATACCCCAGGTTCCCGCCGCAACTCGAGAAAAACCATGAGACTTCCCCCTCACCACGATATGAGGCCCGATTCCCCTGCACTGCATGCAGAGCAAGTCGGTGTTGCACATCACACATGAAAGGAGCCTTGATTTCCTTGATGGCACTCCAGAGAAACCCCAAGAACACTGTTTCAAGGCTAGAGGGATCCTGAGGCCACTGTAGCAACACGAAAGAGCTCCGTGGACCAAAAATCAACTCGAGATGAGAGGTTAGTCCCTGGCTTCGACTCCAGAGGAATACCACCTTACCACAAGCACCTCAAGAGGAGGCTTCTCTCAGCTCTAGGTATGTGAGAGGGACCCTGAGTTTGCAGCCTCAAGTGGAATGGCCACCGCGATGCCCTGACTCGAAATAAGGCCAGATATCCCTGCAGTGACTTGAATGCCGGCTCGTCTTCCATCTCCCAAGATGAAAGGATGTCTGAATCCCCTGTGGAGACCACAGAGAAAGACCTAGTTCCCCACCTCATCGCGACCGGAGGCATCACATCCTTTGAAAACTCCAGAGGTACGCGGAGATCAGTGCCTCCAAAGGAGACGATGCCTGACTCCTCGTGAAACTTGATAGGAGTCCCAGGATTCCTGTGGCACGTGGAAAGGGACCCTTGGTCTCCCGCCTCAGCTGGAGAGGCGTCCCAATTGCCCTGCCAAGCCTCGAGGAGAATCCCGAGTTGTCCCTCTCAACTAGGCAGGAGTCCTGACGTCGCTGAACAAACACGTGGGTGGAAGGGCCATCCCCGTCATAACTCGAGAATATACCCCAGGTTCCCGCCGCAACTCGAGAAAAACCATGAGACTTCCCCCTCGCCGCGAGATGAGGCCCGATTCCCCTGCACTGCGTGCAGAGCAATTCCGTGTTGCACATCACACATGAAAGGAGCCTTAATTTCCTTGATGTCACTCCAGAGAAACCCCAAGAACACTGTTTCAAGGCTAGAGGTATCCTGAGGTCAATGTAGCAACACGAAAGCGCTCCGTGGACCAAAAATCAACTCGAGATGAGAGGTTAGTCCCTGGCTTCGACTCCAGAGGAATACCACCTTACCACAAGCACCTCAAGAGGAGGCTTCTCTCAGCTCTAGGTATGTGTGAGGGACCCTGAGTTATCGGCCTCAAGTGGAATGGACACCGCGATGCCCTGACGCGAAATAAGGCCGGATATCCCTGCAGTGACTTGAATGCAGGCTCGTCTTGCATCTCCCAAGACGAAAGGATGTCTGAATCCCCTGTGGAGACCACAGAGAGAGACCTAGTTCCCCACCTCATCGCGACGGGAGGCCTCACATCCTTTGAAAACTTCAGAGGTACGCGGAGATCAGTGCATCCAAAGGAGACGATGCCTGACTCCTCGTGAAACTTGATAGGAGTCCCAGGATTCCTGTGCACGTGGAACGGGACCCTTGGTCTCCCGCCTCAGCTGGAGAGGCGTCCCAATTGCCCTGCCAAGCCTCGAGGAGAATCCCGAGATGTCCGTCGCAACTAGGCAGGAGTCCTGCCGTCGCTGAACAAACACGTGGGTGGAAGGGCCATCCCCGTCGTAACTCGAGAATATACCCCAGGTTCCCGCCGCAACTCGAGAAAAACCATGAGACTTCCCCCTCACCACGATATGAGGCCCGATTCCCCTGCACTGCGTGCAGAGCAACTCGGTGTTGCACATCACACATGAAAGGAGCCTTGATTTCCTTGGTGGCACTCCAGAGAAACCCCAAGAACACTGTTTCAAGGCTAGAGGGATCCTGAGGTCACTGTAGCCACACAAAAGAGCACCGTGGCCCAAAAATCAACTCGAGATGAGAGGATAGTCCCTGGCTTCGACTCCAGAGGAATACCACGTTAACACAAGCACCTCAAGAGGAGGCTTCTCTCAGCTCTAGGTATGTGAGAGGGACCCTGAGTTTGCGGACTCAAGTGGAATGAACACCGCGATGCCCTGACTCGAAATAAGGCCGGATATCCCTGCAGTGACTTGAATGCAGGCTCGTCTTGCATCTCCCAAGATGAAAGGATGTCTGAATCCCGTGTGGAGACCACAGAGAAAGACCTAGTTCCCCACCTCATCGCGACCGGAGGCCTCACATCCTTTGAAAACTCCAGAGGTACGCGGAGATCAGTGCCTCCAAACGGGACGATGCCTGACTCCTCGTTAAACTTGATAGGATTCCCAGGATTCCAGTGGCACGTGGAAAGGGACCCTTGGTCTCCCGCCTCAGCTGGAGAGGCGTCCCACTTGCCCTTCCAAGCCTCGAGGAGAATCCCGAGTTGTCCCTCGCAACTAGGCAGGAGTCCTGACGTCGCTGAACAAACACGTGGGTGCAAGGGCCATCCACGTCGTAACTCGAGAATATTCCCCAGGTTCCCGCCGCAACTCGAGAAAAACCATGAGACTTCCCCCTCGCCGCGAGATGAGGCCCGATTCCCCTGCACTGCATGCAGAGCAATTCCGTGTTGCACATCACACATGAAAGGAGCCTTGTTTTCCTTGATGGCACTCCAGAGAAACCCCAAGAACACTGTTTCAAGACTAGAGGGATCCTGAGGTCAATGTAGCAACACGAAAGAGCTCCGTGTACCAAAAATCAACTCGAGATGAGAGGTTAGTCCCTGGCTTCGACTCCAGAGGAATACCACCTTACCACAAGCACCTCAAGAGGAGGCTTCTCTCAGCTCTAGGTATGTGAGAGGGACCCTGATTTTGCGGACTCAAGTGGAATGGACACCGCGATGCCCTGACTCGAAAATAGGCCGAATATCCCTGCAGTGACTTGAATGCCGGCTCGTCTTGCATCTCCCAAGATGAAAGGATGTCTGAATCCCCTGTGGAGACCACAGAGAATGACCTAGTTCCCCAAATCATGGCGACCGGAGGCCTTACATCCTTTGAAAACTCCAGAAGTACGCGGAGATCAGTGCCTCCAAAGGAGACGATGCCTGACTCCTCGTGAAACTTTATAGGAGTCCCAGGATTCCTGTAGCACGTGGAAAGGGACCCATGGTCTCCCGCCTCAACTGGAGAGGCGTCCCAATTGCCCTGCCAACCCTCGAGGAGAATCCCGAGTTGTCCCTCGCAACTATGCAGGAGTCCTGACATCGCTGAAGAAACACGTGTGTGGAAGGTCCATCCGCCTCGTAACTCGAGAATATACCCCAGGTTCCCGCCGCAACTCGAGAAAAACCATGAGACTTTCCCCTCGCCGCGAATTGAAGCCTGATTCCCCTGCACTGCGTGCAGAGCAATTCCGTGTTGCACATCACACATGAAAGGAGCCTTGATTTCCTTGATGGCACTCCAGAGAAACCCCAAGAACACTGTTTCAAGGCTAGAGGGATCCTGAGGTCAATGTAGCAACACGAAAGAGCTCTGTGGACCAAAAATCAACTCGAGATGAGAGGTTAGTCCCTGGCTTCGACTCCAGAGGAATACCACCTTACCACAAGCACATCAAGAGGAGGCTTCTCTCAGCTCTATGTATGTGAGAAGGACCCTGAGTTTGCGGCCTCAAGTGGAATGGAGACCGCGATGCCCTGACTCGAAATCAGGCCGGATATCCCTGCAATGACTTGAATGCAGGCTCGTCTTGCATCTCCCAAGAGGAAAGGATGTCTGAATCCCCTGTGGAGACCACAGAGAAAGACCTAGTTCCCCACCTCATCGCGACCGGAGGCCTCACATCCTTTGAAAACTCCAGAGGTACGCGGAGATCAGTGCATCCAAAGGAGACGATGCCTGACTCCTCGTGAAACTTGATAGGAGTCCCAGGATTCCTGTGGTACGTGGAAAGGGAACATTGGTCTCCCGCCTCAGCTGGAGAGGCGTCCCAATTGCCCTGCCAAGCCTCGAGGAGAATCCCGAGTTGTCCCTCGCAACTAGGCAGGAGTCCTGACGTCGCTGAACAAACACGTGGGTGGAAGGGCCATCCCCGTCGTAACTCGAGAATATACCCCAGGTTCCCGCCGCAACTCGAGAAAAACCATGAGACTTCCCCCTCGCCGCGAGATGAGGCCCGATTCCCCTGCACTGCATGCAGAGCAATTCCGTGTTGCACATCACACATGAAAGGAGCCTTGTTTTCCTTGATGGCACTCCAGAGAAACCCCAAGAACACTGTTTCAAGACTAGAGGGATCCTGAGGTCAATGTAGCAACACGAAAGAGCTCCGTGTACCAAAAATCAACTCGAGATGAGAGGTTAGTCCCTGGCTTCGACTCCAGAGGAATACCACCTTACCACAAGCACCTCAAGAGGAGGCTTCTCTCAGCTCTAGGTATGTGAGAGGGACCCTGATTTTGCGGACTCAAGTGGAATGGACACCGCGATGCCCTGACTCGAAAATAGGCCGAATATCCCTGCAGTGACTTGAATGCCGGCTCGTCTTGCATCTCCCAAGATGAAAGGATGTCTGAATCCCCTGTGGAGACCACAGAGAATGACCTAGTTCCCCAAATCATGGCGACCGGAGGCCTTACATCCTTTGAAAACTCCAGAAGTACGCGGAGATCAGTGCCTCCAAAGGAGACGATGCCTGACTCCTCGTGAAACTTTATAGGAGTCCCAGGATTCCTGTAGCACGTGGAAAGGGACCCATGGTCTCCCGCCTCAACTGGAGAGGCGTCCCAATTGCCCTGCCAACCCTCGAGGAGAATCCCGAGTTGTCCCTCGCAACTATGCAGGAGTCCTGACATCGCTGAAGAAACACGTGTGTGGAAGGTCCATCCGCCTCGTAACTCGAGAATATACCCCAGGTTCCCGCCGCAACTCGAGAAAAACCATGAGACTTTCCCCTCGCCGCGAATTGAAGCCTGATTCCCCTGCACTGCGTGCAGAGCAATTCCGTGTTGCACATCACACATGAAAGGAGCCTTGATTTCCTTGATGGCACTCCAGAGAAACCCCAAGAACACTGTTTCAAGGCTAGAGGGATCCTGAGGTCAATGTAGCAACACGAAAGAGCTCTGTGGACCAAAAATCAACTCGAGATGAGAGGTTAGTCCCTGGCTTCGACTCCAGAGGAATACCACCTTACCACAAGCACATCAAGAGGAGGCTTCTCTCAGCTCTATGTATGTGAGAAGGACCCTGAGTTTGCGGCCTCAAGTGGAATGGAGACCGCGATGCCCTGACTCGAAATCAGGCCGGATATCCCTGCAATGACTTGAATGCAGGCTCGTCTTGCATCTCCCAAGAGGAAAGGATGTCTGAA